>NC_083596.1:42349213-42674713 GCF_027579695.1 Neoarius graeffei
CTGGGTAAAATTGAATTCCACAATCACCATGTCACTAACAGGTGAGTCCTCTTGGACAAGAGGTAAGTCTTGAACTCTATCCTCAAAGGTTCAAACAAAAATCCTCCCCGGAAATGACATTAAACAGTTACTCACATATCCTTGATGGGCAAATTTTTGCCTTCCACAATCCGGATGAAGAGAGTGCTCCTCTTGGCCATCTGCACCGGTGTCCCAGCCCTCACAGCTCGGCGGGATTCGATCCACTAACAGGTGATGATGTGGTGAACATGGCAGAACATCTCAACAACACGGCTCCTTTCAATCAAACAGCTGGCACAACTGGCGCGCGTGCGCGCACACACACATGCGCACACACACAGACGCTCACGCGCTGGTCAGTACAGACAGATTTACCCCAGGACGACACGCTCAGTGCGCGTGCAAACCGCGAGTGAAATCCGGGTTGCCAGATTAGAACGAAACCCTCTTTCCTTAATCACTCACCCTTTTCATCCACTTCGCTTTAATATCAGTCCAAGTGCTCAGACCGATCCTTATAAACGCACCCAAAATCACCGCACAAGCAAAAAAAAAAAAAAACTGAAATCGACCAACTCGTTACAAAAAGAATAAAATTAACACTTCAATTTGGCAACCCTGAAGGAGGGTGTGGCAGTCTTTGCAACTCCGTCCTCTTCGCAGGAGTGACGTGTATTTATTTTCTTTCAGGGTTCCTTAATACCAAGTTCTCCCGTTTTAATAAATAACTGATCATAATTCCAGCAATAACACTGTTTGTGATCTTATGTTGAATTAGCTCTGGCTGCAAGGCAAACGAGGCACAAATCCAGATTTGCCTCAAAATTTGATCAATTGTTCCTTGACCCCACCTTTCCTCAAAGTCTCATCAAAATCCATCCATCCATCCATCCATTATCTCTAGCCGCTTTATCCTGTTCTACAGGGTCGCAGGCAAGCTGGAGCCTATCCCAGCTGACTACGGGCGAAAGGCGGGGTACACCCTGGACAAGTCGCCAGGTCATCACAGGGCTGACACACAGACACAGACAACCATTCACACTCACATTCACACCTACGCTCAATTTAGAGCCACCAATTAACCTAACCTGCATGTCTTTGGACTGTAGGGGAAACCTATGCAGACACGTGGAGAACATGCAAACTCCACACAGAAAGGCCCTCACTGGCCACTGGGCTCGAACACAGGACCTTCTTGCTGTGAGGTGACAGTGCTAACCACTACACCACCGTGCCGCCCCCTTATCAAAATCAGTTCACTACTTTTTGAGTTATACTGGGGGGGGATCCTGGATCCACACACCTGTCTGGATTCTGGATCCACATATGTATCCGGTTTTGCATCAGAATTGTTCCTTGGCCCATGGCCCACCTTTTCTCAAAATTTGATCAAAATCTGTTCACTACTTTTTGAGTTACATTGGGAACGGGCAAACAAACAGAGGCAAAAACATAACCTCTTCCAACAAAGTTGGTGGAGGTAATAATATGCTTCTACCGTTCAGCCTGACTGCGAGTTAGCCTAGTGGTTAGCATGTCCGCTTCTTGATCAGGAGATCGCGAGTTCGACTCGTGGTCGGGTCATGCCAAAGACCATCATAAAAATGGTACCTACTAATGTCTGGCAAGGCATGGTGCAATACAGATGCAAGTGGGGAAGTCAAACTCTTGCGGTTACCAGAGGACTAGCCCCCACTGTAACCCTAGCTGTATAGGCAAGAGGCCAAGGGATATTGAAACGGAGATCAGCGCCGCACCCATACGCCTCAAAGAGCTGGTTAGGACTGGGACAAGAGACTGCCTGGGAAGACCAAATTCTGGTGTGAAAGGGACTTTGACTTGACCAATCAGCCTAATATTGTACAAATCCATCTTATGCCACCAAAACAGCTCTGATCCATCGATGCATGTCCTCCACAAGACCTCTGAAGGTGCGTTGTGGTATCTAGCACCAACACGTGAGCAACAGATCCTTTAAGCCCTATAAGTGGGCCTTCATGGATCGGACTTGTCTGTCCAACTCATCCCAGAGATGGATGGATGTGTGTTGCTCAGTGAGTTTTGATCAGCCTATATTTGAAAACGAGCGTGGTTTCACAGACTCCCACTCAAGGATGGATGATGGGGCAGGTGGGCCACCCACCTCTGGTTAGAGGGTGTTAAGATTCTTTTTTTCAAGTCAAGTCAACTTTATTGTCAAATATGCTATACATGCTCGACATACAGCACAGATGAAATATCAGTCCTCTCTGACCCACGGTGCAAACAGGCAGTGCAAGAAAAATAAAAATTTCATGATGTGATAATGACTGATTCATCGTATCCTTGGATCACTAGGAAGAAAGTCTCTGACGGCATACCCTTAATGACTGATCCTTCAACGGTACACTCTGGCACATACAGGGCATGGGAATCCTTGGGCAGGGGGGTTCCTAGCAGCCAAAGCTTTCCTCTGATTTTCAGTTTCCATATTCATGAATATTTATATGTTCTTTGTATTCTTTAATAAATAAAAGGTATACAGATGTACCTCGGCCATTTTGTCAAGTTAAAATAAACAGTGATTGATTTTAAGGTTGTTGTTTTTTTTATTACAACTGCATAGATATTTTTTACAGGGTGGCACGGTGGTGTAGTGGTTAGCGCTGTCGCCTCACAGCAAGAAGGTCCTGGGTTCGAGCCCCGTGGCCAGCGAGGGCCTTTCTGTGCGAAGTTTGCACGTTCTCCCCGTGTCCGCGTGGGTTTCCTCCGGGTGCTCCGGTTTCCCCCACAGTCCAAAGACATGCAGGCTAGGTTAACTGGTGACTCTAAATTGACCGTAGGTGTGAATGTGAGTGTGAATGGTTGTCTGTGTCTATGTGTCAGCCCTGTGATGACCTGGCGACTTGTCCAGGGTGTACCCCGCCTTTCGCCCGTAGTCAGCTGGGATAGGCTCCAGCTTGCCTGCGACCCTGTAGGACAGGATAAAGCGGCTACAGATAATGAGATGAGATGAGATTTTCATTCAGAGCTATGCTGTTTTAAATTGATCTCAGCATATGTAGCAGGAAAGCACATGGTTATGAAAGATTTTTCGCAGGATTTTGCTGGTATCCTTTGAATCTTATCCTACACCAGAACAGCTGATGCGGCTTGGGCTGCTTTCTGTGCGTGTTGGTGAGACTGCTGATAAATGGTGGAACCAGAAAAAAAAAAAAGCTGTCAAAAGGGAACTGAAAGTTTTCCCATGCAAACAAAAGTGCCTTTTAATATAAAAGCCTTATCAACCCGACCATATGTCTACACAGAAAGATGAAGTATCCGGTGCTCAAGGGGAAAAAAATCCAAAGGACAAATGTCATGTTTGGTTTTAGATATTTAAAAAATGACTGCAAGCCAACAGCAGGGGAGAGGAGGTGTCGAAACGCACACAGTCTGGGGACCTGCTTGGCAAAAACATTTGCACTGGGATTAATGTTGAGGTTTTGTAAAACGGTCTGCTATGATTATGGTGTGAGCGAGGGATGACTCATTCTTCCCCAGAAGCAGAAGGGTTTTCCGAGGCTGTGACGAGTAGAGAAAGAGAATGGTTCATGATCTGAAGAGATATAACCGTCAGTGAGGGATTCCTTGGAATAACAAGAATTTGTAACTTCAAAACGAACACCAATCATTGATGGTTAGAATCACAGCATCTGCTTAAAAACCAGCATGCTTAAGGTGCTTCTTTAAATTAAAGGGATCCTTTCTTGAGCGTGAATCAAGATGAAGGGTAAAGATGGGGGTATTGAGCCTGCATGTGTGTGTGGGCTTGGGTGATTCACTGGCTCACAAATCTATCCTTTATCCATAGACTGGTGACCTGGAGTTGACAGCCCTGCCGATGTGGGCTTTCTGTGACTCAATCATCTATCCACTGAGGTCAGAAATGGGGGGGGGGGACTGGACTGGACCCTGAGTTGTCTCAAAAGTATTTCACCTTATTTAAAGAACCAAAGAATCCTCAGTGTATGTATCAATTTGTCGAGCTAAACTCACAGAGCACACCTTGAAATCAAGCTGTCAAGGAAATGATAAAATCGCACATCAGAAGGACTCTTAAAAAAAAAAACGCCACCACCACATATCATATTTTCGATTGAAACTGGTCTTCTTCCTTTAAATGAAGTGTTTCTAGACATGTGAAAAGAATATAATTTCAAAGATACCTTATAAAACATTTGTTAAATTTCCGTGCAAAGCATGCGGTTAGCTTTTTTCATTTCAAGCTTGTGTTTAGATTTTTTTTTTTTCTGGCCCTGAAAAAAAAAACTCCTGAAAAGGAAGCCCATGAGGTGTGGATAGTTTGGACAAGGAGTGGAATAGGTGTATTGAAAGAAAAGACATACACTACAGTGGGGCAAAAAAGTATTTAGTCAGCCACCAATTGTGCAAGTTCTCCCACTTAAAAAGATGAGAGAGGCCTGTAATTTTCATCATAGGTACACTTCAATTATGAGAGACAGAATGGGGGGAAAGAATCCAGGAAATCACATTGTAGGATTTTTAATGAATTAATTGGTAAATTCCTCTGTAAAATAAGTATTTGGTCACCTACAAACAAACAAGATTTCTGTCTCTCACAGACCTGTAACAACTTCTTTAAGAGGCTCCTCTGTCCTCCACTCGTTACCTGTATTAATGGCACCTGTTTGAACTCGTGATCAGTATAAAAGACACCTGTCCACAACCTCAAACAGTCACACTCCAAACTCCACTATGGCCAAGACCAAAGAGCTGTCAAAGGACACCAGAAACAAAATTGTAGGCCTGCACCAGGCTGGGAAGACTGAATCTGCAATAGGTAAGCAGCTTGGTGTGAAGAAATCAACTGTGGGAGCAATTATTAGAAAATGGAAGACATACAAGATCACTGATAATCTCCCTCGATCTGGGGCTCCACACAAGATCTCACCCCGTGGAGTCAAAATGATCACAAGAACGGTGAGCAAAAATCCCAGAACCACACGGGGGGACCTAGTGAATGACCTGCAGAGAGCTGGGACCAAAGTAACAAAGGCTACCATCAGTAACACACTACGCCGCCAGGGACTCAAATCCTGCAGTGCCAGACGTGTCTCCCTGCTTAAGCCAGTACATGTCCAGGCCCGTCTGAAGTTTGCTAGAGAGCATTTGGATGATCCAGAAGAGGATTGGGAGAATGTCATATGGTCAGATGAAACCAAAAAAGAACTTTTTGGTAAAAACTCAACTTGTCGTGTTTGGAGGAGAAAGAATGCTGAGTTGCATCCAAAGAACACCATACCTACTGTGAAGCATGGGGGTGGAAACATCATGCTTTGGGGCTGTTTTTCTGCAAAGGGACCAGGACGACTGATCCGTGTAAAGGAAAGAATGAATGGGGCCATGTATCGTGAGATTTTGAGTGAAAACCTCCTTCCATCAGCAAGGGCATTGAAGATGAAACATGGCTGGGTCTTTCAGCATGACAATGATCCCAAACACACCACCCGGGCAACGAAGGAGTGGCTTCGTAAGAAGCATTTCAAGGTTCTGGACTGGCCTAGCCAGTCTCCAGATCTCAACCCCATAGAAAATCTTTGGAGGGAGTTGAAAGTCCGTGTTGCCCAGCGACAGCCCCAAAACATCACTGCTCTAGAGGAGATCTGCATGGAGGAATGGGCCAAAATACCAGCAACAGTGTGTGAAAACCTTGTGAAGACTTACAGAAAACGTTTGACCTCTGTCATTGCCAACAAAGGGTATATAACAAAGTATTGAGATGAACTTTTGTTATTGACCAAATACATATTTTCCACCATAATTTGCAAATAAATTCTTTAAAAATCAGACAATGTGATTTTCTGGATTTTTTTTCTCATTTTGTCTCTCATAGTTGAAGTGTACCTATGATGAAAATTACAGGCCTCTCTCATCTTTTTAAGTGGGAGAACTTGCACAATTGGTGACTGACTAAATACTTTTTTGCCCCACTGTATATTGCCAAAAGTATTTGCTCACCTGCCTTGACTCACATGTGAGCTTAAGTGACATCCCATTCCTAATCCATAGGGTTCGATATGACGTCGGTCCACCCTTTGCAGCTAGAACAGCTTCGACTCTTCTGGGAAGGCTGTCCACAAGGTTTAGGAGTGTGTTTATGGGAATTTTCGACCATTCTTCCAGAAGCGCATTTGTGAGGTCACACACTGATGTTGGACGAGAAGGCCTGGCTCTCAGTCTCCGCTCTAATTCATCCCAAAGGTGTTCTATTGGGTTGAGGTCAGGACTCTGTGCAGGCCAGTCAAGTTCATCCACACCAGACTCGGTCATCCATGTCTTTATGGACCTTGCTTTGTGCACTGGTGCACAGTCATGTTGGAAGAGGAAGGGGCCAGCTCCAAACTGTAAAAACAGTCTGCATGCCTAGGTGCTTGATTTTATACACCTGTGGCCATGGAAGTGATTGGAACACCTGATTCTGATAATTTGGATGGGTGAGCAAACACTTTTGGCAATATAGTGTATATTGCAGTTTGCCACACAGGCAGCAGAGGGCTCTAAGAATTCAAACTGCCACTTTAAAGTCATAAATTAATGTGCATAATCGTTATACCAACTATGTGTGGTTTTTAAGTGTCTGGAACGAGGTTTGTTGCCAGATTTTTAAAAAAAATTCTCAAAAAATATACAGTATATTCGCCAAAACTGTTCTTTCTCCCAACTCTTGTGGTCAGAGCATTTTTTAACATAGTTACTGGGAGACCAACTGGTCTGGGCAACACAATCACAGGCCCCACTGGTCTCCCAGTGGCCAGATTTGGTCTCCTAGTCAATACCAAACCAGCTTCACTGGGAGACCAAATTTTAAACCAAGTTATGTCTTATCATTTGGTTCAATCAGTTGCAATTAATTAACCAAGTACCATGTAAGTATACATTTAACAAGGAAAACGAAGATCGATGTTATAAGATATACACACAAGATCATGTTGGTTAAGAAAAACAAAACTAAAATTTGGTTACTGAGATGGCTGATGTCAGAATCCGATGTCATTACTGTGTAACTTTGAGTGTCTTTGACATAACATTTGTGCTTGGTAATTGCTCTTGATAGCTATGTAGTCACTGTAGTGTGTTTGTCTGTATGGTGATTGGTGAACCATTTTGCATCACAGAATATGCCGCAGCGGTGCAGCCGCATGGACTCTGGGGTCTGTGATTGTGTTGCCCAGACCAGTTGGTCTCCTAGTGGAAAATCCTTAAAAAATGCTCTGCTTGTGGTGCTGCTCAAGCATTTACAAATTATTCATCGTTACACTCCATTGCAGCCAAGTATTTATGAATAATAGTTTTCGACAATGCTAGAACTAGCTACCAATTTGTTTCCTCTTTACTGAGTTTTTATGAAGCCACTGCGAAGGAATTAGTATTCAGTAGTCGCTCTGTTCTTATCCAATAGCAAACTGGATTTACCGTCTCAGCAAATGTATCAAATCCTGTGGTTTATACATCCAGGCAGCATTAAACAGTGTATAGATATCACTCACAGGTCTGATTTTAAAAGATAATTAATGATCTCTGCTCAATAGTCCTTCTCATAATTTGCCATTAGAGGGTATGAAATGTGTAATTGAGCTTTATGGCAAACAGCTCCACCTGGTGAACATCACAATTCATTAAACATTCAGGATGGCACATTCACACCCCTTTGTGTTTCGTTTCATTTTATTTCATATTGTCCTGAAAGTTGAAAGCAGTAGTCAGCATTCATTTCGGTATTTGTTCTTTTCTTGGTACCCAACATTACAGATATATCTGGTTTATTTGATTTATAACATCTAAAACGGTACATTGGTACATTGGAGTTAAGTTTGTTTTCAATAACTGAAGCATTGGCAATAAGAGGATGGGTTCATTAGGTAGGTTCCAGTGAACCTAAATACACCCAAGTCTTATAAACCTACAGTGAGTGTGGAAATACTTGAGTAATTGTACTTCATTACTGTACTTAAGGGGCCGGCACGGTGGTGTAGTGGTTAGCACTGTCGCCTCACAGCAAGAAGGTCCTGGGTTCGAGCCCCGTTGCTGGCGAGAGCCTTTCTGTGTGGAGTTTGCATGTTCTTCCCGTGTCCGCGTGGGTTTCCTCCGTGTGCTCCGGTTTCCCCCACAGTCCAAAGACATGCAGGTTAGGTTAACTGGTGACTCTAAATTGACTGTAGGTGTGAATGTGAGTGTGAATGGTTGTCTGTGTCTATGTGTCAGCCCTGTGATGACCTGGCGACTTGTCCAGGGTGTACCCCACCTTTCGCCCGTAGTCAGCTGGGATAGGCTCCAGCTTGCCTGCGACCCTGTAGAACAGGATAAAGCAGCTAGAGGAGATGAGATGAGGATGAGTGCCCTTGGCCTTACCAGTAAAGATACTCCAGTAAAAACTCATATCAAATGGACCATTACTTTTGCCTCTCTAGAAGGCATGTCATTGAAAAATCAGAGGCATGTTGAAGTAAGTTTTGCTAATTTGCTCATATTAACTGTCTATATTTAACGGAGTTAACTATAACTAGCTTGTTTTCTTTGCTAATGCCAAATGACCCTAGCATTGACCAAAGAGCTAGCATAATTCATTAGGCGGCAAGTTAAATTACAGCTAATGTTAAATAATGCAAACGTAAATAGCAAAATAAAATAAATTCAACAATTTACGAGTATGATCCAGGGGCGATTTCTCAGAGACAACAAGGGAAGCCGAGCTTCCCCTAAAATTCTCTCCCCAAACTGCGGCGTCTACGACGTTGAATTCTCATTAAAACAATAACTTGCATAACATAATATATGCCCAAGATTGTATTTATGTTCATAACTATCCTGTAACTTATTTGAGTGATGTCTGACGAACTTGCAGTTCGCTACGAGAATCACCTTTGCTGCCAGGCTGTAACCTTTCTTATTTCAATGGGCTCTATGGACTGGCAGCAGTGTTGCCAGATTGGGCGGTTTTAAGTGCATTTTGGCGGGTTTTGAACATATTTTGGGATGGAAAACGTCAGCAGTATCTGGCAACACTGACTGGCAGCCGGGTATCCATTGCAGTCTACGAGACGGCTCTGAACAGCCAATTTCGGCTAGTTGTTATTGGTTAAAATCAACAAAATCGTCACTTCCAGGGAAGCCGGGCTTCTCTGGGACTAAACGAGACAGTGGGAGGGACAAGAAGCCGGGCTGATAAAGGATTATTGGAGGTAGTGTTTGAAAGACATGAGTAGGGCGGTACTTCGGCGAGGAACACGGAAGCATGATCAGTCAGTCCCTAGCGGATGTCGAGAAAGTGTAGTCGTGTGCCAAAGTGCTGTCCGAATTTCTTTTCATATAAACGTTTCTTCTCATTGATGTCTCTGTACATTACTCTGTAAATAAATGTAAATATTACTCGTTGTGCTCCGTTAACTTTCATCCACTCTATCAGTTTGATCATTCGTGAATTCACTCGTTTATTTCATTTGTAGTTCAATCTGGTTGTAGGCTAGCTTGAGCCTTATTGGGATCTGCAGTGCTAGCTGCTAACAGAAATTGGTGAAGTCTCCGGAAAGCACAACCAGCTGGTATGACAGGGTCACAGACCATTTTCTGGAAAAGGAGCGGAGGGCAGAATTTGTGTATAAATAGTGTTCATGTTCATGAATCTGAAGTGTGAGTGTATATTGTTCAGTAATGTTAAGAGAATGGTGGGCTCTGTGTTATAGGTTATACCTGGGTATAATATTCAAGGTTCTGTGTGTTGCATAGCCTACCTGGTTATGAATTTCCAGATTGTGTTGCAGAAGATGTTCAAGGATGTGTTGCACAGCTGGGTGTTGTGTTAAAGACTCTGTGTTGCATATCAGGGTATGATTGTTCAAGGCTCTTTGTTGAATAGCCAGTGATTTTTGGATGTTTGATATTTTTGATTAAGGATATGAGGCACTAGCCTGGCAAGCCAGACTATAACATGAAATGTACATGCAAAAATACTTTCTGCCACTAGGTAGGGTTGTCTAGTTCACTATGCTAATGGGGCACACCTTTCTATGCTTTGATATCCGGCCTACAGGTTTTACGAAGAATGCGTAAAATGGGCTTCCCCTGTTTTAAAAGCCAGCAGCCGCCACTGGTATGATCTTACTTTATAGTTAACTAAAAAAAAATTAACCTTTTACTTTTTACAACCGTGATTCCAAAAAAGTTGGGACGCTGTAAACTTTAAATAAAAACACAATATAATAGTTTGAACATCATAGAAATCCTGTATTTCACTGAAAATAGTACAGCATGCCAAATGATCAAACTGAAAAATTTTATTGAAATTTTTTTTAAGTGCTCATTTTGGATTTAATGCCAGCATCATGTTTTTTTTTTTTTTTAAAGTTGATAGAGGGTCAAGAAAAGATTGGAAAATTTGTTGTCTTTGTACTATATTCAGTAAAATAGAGAGTTTACACGATTTGGAAATCATCGCGTTCTGGTTTAATTTATATTTCACACAAGGCATGCCAACTTTTTCGGAAATGGGGTTGTAATACATTTAACTGAATGAGCAAAATGAGCATTTTAAGTGCAGTTTTGGCTGGATGCACTTAATTAAGGAAGACTTTGGGACATGATCTATAATTTCACTTAAGTATAAATTTCTCAGTACTTCATCGAACCCTGTATGAACCATTATTCTATTTACTGCCAAGTACAATACCATTTCAATAATACAGTATACTCTTTGGTAATAGCTGAGAAAGTTTTTTTTTTAATTATAGTACAGAAAAAGGAAGAAAAACTTGCTTTGACTTGAGAGTTAGAGAGTTCAGAATATTTAAAATGCTACTGTAGCTATGAAAACTATTAAGCAAGTCCTGCTGCTGACTTGAATTTATCTTCAGCCCTTTTTTTTTTCATATTTTTATGAAAGTGGTTCTGTACAATTTCTAAAATAAGTGATTCCAAACATTGTAAACCCAGACCAAAATGGGCTTGTTTTAGCTGACCTACAGTACTGTTAGCTCATACTTGATATACTGTGCTATTTAAATGAAGGTTAATATTATGATTATGATTTTCACATTATTAATATTTCTAGTGGTCGTAACAGTAGTATTAAAGAGAATTTTAAGTTAAATCAGAAACAGGTGATCAAATTTGCAAAATAAGAGTGAAACAAATGTTTAAAATTTTAATCTGAGTGAATTAAACACATCAAACTAGTTAGTAGGCTTTCATGCTGTGCTTAGCCACCCATATTTTTAGCCAAACTTGCATTTGATCAAATCATTTCTTAAAGTGTCAGATATCATGCGTGCTGTGAAAATCAGAGTGTTTTCCCACAATTTTTTTTTTTTCACATTTTCTGCAGAGTGACGTTGTCCGGAAACTCAGATTGCATCGTGGTGATGACTGTTGTGGTTTTCTGGGGCAGTGTGGAATTCGTAGCGTATCTCTTCTTCAGGTCTTGCTCATATGCAGGGTTGTCATAGGGGGCACTTTCCTTTAGGTAGTGCACGTCATAGCTGGGGATACGGAGGGATCCTCCCACTGAAGTTTGACGCTTTGCGTCATATGACTGTGTTGTCCCTTTGCTGTAGCAGCTGGAAGAGAAACCTCTGTCAACTTTCTGTCAACTTTTTACATCAGAGTGACAGCATGGCTGCAGGGGAAACTGTCCTGAACATAATTTGCATTTAACCCTTTGCATAAGAACAAGACAAAACATGTGAAGCCTGATTCAACAGCACAGATTCTTTTCTATCATGTTGAGAACTCTGCCAATCGTTTATGGAAGGTCTTATTAGACCTTATTAGAACATTTAGAGCATTAAAGTACTACCTTCTGAGAAAGCAATAACAAAATAGCAGTGAATACACCTAAAAGAACATTCTGACATGAGAACTATATCCCTTTTATGTTCATCTACCGGTACGTTAGACAATTTACCCAATAATTAGACAGATTAGACAGTTTTTACTCCAGACAACCAGACACCTCTCTGTCTAACCTGAAACTCATCTTGATCAGAAATACGGCTCATTGGGTAACTTGATGAAAAACATGGCTAAGCCCTGTTGTCTTGCTGATATGACCAGTTTCATTTTTGGCATCCAAATCTAATTATTTGTGAACAAATGTCTTAAAGTGGAAATATGTGGAACCAAACGCAACAACACCACAAACGGTCGTAAGTAAAAACACACAGAATCGTACAACCCCGATTCCAAAAAAGTTGGGACAAAGTACAAATTGTAAATAAAAACGGAATGCAATAATTTACAAATCTCAAAAACTGATATTGTATTCACAATAAAACATAGACAACATATCAAATGTCGAAAGAGACATTTTGAAATTTCATGCCAAATATTGGCTCATTTGAAATTTCATGACAGCAACACATCTCAAAAAAGTTGGGACGGGGCAATAAGAGGCTGGAAAAGTTAAAGGTACAAAAAAGGAACAGCTGGAGGACCAAATTGCAACTCATTAGGTCAATTGGCAATAGGTCATTAACATGACTGGGTATAAAAAGAGCATCTTGGAGTGGCAGCGGCTCTCAGAAGTAAAGATGGGAAGAGGATCACCAATCCCCCTAATTCTGCGCCGACAAATAGTGGAGCAATATCAGAAAGGAGTTCGACAGTGTAAAATTGCAAAGAGTTTGAATATATCATCATCTACAGTGCATAATATCATCAAAAGATTCAGAGAATCTGGAAGAATCTCTGTGCATAAGGGTCAAGGCCGGAAAACCATACTGGGTGCCCGTGATCTTTGGGCCCTTAGACGGCACTGCATCACATACAGGCATGCTTCTGTATTGGAAATCACAAAATGGGCTCAGGAATATTTCCAGAGAACATTATCTGTGAACACAATTCACCGTGCCATCTGCCGTTGCCAGCTAAAACTCTATAGTTCAAAGAAGAAGCCGTATCTAAACATGATCCAGAAGCGCAGACGTCTTCTCTGGGCCAAGGCTCATTTAAAATGGACTGTGGCAAAGTGGAAAACTGTTCTGTGGTCAGACGAATCAAAATTTGAAGTTCTTTATGGAAATCAGGGACGCCGTGTCATTCGGACTAAAGAGGAGAAGGACGACCCAAGTTGTTATCGGCGCTCAGTTCAGAAGCCTGCATCTCTGATGGTATGGGGTTGCATTAGTGCGTGTGGCATGGGCAGCTTACACATCTGGAAAGACACCATCAGTGCTGAAAGGTATATCCAGGTTCTAGAGCAACATACGCTCCCATCCAGACGACGTCTCTTTCAGGGAAGACCTTGCATTTTCCAACATGACAATGCCAAACCACATACTGCATCAATTACAGCATCATGGCTGCGTAGAAGAAGGGTCCGGGTACTGAACTGGCCAGCCTGCAGTCCAGATCTTTCACCCATAGAAAACATTTGGCGCATCATAAAACGGAAGATACGACAAAAAAGACCTAAGACAGTTGAGCAACTAGAATCCTACATTAGACAAGAATGGGTTAACATTCCTATCCCTAAACTTGAGCAACTTGTCTCCTCAGTCCCCAGACGTTTACAGACTGTTGTAAAGAGAAAAGGGGATGTCTCACAGTGGTAAACATGGCCTTGTCCCAACTTTTTTGAGATGTGTTGTCATGAAATTTAAAATCACCTAATTTTTCTCTTTAAATGATACATTCTCTCACTTTAAACATTTGATATGTCATCTATGTTCTATTCTGAATAAAATATGGAATTTTGAAACTTCCACATCATTGCATTCCGTTTTTATTTACAATTTGTACGTTGTCCCAACTTTTTTGAAATCGGGGTTGTATGAAGAAGTGAAGCTGGGACTGATTTCTTTCTAGCCCAGACTACAGATTTATGGGGCCTGCAGCTACCCGTCACTGCGTTTAATATTTTGCCCCACATTATTCTTTTTATGGCATTGATGAGACCTCGTGACATAATGCAGCACTCAACACTAATACTTTCACTATTGGGCTATTGATGGAGTTTAGATTTCAGCCTCTGATCTAATATTATAACCAGCCATCAGTGGTAATATTAATAATTTTTAGTGGTTGACCTACCAGGCCAGTATCAAGGCAATGAGCAGCAATAGCAAAAGCAGGACCGCAGCAATACAAAGAATTGTTGTGATCACCACCATTGCGCCGGACCTTCCAGCATAGCCACTACCAAGACTCTCAGGATGCTTTACTGTGGAAACTAAACAAAGAAAAGTTATTTTATTTTGGCTTAATTTTTATTGGTTTGGGATTTTTTTCCTCGTTTTAGTCATGGCCAAGTCCCAATGTTGGCTTCATTTAAATGGCTGACTCCTGGTAACGGAATAGAGGACTGATGATACCTTACCGTTCATGAGAGTAATGTTGTCAGACCAACGTGTCTCTGCAACAAGATTGGTGCCTTGACTGAGAAGAATATGCTTAAACCTGGGGAGGGGGCACAATAACAGATCAAACATTAGCATGAAAATGATTACCAGATAGAGACAAAAATATGTTTAGCCAACTAGAATGACTTCCTTGTCTCCGGAACAAAACAATATTGTAGAAAAAAAGATACTAAAATTTGGACTACCTCACAGTCGAGCCTTCAGGCAACACACCATTGCAGTTCGTGGTACTGCAAGCACCATCTGCTCCAACTAGGTAATAGGAAGGAGTAGTACCAGGGGCTGGGCATGGGAAATCACTTTGAGGACCAAGGTTGGTCAGAAAGTAGTCCTTCCCACCAGGACCAAAAGCATCTTTATATGGAGTGTCAAAGAGGAAACCACTCGATTGTTTGTCTTCGTCAAATGTGCTTGTTGCTATGATGAAGTGGGGAAAAAACAGACACAACGTTGTTTCATATCAGCTGAAGTCACTGATCTTAACATGATGCTAATCATTAAGAAGAAAACTATGGAATGGGCTAATGGAAACGAACATACTTCTCTCACGGGAATTAAGATTTATTGAGGCTAATGATAAAAGGGACCATTATGCTGTGAAATGCTTTAATAGAAATTTCACAAGATCACATTGAAATGTTAACATGGTTAGCTAACTTCAGGTGGAAACTTGCTATGCGTTCGCATCAGGATTTCTGTACTGATAGCTTACATAAAATGTAAGGAAATTCTAAGAATTGAGAGAAATTTGTTTAAAAAAAGAAGGCTAAAATTCCACCCCTTTGCTGTACTTTAGCTATTTCCTTTTTCAAGGTGAAAGTGTTAGATTGTAATTTTCCTTTAATTTAAGAGTTTTGGAAGGAAAAAAAAAACCCTCACCGGAGCTCAGTGCAGCCACCAGCCGTATAGAACATGGGGAATTGGTAATACAGTTTGAGTTATTGACTTTGTCAAAGTAACAAAATGGCTTCTGAAGGTACACGGTGTCGGTAGTGACTGGTACGACCACATCTGATGAAAGACCTGGTACGATGTCAACCACATCTGTTGAACAAAATGAACATGGTTAACCAGACAGGTTAAGACTGTGTTGGCTATGTTAAAAATGGCATATCCTGGAAATCAAATAGTAAATATTGGTAACCCTTTACACCAAGGTTCCTTTAAGGCTACACACTGCATAGTTAAACAATAGATATCACATTCAACCTTCACCAGTTGATGCTGATATTCTTACAAGCATTTTTCATGATGGGTTTTCAAACCAACTAAAAATCTAGTCTTTGGGTGTTGTTTGCAAAAAAGCCAGGAACCAACGGGAATATTTTGAGCAAATATGTCATTCCATAAATTAACCATGGTTTTACTATGAAAACTAACCATGGTTTTACCAGGGTTTATAGTTATTCATGTTTTTTTTGGGTAACCATGAAAACCATGGTGCATTTTACCTCAATGTTCACTTAAATTTTTAGGTTCTAAGTAAATGTTAATGTATCTGGGCTGTTAATCGAGATCCTTCTCTACAGCATTGACTGTTGGACGAAAGCATGGCAATACTACAGTTAGTGCATCCTTTTAAAAACCATACTATCCCTTTTTAAACTAATTTCGTAGTTACTATGACCTATTACACATACAACTATGACGCTACCACAGCTACTGCAGTACTATGGATAAACCACAGTAATGCTATGGTTGGTTCATAGTACTGAAAATCACCATGAAATACCATAGTAGATCCATGGTTACTACCATGGATGAACCATAGTAATACTATGGTTGGTTCATAGTACTTAGAATAACCATGAGATACCATGGTAGAATCATGGTTACTACATAAAAACTATGGTAAAACCATAGTAAACCATGGTAGATTTTCGTAAGGGACAGAGTGGCTGAGGTCACCCTGTAGTATATAAATGTTTCACTATCAAATCAAATGTAAATCCAACACTAATTAAGATTTTGGAAAGTTCTGTTGTACAATATTCAATTTCATAAATGCAGGCTATATAGAAATTGGGATTTTTGGTTTTAACTTGACACATAACTTTACAGGGTGGCACGGTGGTGTAGTGGTTAGCAAGAAGGTTCTGGGATCGAGCCCAGTGGCCAAGAGGGGCCTTTCTGTGTGGAGTTTGCATGTTCTCCCCATGTCTGCATAGGTTTCCTCCAGGTGCTCCAGTTTCCCCCACAGTCCAAAGACATGCAGGTTAGGCTAATTGGTGGCTCTAAATTGACCATAGGTGTGAATGTGAGTGTCCATGGTTGTTTGTCTCTATCTGTCAGCCCTGCAATGATCTGGTAACTTGTCCAGGGTGTAACCTGCCTCTTGCCCATAGTCAGCTGGGATAGGCTCCAGCTTGCCCGTGACCCTGCGCAGGATACACGGTTACGGATAATGGCTGGAGAAATCTCTGTATGCAAGAGACAAGGCTGAAAACTGACACTGGATGTCCATGATCTTCAGGCCCTCAGGCAACACTGAGTTAAAAGCAGACACGTGTCTGTAGTGGAAATTACTATCACAGGATAAGCGGTTACGGATAATGGATGGACATAACTTTACATGCTGTATATATCAGCAAGCAAACTTTTAAGATCGTGAAGTTTAAAGCATTCCTAAAGTTTGTGAAGTTGAAGACAGTCGTCAAAAGTTGGACAAAAACCATGAAATTAACATTTTTCCACTGAGATTTTATCTTTTTATAGCTACAGTTTAAAACATGTTACAGGTACAATTTATCCCAAAACCTTAAACATTTGATAAAAATTGTAATTTCTAGTTGAAGAGTCTTGCCTTAATGAACTGCATTAGTTAACGTTCACACAAGTGAACATTAGCCAGAATAAACGATGAGTAACGTTAACAAATTCACCAGAGTAAGTGTGCACATTTATAATTGACATTCAGTGTTTCAATGTTAGTAGTATACAAACCAAACTAAATTAGACCATATTCTTTAATTCTGAAAATGCTTTTCCTTTTCATAGTGACCGCAAGTCGGCCTAGTGGTTAGCGTGTCTGCCTCTCGACCGGGAGATCGCGAGTTTGACTCATAGTCAGGTCATACCAAAGACCATCATAAAAATGGTACCTACTACCATCTGGCAAGGCACGCTGCAATATAGATGCGAGTGGGGAAATCAAACTCTTGCGGTTGCCAGAGGACTAGCCCCCACTGTAACCCTAGCTTTATAGGCGAGAGGCCGAAGGCTATCAAAATGTACAACCCCGATTCCAAAAAAGTTGGGACAAAGTACAAATTGTAAATAAAAACGGAATGCAATGATGTGGAAGTTTCAAAATTCCATATTTTATTCAGAATAGAACATAGATGACATATCAAATGTTTAAAGTGAGAGAATGTATCATTTAAAGAGAAAAATTAGGTGATTTTAAATTTCATGACAACAACACATCTCAAAAAAGTTGGGACAAGGCCATGTTTCCCACTGTGAGACATCCCCTTTTCTCTTTACAACAGTCTGTAAACGTCTGGGGACTGAGGAGACAAGTTGCTCAAGTTTAGGGATAGGAATGTTAACCCATTCTTGTCTAATGTAGGATTCTAGTTGCTCAACTGTCTTAGGTCTTTTTTGTCGTATCTTCCGTTTTATGATGCGCCAAATGTTTTCTATGGGTGAAAGATCTGGACTGCAGGCTGGCCAGGTCAGTACCCGGACCCTTCTTCTACGCAGCCATGATGCTGTAATTGATGCAGTATGTGGTTTGGCATAGTCATGTTGGAAAATGCAAGGTCTTCCCTGAAAGAGACGTCGTCTGGATGGGAGCATATGTTGCTCTAGAACCTGGATTATACCTTTCAGCATTGATGGTGTCTTTCCAGATGTGTAAGCTGCCCATGCCACATGCACTAATGCAACCCCATACCATCAGAGATGCAGGCTTCTGAACTGAGCACTGATAACAACTTGGGTCGTCCTTCTCCCCTTTAGTCCGAATGACACGGCGTCCCTGATTTCCATAAAGAACTTCAAATTTTGATTCGTCTGACCACAGAACAGTTTTCCACTTTGCCACAGTCCATTTTAAATGAGCCTTGGCCCAGAGAAGACGTCTGCGCTTCTGGATCGTGTTTAGATACGGCTTCTTCTTTGAACTATAGAGTTTTAGCTGGCGACGGCGGATGGCACAGTGAATTGTGTTCACAGATAATGTTCTCTGGAAATATTCCTGAGCCCATTTTGTGATTTCCAATACAGAAGCATGCCTGTATGTGATGCAGTGCCGTCCAAGGGCCCGAAGATCACGGGCACCCAGTATGGTTTTCCGGCCTTGACCCTTACGCACAGAGATTCTTCCAGATTCTCTGAATCTTTTGATGATATTATGCACTGTAGATGATATGTTCAAACTCTGCAATTTCACACTGTCGAACTCCTTTCTGATATTGCTCCACTATTTGTCGGCGCAGAATTAGGGGGATTGGTGATCCTCTTCCCAAGCTTTACTTCTGAGAGCCGCTGCCACTCCAAGATGCTCTTTTTATACCCAGTCATGTTAATGACCTATTGCCAATTGACCTAATGAGTTGCAATTTGGTCCTCCAGCTGCTCCTTTTTTGTACCTTTAACTTTTCCAGCCTCTTATTGCCCCTGTCCCAACTTTTTTGAGATGTGTTGCTGTCATGAAATTTCAAATGAGCCAATATTTGGCATGAAATTTCAAAATGTCTCACTTTTGATATTTGATATGTTGTATTGTGAATACAATATCAGTTTTTGAGATTTTTAAATGATTGCATTCTGTTTTTATTTACAATTTATACTTTGTCCCAACTTTTTTGGAATCGGGGTTGTAGATTGGCGCCACACCCATACGCCTTAAAGAGTTGGTTAGTACTGGGACAGGAGACTGCCTGGGAAGACCAGATTCTGGCGTGAGAGGGACTTTGACTTGACTTGACTTTCATGACCACAAATATGCTAAACAAAAGATGTTCAGCTTACCCATTAAGGCCAGAATTTTATTTACGAATGGATTTATGCACGTACTGAATGAAAAATTTGCTTTAATTTTGCTCAATTAAATGACGCATTACTGTATTTAGTCGAAAAGTGTATGGTTTTGGATGTTTTTATCACTACACCATGTTGTCCGTTATAACTGGAGACCTGAATACTGTAGCTGTTTACTTTTGCACCTGTTGAAGTGGCTTGTCATTGCCAACAATGGAGTGTTAACATACAAGTTAAGTCTTGTCTTGAGTTTCTGTCAGTGTTCAATTTTAACGGCTTCTTTCCCACAGTAAGCATGTCTCAACACTGAGCATCTGTGAATCCTGGGTTTAATATATACTATGTATTTGACATATATTTTAAGTATACATATAAAACCTGGAGCAAAATTAAAGCAAAATTTTCATTCAACACTAACGTGAGGTTTTTGTTTTCTTTTTCCAAATCCACCCAAAAAATTACACACATTTAAGCGTCATAATTAGAAGGAAGGGTTTGGTGACTACCACTCCCAGTTCATGGTGAAGGTGGCATGAGATTTTGTGACAATGAAAAGATCAGGATTACGGAAACAATATGACAAAAATGTACGCCACCGTAGGTGGGGTAGAGATTTGAGTGAATATTTAGTATGGGAGGGTAAGGTTTATGATGAGGCCAAAATGACTGAATGGTTGATCCAAACAGGATGAATTGGGAATTACAAAAGGCAAATTGATTGCCAAATTGATGACCTCACACCAAAATTAGACTTTCAGGAGAGTATACGGAACCACACACTAGAACATGTTGATTGTTAGCTTTGTCAGTATGTAGTGTATTATTAAGTGCAAATTAAAGGAAAAGTCAACATTAAGTGCCACCAGGACTCTACTTAATTTTACAAGGTTCTGGAAGGTTCTATTCACCGTTCTTCCAAAATACATTCCCTGAATATTCCATGCCACTCTAAAATCTCCCCCAAGAGATCAATCTGGTGACTGTGTAGGCCATAGCATATGATTTACATCATTTTCATCTTCATTAAACAATTAAGAACCCTTGTACTCCATGGATGAGGGTGAGGTCATCCTCACGTTAAGATAGAAAATGTTTCGTCATTGGGGAAGGACTTTGTATTGATTTGCAGTGACCAGGAAACTGAATAAATGTCCTGTTATACAAATGTGTGTGGTGTTTGTGTGTCTACACCTGCGCACACACCTGATATCCAAAACATCTTGATTCTCTAAAACCTTTGTGTGCATCACTTAATTTTAATTACTTAAGTACACCGCAATTACTGGCTTGGTGCTCTCTCTCTCTCAGTTGTATTCAGATTTTTATACCCCCACTCCAAAGTGTGTGTGTGTGTGTGTGTGTGGGGGGGGTATACTGGTTTACCTCTGTCTGTCCATCTGTCCGCCCGAAACACCCTTTTTCTCAGCAACCACAAATCATAGCCACTCGGTACTTGGTACCAAACTTCAGCTTGGGGTTCTGTACCGTGTATACCATTTTCAGGTCTGTCGCGCATCGACTTCCTGTTTACCGACTGAATGTATTTACGAAACATATAGGGTGGATTTACAAAATTTTCGTAACAGCTTTTCTCAGCAACTACAAATCACAACCGCTTGATATTTGGTACCGAGCTTCAGCTTGGGGTTCTATACCATGTATACCGTTTTAAGGTCTGTCCCATATCGACTTCCTGTTTACCGACTGAATGTATTTACGAAACATATAGGGCGGATTTTGACGCTATTTCAAGAAGCAAAATGCGATTTCAAAATGACAGTTTACCAAGATGCTATTTGAAATCTCTGGGGAGAACAGTGCTCTTTACTTACTTGTTTCAAGGTTAATTATTTGTTGAAGTCAACATTCAAAATAAGTGTCCTATTCCTTCAATTGCTTGCATTCTGATATAAGCAAGAGTGGGGGTATACGTAAATGAGCAGTAGCTCACAGTTGATCTTGTTCTTCACTGGAACTAAAGGGTAGTTCTCAGGGAGATCCATGACATGGTTTGCCAAGGTTGGAGTAGAACACAGACTGAACCCCAGGCCTCCTCATCCAATATCACTGCCTGGCCTCGCCAATGCTCTTGTGTTTGAATGATCACTAATCCCCACAGTCACACTCCAAAACCTATTGGAAAGCCTTTCCAGAAGAGTGGAGGTTATTATAACAGCAAAGCAGGAATGGGATGTTCACCAAGCACATACCAGTGTGATAGTCAGGTGTCAAAAAAACTTTGGCCATTCATATAGTGATTGATTGAATCTAATAAGGTTTTTTTAATATATGAAGATTTGTTGAAATGTTATAAGGCGTTTATTTTTCTCCAAGATGGACAAAGTCATATACAGTACCAGTCAAAAGTTTGGACACACCTTCTAATTCAATGTTTTATTCTTTATTTTTATGAATTAAAACACACTTCATGCCTTAAAGTAATGATAGATGTCATTTCTGTTGGCTTACTTGAGCAGTTCTTGACATAATATGGATTACTACAGTTATGGAATAGGGCTATTTATTTTTATTATTTACTGTTTGATCTCAAACGCATTAAGGCGGCTAGAAACTCGTCCTTCTAATCAACTTTTGACAAGACACACCCGTTAATTGAAAAGCATTCCAGGTGACTACCTCATAAAGCTGGTTAAGATAATGCTAATAGTGTACAAAGCCTCGTCAAGGTAAACACTGGCTACTTTGAAGAATCTAAATATGATTTTTTTTTTTTTTTGCTTGCCACATGATTCCACATATGTTCCATATTATTTCATAGTTTTGATGTCTTCAGTATTGTTCTACAATGTAGGAAATAGACAAAATACAGAATATCGAGAGTCATACAGTATATAACGCATGCATAAGTATGTCTTTAACAATCTGTATAGAGATATAGCAAGAAAAAAATATTCCTAGAAGTAAAACATTCTAAGGGATTAAAGTATTCTAAAATGAAAGACGAAAGGGGGTTCTAGAGCAGTCCCATGGCCCTAGATGAACTCGCTCAATCAAGAACGGTTTATTTTTGAGATAAATTTCACTAAATTTTCTTTTGGCTTTCTGCCAAATCAAAAACAATGAGAAGTGGAATTTGATCTGCACAAACAACACCCGCATTACAGTAACCTGCCGTCACAAAACTTATATGTCGACTACAGTATAAGGACATGTTCGTGCTGAAAGCCAATATCCAGGAAAAATAAATGAATAAATAAAAAGAATTAAAAAAAACAGATACAATTTTATATCTCTCTGAATTAAAGGTGGGAAAAAACACTCACCGACTGCAAAGATCTCAGGGAAGATCATACACACCAGACAGACCACAAGGTAGGCCTTCATTTTGGAGTCGTGCAGTGAGGACAATGTGTTCTTCGTATTGCAAAATGCTGTGTGGCTCAAACCTGGCAGGTTTTACCACTTAAAAAGCCTTTCCATTAAATATCATCCCTCCCATAATAAGAGGAGGAGATAACAGTTCAAGGGAGTGGAGCGTGCATGTGTGTGTGCGTGTGTTTTTGCATTTCTAGTGGAAACTGGGAGGTACAAATGACAAATGTCCTGACAAAGGCTGGTTCAGCTCCTTTCTGTAAGTTTGCCCTAACCAAAGCCCTGAAGCCCAAAGATTTACTTTCTAAATCATCAAACCGCAAGTAGCCCCAACCGTGTGATTAAGAGACACTTAACACAAGAGTGGAAAAGCTTTACTGAGAGTGTAAACATAAACATTTGTAGTCTTTAAAGGGAAGGTCAGAGTTTTATTCCTCAACAAACTGCACAAATAATGGCGGACACTATTTATTTAATGATGTAATGGCATCCAGTGAGTCTTCCAGAACAGGTGAATGAACTGCACAACTTCCTCATGCAACATTGTGATGAAAGAAAGAAAGAAAGAAAGAAAGAAAGAAAGAAAGAAAGAAAGAAGCTCTGCTTAAATAATTCACCATTAAGATATGCAAGCCTTTCATAAGCCAGTGATATGTTCTCGTTGATGTAAGTCCAGAGCAATAACATAAGCTTGAAAAAATGAAAAGAATTTTCAAGAATTTTTCCTAGACTTCCACATATTTACCATGTCTATAGAGATTATCAAGTTGAATTAAAAGGGATGGGTGAAACCAGCTTGGCCAGGGCCTGCACAGACACAACATGGATGTTTACGGTACGATGACTCAGATTTGCTGGGGGGAAAACCTCTAGTTAAGCTGAACTCAGAGTCAGAATCAGAGCTGTGAAACAGGGTAGACAGAGCAATGTGTTACATTATGGTTCATAATATTATGACAATACTGGACAGTTGTGGGCGGCACGGTGGTGTAGTGGTTAGCGCTGTCGCCTCACAGCAAGAAGGTCCGGGTTCGAGCCCCGTGGCCGGCGAGGGCCTTTCTGTGTGGAGTTTGCATGTTCTCCCCGTGTCCGCGTGGGTTTCCTCCGGGTGCTCCGGTTTCCCCCACAGTCCAAAGACATGCAGGTTAGGTTAACTGGTGACTCTAAATTGACCGTAGGTGTGAATGTGAGTGTGAATGGTTGTCTGTGTCTATGTGTCAGCCCTGTGATGACCTGGCGGCTTGTCCAGGGTGTACCCCGCCTTTCGCCCGTAGTCAGCTGGGATAGGCTCCAGCTTGCCTGCGACCCTGTAGAACAGGATAAAGCGGCTAGAGATAATGAGATGAGATGAATGGACAGTTGTGGCAGAATGTTCAACGAATGGAAAATAATGCTCCGATTGAAACTAAACCTCGAGTCCGAGTCCAGTCTCGAGTCCCCAGTGTTCAAGTCTGAGTCAAGTTCAAGTCATTAAAGAAAATTTCGAGTCGAGTCCACTACTGATCCGAGTCAAGTCCAAGACTCCAACCGCACCATGTGACAGTGGCTGTTTCGGCGCCATTAACATTAGTTTGTTCCTGAACATCACGTATGAACAGGTGAATGTGCTTCTCTTTATCAGGGAGCGCGAAGTATTCTGTCAGAGATGGTTGGGAGACAGATGTAAGTGCAGGAGGTGTGTTTATTAATACAAGTAAAGACAGGTAAACAATCCAGAACGGCAGGCAAAATCGTAAAACAAGCAATAGGTCGAGCTAGGCACAAACAGGCTATCGTAGACTCGGCAGAATCAAAGACGAGAAACAGGAAATCCATCCATCCATTATCCACAGCTGCTTATCCTGTACAGGGTTATGGGCAAGCTGGAGCCTATCCCAGCTGACTATGGGCGAGAGGCGGGGTACACCCTGGACAAGTCGCCGGGTCATCAGAGACTATCAATCATTCACGCACACATTCATACCTACGGTCAATTTAGAGACACCAATTAGCCTAACCTGCATGTCTTTGGACTGGAGCACCCGGAGGAAACCCACGCAGGCATGGGGAGAACATGCAAACTCCATACAGAAAGGCCCCTGTCGGCCACTGGGCTCGAACCCAGAACCTTCTTGCTGTGAGGCGACAGTGCTAACCACTACACCACCGTGCTGCCCCAAACAGGAAATAAGGCTCGGTAATGTGTTAACAACGCAACTCCAATACTTCGCAAAGTAAGTGTGTTTTCACGGTTTTTATATAGGTGTGCTGATTGCACCTTAATCCTGTGCAGGTACAAGTCGTTTACAGCATGTGAGAGAGTCCGCTTGGCGCACACGTTGTCCAGAGCGCGCCCAAGAGCCTATCTGATGCATGCACCAAGGTGCGCAGGTGTGACACTCTTGCATGAAATTAGTACAAAAATTAATGTAGATATAAAAATCTTATGTCAAATTATTATGGCACGTTACAAAAAAAATAAAGAAAAAATCCGAGTCCTCATCTCCAATTTACGAGTCCAAATGCAGTTAATGCATGAGTCCGAGTCCAAGTCATCAGTGTTCGAGTCCAAGTCAAGTCACGAGTCCTTAAAATTAGGGCACGAGTCGGACTCGAGTACTACAAGCCTGCACAAGAGAAAACTTTCTGGAAGTTTTTCCAAACGACACGAAAGTGAAGTGATACACGGATTCTGTCTCACATTCAGAAAGAGGGGCATCTTCAAAACTGATATATTCATTTGTTCACTGTTGAATTCTCAAACCTGATCGGTTTCTATAGTAACAGCTCATTCGTATCAACTTGTATGTGAACCCTCCATATAAGCAAAGCGAAACAAACACATTTCATTGAATTTATTTAAACATTCATATTTAAGAAAAAAAAAAGAGCCAATACGGTGAAGTTTTCTGCAGGGAGATCAACATCTACACTACCGTTCAAAAGTTTGGGGTCACTTTGAAATGTCCTTATTTTTTGAAAGAAAAGCACTGTTCTTTTCAGTGAAGATCACTTTAAACTAATCAGAAATCCACTCTATACATTGCTAATGTGCTAAATGACTATTCTAGCTGCAAATGTCTGGTTTTTGGTGCAATATCTCCATAGGTGTATAGAGGCCCATTTCCAGCAACTCTCACTCCAGTGTTCTAATGGTACAATGTGTTTGCTCATTGCCTCAGAAGGCTAATGGATGATTAGAAAACCCTTGTACAATCATGTTAGCACAGCTGAAAACAGTTTAGCTCTTTAGAGAAGCTATAAAACTGACCTTCCTTTGAGCAGATTGAGTTTCTGGAGCATCACATTAATTTGTGGGGTCGATTAAATGCTCAAAATGGCCAGAAAAATGTCTCGACTATATTTTCTATTCATTTTACAACTTATGGTGGTAAATAAAAGTGTGACTTTTCATGGAAAACACAAAATTGTCTGGGTGACCCCAAACTTTTGAACGGTCGTGTATATAATTTGTCCACAGTGTCAGTGCTTTCTCACAGTCAAATTTTCTAATCCGCAGTACAGACAGCTTTGTGATTTCTCAGTAACATGACAAGCTGCATTTTTTTTGGACTTGTTCATTTCAAGAGACATAGGGTAATGTCCAAACAACTGTTTAAGGGTTTTATAGCTATTACAAGATAAGTGATAACAGGAAACAGGATATTCCATGTACAACCCCGATTCCCAAAAAGTTGGGACAAAGTACAAATTGTAAATAAAAATGGAATGCAATAATTTACAAATCTCAAAAACTGATATTGTATTCACAATAGAACATAGACAACATATCAAATGTCGAAAGTGAGACATTTTGAAATTTCATGCCAAATATTGGCTCATTTGAAATTTCATGACAGCAACACATCTCAAAAAAGTTGGGACAGGGGCAATAAGCAGAGGTGGAAAAACTGGATTGACAAAGTAAAAGTCCTGCTTAGGTTTTCCTTCTGCCTGTGCTCTCAACACAGGTGATTTCACCAATTAGCTCATCAACCTGGCTTAGGGGATGTGGTAATTAGGATCAGCTGGTTCATTGAATTGGCTGGAGCAAAAATGTGGCAGGGTTTTTACTTTCTGCACCCGGGTTTTTCCACCTCTGGCAATAAGAGGCTGGAAAAGTTAAAGGTACAAAAAAGGAACAGCTGGAGGACCAAATTGCAACTCATTAGGTCAATTGGCAATAGGTCATTAACATGACTGGGTATAAAAAGAGCATCTTGGAGTGGCAGTGGCTCTCAGAAGTAAAGATGGGAAGAGGATCACCAATCCCCCTAATTCTGCGCCGACAAATAGTGGAGCAATATCAGAAAGGAGTTCGACAGTGTAAAATTGCAAAGAATTTGAACATATCATCATCTACAGTGCATATCATCATCAAAAGATTCAGAGAATCTGGAAGAATCTCTGTGCGTATGGGTCAAGGCCGGAAAACCATACTGGGTGCCCGTGATCTTCGGGCCCTTAGACGGCACTGCATCACATACAGGCATGCTTCTGTATTGGAAATCACAAAATGGGCTCAGGAATATTTCTAGAGAACATTATCTGTGAACACAATTCACTGTGCCATCCGCCGTCGCCAGCTAAAACTCTATAGTTCAAAGAAGAAGCCGTACCTAAACATGATCCAGAAGCGCAGACGTCTTCTCTGGGCCAAGGCTCATTTAAAATGGACTGTGGCAAAGTGGAAAACTGTTCTGTGGTCAGACGAATCAAAATTTGAAGTTCTTTATGGAAATCAGGGACGCCATGTCACTCAGACTAAAGAGGAGAAGGACGACCCAAGTTGTTATCAGCGCTCAGTTCAGAAGTCTGCATCTCTGATGGTATGGGGTTGCATTAGTGCGTGTGGCATGGGCAGCTTACACATCTGGAAAGACACCATCAATGCTGAAAGGTATATCCAGGTTCTAGAGCAACATATGCTCCCATCCCGACGACGTCTCTTTCAGGGAAGACCTTGCATTTTCCAACATGACAATGCCAAACCACATACTGCATCAATTACAGCATCATGGCTGCGTAGAAGAAGGGTCCGGGTACTGAACTGGCCAGCCTGCAGTCCAGATCTTTCACCCATAGAAAACATTTGGCGCATCATAAAATGGAAGATACGACAAAAAAGACCTAAGACAGTTGAGCAACTAGAATCCTACATTAGACAAGAATGGGTTAACATTCCTATCCCTAAACTTGAGCAACTTGTCTCCTCAGTCCCCAGACGTTTACAGACTGTTGTAAAGAGAAAAGGGGATGTCCCACAGTGGTAAACATGGCCTTGTCCCAACTTTTCTGAGATGTGTTGTTGTCATGAAATTTAAAATCACCTAATTTTTCTCTTTAAATGATACATTTTCTCAGTTTAAACATTTGATATGTCGTATATGTTCTATTCTGAATAAAATATGGAACTTTGAAACTTCCACATCATTGCATTCCGTTTTTATTTACAATTTGTACTTTGTCCCAACTTTTTTGGAATCAGGATTGTAACTATAAATGGATAAAAAGCATGATGCATCATGGTTTAATGAAGAAATAAAATGTAAAATAGCTGTGATATAACAGGAATGATTCTTGGAAAATAATTCACTTCAGGGTGGTACCAGGAACCCTGAACTTGATTATTTTCCGATAACAATACATCCCAAAGTGCATCGTTCCTTACATAACTTTTGGTCACCGCAACAGTTCTGGAAATTGTGCTAATAAACTTATTATCCTCCTTCTGACTGAACCTAGTGCTGTTGATGGTACATTTAAAACATCCACAACAACTAGAAGGGCACTCGGTAGAGTGCATACTTCTGGCAAGCCACATATTCGGATTTGCATCAAAATCTAAATCAATTGTTCCTTGGCCCATGGCTCACCTTTCCTCAAAATCCGTTCACTACTTTTTGAGTTACGTTGGGAACAGGCAAACAAAGAAATGGAGGCGAAAACATAACCTCCTCCAACAAAGTTTGCCGAGGTAACATTCTTTTGAATGTTAAATGTTAGCACACATCTACTAGACAACAAGAGTGCTCTGAGAGCACAATATCCGCCGCTGGCAACTCTGCCATAACTCTGGTAAAATACGACTCAATTGAACGAAACTGCAATATGCGTATTACCGACATACAGTATAACAAAGAATCCTGTCAAGTTTCATGAAATTCCTCCAAAATTATGAAAGGAGTTGATTTCAGAAGGTGAGTACCCTTCCCAGGATGGACGGACATTGCCACGACATAATCCCCATTCGGTCCTTTTGGCCAGCGGGGGATAAAAATTGTGAGGGAAGTTGATTTCAGAAAGCAAGCACACCTTGATGAAATTGCCAAAGTCCAAATTTGTTAATAATCAAGGGCATAACTCTGGTCAAATTTGCCCAAATTAAACGAAATTTGAATATGTGTATAACTGTCATATAACAAAGCCTTTTGCCAAGTTTGGTAAAATTCCTTCACAAATTGTGAGAGGAGTTGATTTCAGAAGAACGTACACCCTCATGAAATTGTCAAAGTACAAGTTATTTAATCAAGTGTCAAAACTCTGGTCGAATTTTCACAAACGAAATTAAATCGCAATATGCGTATTACCGTCATATAACAAGACCTTTTACCAAGCTTCGAGAAATTCGTCCACAAATTGTGAGAGGAGTTGATGTCAGAAGGCGAGCACACCTTCATGAAATTGTGAAAGTACAAGGTTGTTAATCAAGGGCTGGAACTCTGGTAAAATAAAACCGAATTGAACAAAGTTATAATATGCGTACTACCGACATATAACAATGCCTTGTACCAGGTTTGGTGAAATTCCTCCAAAAATTGTGAGAGGAGTTGATTTCAGAAGGAAAAACACACTTTCATTAAATTATCAAAGTATAATTTTGTTAATCAAGGGCTGTAACTCTGGTAAAATGCGACCCAACTGAACGAAATTACAATATGCATATTAATCGCCGGCGGCACGGTGGTGTAGTGGTTAGCACTGTCGCCTCACAGCAAGAAGGTCCGGGTTCGAGCCCCGTGGCCGGCGAGGGCCTTTCTGTGTGGAGCTTGCATGTTCTCCCCGTGTCTGCGTGGGTTTCCTCCGGGTGCTCCGGTTTCCCCCACAGTCCAAAGACATGCAGGTTAGGTTAACTGGTGACTCTAAATTGACCGTAGGTGTGAATGTGAGTGTGAATGGTTGTCTGTGTCTATGCCCATGTTTACATTAGACCGTATCAGCGGATCATAAGATTAACGTTTTTAAAACGATTAGTGTGCACACAGCAACACCAATACACGATTTGCGTGCACACAGCAACACCAATACACGGATACGCTCGGCTCCGCAGGCATCCTGCGCTCCAAATCACTCCGCCCTGAACAGCGAGTGCTCTCTGGAGGGTGCGCACTCCGGCCCTGCGCAGCTCACAGAGCGCGCGAGTGAAGCGCACAAGCAGTGATTCGGGACTGAGCCGCTGTGTGTGTGATCCCAGCGCACATCACTTACCACTTGCAAGTGGAAGGATGGCAAGCCTAAAGACAATCATAACTACACAATGGGCAGTATTTGCATCAGTATTTGCAGTATTTTCATACTTTTATACTCTTTAATGAAAGGTGATACAAGGCGGAAGTCTGCGCCGTTTTTCAGCAGTCGCGTCACATGACCAACGCCAGCGAATCAGGAAGGTGGATGTCACAGTGACGTTGTCCAATGACGACGCCAGCTAGAGCTCAGCACAGCGTATCCGCGTATTCTCAATGTTTACACAGCACCGGAGCTGACACGATCTGGATTGAATACGTGGACCCTGGCGGTTTCCCGGCGTTTTAATGTAAATGGACAGTGCATCCGCGAAGAAAACGAGACAGATACGGTCTAATGTAAACTTGGCCTACGTGTCAGCCCTGTTATGACCTGGCGACTTGTCCAGGGTGTACCCCGCCTTTCGCCCGTAGTCAGCTGGGATAGGCTCCAGCTTGCCTGCGACCCTGTAGAACAGGATAAAGCGGCTAGAGATAATGAGATGAGATATTAATCACCATGACAAAGAATCCTGACAAGTTTAATGAAATTCCTCCAAAAATTGAGAGAGGAGTTGATTTCAGAAAGCGAACACCCTTCCTGGGACGGACGGACATCGCAACGACATAACCCCCTTTGGGCCTTTCGGCTAGTGGGGGATTAAAAACCCCACAACCTCACGCTTTTCCAGATTTTCGCTGCATGATTTAGCACGCATGTCAAATTTTGTGGGGGATTAAAATAAGCAAAACTCTCTTGTAAATTCCAAAAGCAACAACTTCCTGTTTATGTCCTCTGGTGATTGTGGTTAAAGAATTTTCAGTTTCATGGTTACTAAGTCTAAAACATGAACTGGAGGCTTTGCTTGACTTCTTAAAAAAAAAAGAAAAAGGAAATGAAACATTTGGTTTCTTGTGACAATATTGGAGAAGGGGTAAGAGTAGCTTTGGGGAACAGATCTCATTAGAAAACCAAGCCGTCTTTTCATGTCATGCATTTAAAAACAGTTTTTCCCCCACGCTCTCTGGAAATAAATAAATGTCAATACAAGGCAATATGATTTTTCTTTGATGTTTATTAAAAATATATGTACAGTTCGGGGGGGAAGAACATTCTTGAGAAGAAATACGATGTGCAGTAATTTTTAGTATTTTTCTACATACAACTCCTGCTTGTCCACTCCACCCAAGCTTTTTTTTTTTTTTATTAAATAAAAGTCTGTGCTCCATGTTGAAGATGTTTGAAACTTTCACTGGAATTCAGGACTTGAGATTCTTCAAGAGTCACCTCTTTCCCATGACAAAGCTGGGCTCCTCAGCATCATCTTCACGTTCTTTCTTTTCCTCCTCATCCTCATCCTTCCCACTTGCCGAGGACTCTTCTTCCTCCTTTTCAGACTCTAATGAGACATATTTAAGCCAGTGACCAATTTGTATTGGTGTAAAAGTATCAAATATGAAATAATGTGGGGAAGTTTCGTCATACCTGCTTGGTTCTTGCTCTCCTGTTTGGCTTTCTTGGCCATCAGCTTTTTCTGTTTGAGCTTCTCCCTAAACGAGAAAAGCACGAACGCTACAATCGTGTATTTGGTTTTTTTAAACCATTTAAAAATATTGCATCACCTTCCCTTTGTTTTCCATTTTCTTTTGTATTTTACTGTAAAATCACATTACATGTTATATATTTATCTTTAAAAAAAAAAAAAACACCACTGAACATACAATACACTCCAGAATTATTGGCACCCTTTACGAAGCAGGTGGGTACATTTGCAGTCAGAAGATTAAATACATTCATCCTCATGATTAACTGAAGAACTGAAAAAAGAATGCATCACTCGTGTTTGTAGACTTCTCAGAAGCATTTGACAGTGCGAACAGGAAAGTGATGCTCCACATCCTGCTCAATTCTGGAGCGTCAGAGGAAATAGTCAAGGCGATTGCGGTTATGTACCATAATCCATCATGCTTTGTAGATACTCTGGACAGTCCAACAAAGGTGCTTCCACCAACAGCAGGTATACTCCAAGGTGGTACACTCGCTCCTTTTCTTTTTGTCATCACTGTGGACTATGTCCTACGACAATCAGTTGACACCATCGGCTAGAAAGGTCTTGCCCAGGCTTGTAGTACTTGAGTCCAGGACTTGGACTAGACTCCGACACATGCCCTAATTTTAAGGACTCGTGTGCATCAACTGCATTCGGACTCATAAATTGGAGACGAGGACTCGGATTTTTTCTTTATTTTTTGTAACATGCCATAATAATTTGGCGTAAGATATTTATATCTACATTCATTTTTATACTAATTTCGTGCAAGAGTGTCACACCTGCGTGCCTTGGCGCGTGCATCGGATAGACTCTCAGGCGTGCTCCAGACAGCACGCGTACCAAGCGGACTTTTGCGCGCGCTGTAAACGACTCGCTCCTGCACAGGATTAAGGCGCAGTCGGCGCGCCTATATAAAAACTGTGAAAACACACTTACTTTGCAAAGTATTCAGTTGCGTTGCTGACACATTACCGAGCCTTATTTGGTTTCCTGATCCCCGATTTCTTGTTTCGCATCTTTGACTCTGCCAAGTCTATGATAGCCTGTTTGTGCCTCGCTCGACCTATAGACCTCTTGCAGTCACGTGACCGAAATGTAAACAGCTGCCATCTTGTCGGTAAAAAACACAGCTGAATATTGCTGCACTCGTGTACAAAATGGATCAATTTCAACCGACGGACTACACGGCTCATTTTTCTAATGAACAGATAACTAGATATATGTCTAAAATAAACGACCTACAGATTAGTGACCCTTATGGCTTACCGGACGTAGTTTTCACGACCGTGTCGGTGGATATTGAACTGCCAGCGGAATACCCAGATGTGTATAATTACCTCATTAACTTTCCCTCGCTGTTCAGTGGTGAAGCACTGCGTGCTTATAAATCTCTGGACAGTTATCTTTACAGAAATTCAGGATTTGTCAGCCGCCCTCAGATGTGGCATCTTGTAAACAAGAAAATAACAATCCTCATTGGACGGGTAAGTCACTTAAGTATTGAGACCCCGCTGGTCTCGCTATCTCGTCCGGAATGTTGTGCATGCGATGGAAATCGCTACAAACCGTCATTTTCTGCTGGAAACCAATGTCCAGTAAGTCCATACGGTTGTAGTGGATGTTGAAGTCCGGTACAGACGAACAACACGCAAAAATACACACAAAAAACATAAAAAACGTGCACAGGTAGGGAGAGCTTGTAGTCGCAGCATCCCCATCATGCGCCGTCATATCCACTATTATGGTTAAATATTTTATATTATCAGTTAGATCAAGTATCAGTAGTCTCTCACTATTACTGTATATATGGTATACCTGATAGCAGCAATCCATTTTGCACGCCTGTCAGGGTCCCGTGGCAGCCTACTGTCAAGTGTATGTGAGCATCATGGGTTTCCCACACTTGAAAGGGAAGGACTCGGACACAGGATTCCACTCGTCTTGTGTTTTATTGATTTTCAGTGGAGTTGACGTTGTAGTAGAATTGTATATAGTAGGGTTTTCCAGAAGAAAAGGTAGAAGCAGAAGTAGAAGGCGGAAATATGGTGTTTGACCGACAAGGTGGTGTCTGTTTACAATCTGGATCGGATGTGACGTCACATGCAAGTGCTCCATTGGCTGTTTCACGATTTTGCCTGCCGATCTGGATTGTTTACCTGTCTTCACTTGTATTAATAAAAACACACCTTTTGCACTTACATCCGTCTCCCAACCATGTCTGACAGAATACTTCGCACTCCCTGACAAAGAGAAACACATCCACCGGTTCATACATCATGTTCAGGAACAAACTAATGTTAATGGCGCTGAAACAGCCACCGTCAAATGGTGTGGTTGGAGTCTTGTTCTCTGACTCGGCTTGGGCTTGAACACTGGGGACTCGAGACTGGACTCAGACTCGAGGTTTAGTGATTTGACTGCAACACTGCTCTTGCCATAGGCAAACGATCTGATCGTCAGAGCTTGAAGTACCTAATGGCCCTTTTCCACTACCCTTTTTCAGCTCGCTTCAGCTCACTTCACCCCGACACGGCTCGCGTTTCGACTACCTTAGAGCAGCACGACTCAGCTCGCTTCAGCCCTGCTTAGCACCCAAAACTCGCACGGTTTTGGAGTAGGGCTGAAGCGAGCCAAACCGAGCCGAGTGGGGCTAGGGGCATGAGCAGACACTCCCCTGTACACTGATTGGTGAGGAGGAGTGTCCTCACATGCCCACACACACCCCGCAAGCACGCTGGGATCTGTAAACACCGTAAACCCGGAATAAGAAGAATTACGAGAATTTCTGAAGCCTTATGCGCCTCGCCTCATCTATACGCTGAACGCTCTTGCCAGTATCTGTTGGCGTTGTCAGTGACAACAAGCCACAGCACCAAGACCAGCAACACTAACGACTCCATGTTTATTGTTTACTATCCGGGTCATGAGACTACTGCTTAAAAGATCACTGATGTCACTGTTTGCGCCGCCTAACGACATCACGTGACATCCACCCACTTTCGCTAACTCCACCCAATGTGTCCACCCACTTCCAGCCAGCACGGTTCAGCGCGGTTGTAGTCGAAATGCAACTCCAACAGCCCTGCTCAGCTCGACTCAGCCCAACTCAGCCGCATTGGTAGTGGAAAAGCGGCATAACTGACCTAGACTATGCTGACGACACTGCTCTTATAGCCGAGCGCTCATGTCTTTAGAAGAAGCAGCGATAAAAGTCGGCCTCGTGTTCAATACAAAGAAGACAGAATGCATGGCTATAAATGAAGATAGGGACCACAATCCAATCTGCTCAAAAGATGGTTCGGTCATAAAAGAGGTGAACGACTTTAAATATCTTGGATCTTTTGTTGCCGATAGTAAAAAGGACTTTATATCAAGAAAAGGGTCAAGCGTGGGCCGCATGCAACAGGTTAGATCATATATGGCAGTCGGACATCGCCAAATTTACCGAGGTTAGCTTCTTTTGGGCCTGTGTTGAAAGCATACTACTTTATGGTGCTGAAACATAGACCATTAGTAAAGAAATTGAAAAACGCCTTGGCGGCACATACACAAAACTGCTAATGCAGGTCCAAAACCTATCCTGGAAAGACCACCCAACCAAAACTGTGATCTATGGTGAAACCCTGTCCATTTCTAGAACAATGGCACAAAGGAGAACTAGGTTCGCTGGCCATCGTTTTGGAGCAAAAGATCAAATCATGCCCGATGTCATTCTATGGACATTACCGTGCCTAAAAAAGGGAAACAGACCTTTAATGTTGAGACCCTGATACTTTATCCAGAGACTCCAGCTTAGTCTTTGAGGAATTAGCTCGGGCAATGTCCGAGAGGCCCCTATGGTGGAGTATCGTGTCGTCTATCTCGACAGCAGTCAAATGATGATGATGATGATGACATTCATCATGGACCTCAAAGTCACAGTGATATTGGGCTTTCGTACTGGGTTTTCTGAAATCAACACACGGTCGAAATTATACATAAAAGCACAAGCAATTATTAGTTAAATGTCCCTTTCCTTTAGGAAGTTTCACCTTGACCAGATGCTTTTTGGAAACATCAACAAGCCTCCGGCAGAATTCTGGTTGAATATTTGTCCATTCTTCTTTCCAGAATTAGTAGAGCGTAATTAAATATTTGTGTGTTTCCTGAAAACAGACCTGACTTTCAAGCACAGCCCACATACTTTCAATAGTATTGAGGTCAGGACTTTGAGAAGACCATTCCAAAAGCTTAAGGTTAGCCTGCTTTATCCTCTTCAACCAGCTTTGTTGTGTTTGGGGTCACTGCCCTGTTGGAGCACCCAACTGTCTAGCTGATGGTTTGAGGTTATGCTTACAAATTCTGAGGTGGACGTTCTTCATTATTCCATCCACTTTTGGATGTTTAACAGTTACTACAGTGTTCTTGGAGTTGAATGCCTCACCTTTACTCCTCCAAACACATCTTCTGGTCAACGGGGCCAAAAAACAACTCATTCTTCATCTGATCTGACCATAAAACTTTTCTCCAGAAGGCTTTTTCTTTGTCCACGTGGTCAGTTGAAAACTTCAGTCCAGCTTGAAGGTGTTGACTTTGAAGCAGGGGCTTCTGTCTTGGACGGCAGCTTCTCAGTCCATGGTGATGTAAAAGTTTCTTGACTGGAGACAGTGACACTGGCGTTCCAGCAGCTTCTGGTTCATAGCAGGCCTGTGCCTTGGTGGTTACTGGGTTGGTCCTGACCATCCGAACAAATTTCCTCTCACCTGAGGGTGACCCGCTTGGGTCTTCTTCAAGCAAAATGGCTTGGCAAAGTGGCTATACCTCCCAACAACTTGAACTTGTCAAATACTTTATGTTAATCAATCAATAACGAACAGGAAGTTAAAAGGCCTTGGCAAGTTAAGACATTTTGGCACTTTCAGCACCGCTGAATGAATCACGGAAGTGGGCGTATGTAAATTTTTGACCCTGGACTGATGTCAGAAAACCCTACATAAATTAACTTGTGCACCAAATTCTTGTTTCTTCTATTCAAGATGTTTGTTGTACAATCATTCTGCCACAGAAAAAGAACGGCTCAAGGAAACCATCGAAAGCCGAATATCACAATGACAAAATTTTTTTTTTTAATGAAGGGTACCATTAATTCTGGAGTAAAATAATTAGGCTAATAATAATAATAATAATAATAATAATAATATGGAACCATAGCTGGCTGGATTTTGTTGGCTTTGGATTGGCAGATTGTTTCTCAACCCAAACCAGGCATTTCTTTCAAATCACTCAATCAATAAAATTCAATTAAAAAAAAAAAAATCAAAAACACTGCTGCGGATTTTTAACCCCTTAAATTAAAAACGATAAACACCACAGCCACCTCTTCTTCTTGCGTTTGGCCGTCCTCTCCTCAGCAGCCTGCTGGTTTTCCTTCATTTTCTCCTGATACTCTTCATCGAGCTTTTGCTGAAGTAGAAGAATGATATGGCAGGAGTTACATTCTCAGGTAGTACACTACCGTTCAAAAGTTTGGGGTCACCCAGACAATTTTGTGTTTTCCATGAAAAGTCGCACTTTTATTTACCACCATAAGTTGTAAAATGAATAGAAAATATAGTCAAGACATTTTTCTGGCCATTTTGAGCATTTAATCGACCCCACAAATTAATGTGATGCTCCAGAAACTCAATCTGCTCAAAGGAAGGTCAGTTTTATAGCTTCTCTAAAGAGCTCAACTGTTTTCAGCTGTGCTAACATGATTGTACAAGGGTTTTCTAATCATCCATTAGCCTTCTGAGGCAATGAGCAAACACATTGTACCATTAGAACACTGGAGTGAGAGTTGCTGGAAATGGGCCTCTATACACCTATGGAGATATTGCACCAAAAACCAGACATTTGCAGCTAGAATAGTCATTTACCACATTAGCAATGTATAGAGTGGATTTCTGATTAGTTTAAAAAGTGATCTTCACTGAAAAGAACAGTGCTTTTCTTTAAAAAATAACGACATTTCAAAGTGACCCCAAACTTTTGAACGGTAGTGTAAATACATTACTCACAGAAACCAGGATGCTGGTAACTGTTTTAAAAAAAAACAAAACCATGCATACGCAGCACTTGTCGACATTTCTACAGATTACAACAAGAAATTCCCGTTTCTTGTTATTCCTCTTAAAAACATCTTGAATTTGAGCACAGAAAGGAGATGGGACAGGAGTCATTCTTCCAGGACTGGGATGGGGTGGGACAGGAGTGAAAATCCACCCTCGCTCATCCATTACGTAAAGCCTAATCATGCATTCTGACATCATGAGAAAAATCAATCATCTCAAGAAAACAACTTTGAGTTCAGGACAAAAATAAAAAGTTGTGAACCCGAGATAACAATGCCTCATTGCCTTTCTGGACTTCCTTAAAGGAACAGTCCACCGTACTTCCATAATGAAATATGCTCTTATCTGAATTGAGACGAGCTGCTCCGTACCTCTCCGAGCTTCGCGCGACCTCCCAGTCAGTCAGACGCGCTGTCACTCCTGTTAGCAATGCAGCTAGGCTCAGCATGGCCAATGGTATTTTTTGGGGCTGTAGTTAGATGCGACCAAACTCTTCCGCGTTTTTCCTGTTTACATAGGTTTATATGACCAGTGACATGAAACAAGTTCAGTTACACAAATTGAAACGTGGCGATTTTCTATGCTATGGAAAGTCCGCACTATAATGACAGGCGTACTAACACCTTCTGCGCGCTTCGGCAGCGCATTGATATCTGAGCTCCGTATCAATGCGCTGCTCGGAGAGGTACGGAGCAGCTCGTCTCAATTCAGATAAGAGCATATTTCATTATGGAAGTACGGTGGACTGTTCCTTTAAATGTCAGAGGTATAACCTACATTCTTACGGTCATGTGCACTACAACAAGCACAAAATCAGTCTGTTTTATGGACTGTACACATGAAATGTTTAGTGTGACATACCGTACATCATGAAGACCCTCGGAAATTTAATCCCACCTGAATAGGATTCAAAACACTAGTCTTTCTTACATGAAGCCGATACCTTTTCAGACAGCCGGTCCAGAAAGTCTTGTCTCTGATACTCGCGCCGCCTCAAGTGTCTGTAGACGTGGAACTCACCGCTGCCTGCTCCGGCACTGGAGCCTGTTTATGGATTACGTCATGATGATTAGACTCATTTCTGGTAACTAATATACAAATAATCCATTCAGAAGGAGTGGGATATATTAGACAGCAAGAATACAGTCAGTTCTCGAAGTTAACGCGTTGGAAGCAGGAAAAACGGGCAAGCGTAAGGATCTGGAATGACTAACAAGGGTCAAATTGTGATGGCTAGATCAGTGTTTCCCAACCTTTCTTGAGCCACGGCACATATTTTACATTCGAAAAATCCCACGGCACACCACCAAGCAAATTGCCACAAAAAAGCGTGTATATATGACCATCTCATCTCAATTTACTCACAATTTACTTACTCCGTGTGAAACCTGGGCCTGTTTAGTTGAACACAAAGCTGATATACTTGCAGGAATTGAAGAAAGACACACACAAAGATCTTCCTCAACAGCTCGGAGTCTCTCTCCTTTTTTTAGTTTTTATAGCAGCCATGCTTGAAAAGCCCAGCTCGCACATATAGGTTGTGGAAAATCACCTTTTTTGCTTTCTTCTGACCTCTACTCATACTAGGGCCTTTGTCTGGGTCAGAATTTTCTCCAGGGCCCAGTTTGGATTGTGTACTTTTTCTTTTCAAATATTTATCCATCGCCATCACCGCTGTCACACCCAAAGCATTACTAATTCTATTGTTTGAATGGCAACAGGTAGATACACAGGTTAATTAGCTACCTGTTGCCATCTAGTGGAAGAGTATTTAATTGTTTTGCCTGTTACTATAGGTCGCTGGCATAGACGAACGAAGACAAATTATTTGCAGTAAACAATTAATTTTTGGAACAATTAAGTGAAATTGGATAATTTCCCATGGTACACCTGATGATCTCTCACGGCACACTAATGTGCCGCGGCACAGTGGTTAGGAATCACTGGGCTAGATGACTGGGTCTGAGCATCTTCAAAATGGCACATCTTGTGGAGTGTTCCCGGTATGCACTGGTTACCAAAAAATGGTCCAAAAAAATAAAAAAAGGACGACCAGTGAACCGGCGACAGGGTCATGGGTGTCGGAGGCTCATTGATTCGCATGGGGCACGAAGGCTAGCCCAGATGGCCCAATCCCACAGAAAGCACAAACTGCTGAAAAAGTATATGCTGGCTGAAACATAAAGGTGTCAGCATTAACTTTTTCAGCCAGTTCACTGGTTGTTCTTCCTTGGACCATTTTTGGTAGGTACTAACCACTGCGTACCAGGAACACCTCACAAGACCCAGTCATCCAGCCATTGCAATTTGGCCCTCGTCTCTCAGTTTGCCCAGTTTTCCTGCTTCCAACACATCAACTTCGAGAACTGACTGTTCTCTTGCTGCCTAATATATCCCACCCCTTGATAGGTGCCATTGTAATGAGAATCATTGTTGTTTACGTCACCGGTCAGTGGTCATAATGTTATGGCTGACTGGTGTAAATACATACACACAAACAACAACTTTGTAGGAAAAAAAAAAAATCTTATAACGCAGTTGCAATCAGAAATATTCAACTGCCTCACCTCAAAAGACATTATATTGATGTGGATGAAAGATAACGTTTTCGTTAAGTACTGACAAGCTTCTTACACCTCTCGATTGGAATCTTTGCCCATTCTTCACGTGCAAAAGCCTCTAGCTTGGTGATGTTTGATGGCTTCCATGTTGCAACTGCCTTCTTTAAATCCCACCAAAGATTTTCCGGTGACTGAGAAGGCCACTCCAGGACCTTTTGGCTTGGAGGTGTGCTTGGGATAACTGTCTCGCTAGAAAGTCCATTGATCACCAAGGTTTAATTTGTCAACAGAAGGCATCGCATTCCTCTTTAAAATGGCCTGGTATTTCTGGGAATCCACGATGTCAGGTACACGATCCAAGATTGCCAGGTCTTGCCGCAGAAAAACAGCCCCGCATCAATAACCCACTTCCATGCTTGACTGTGGGGATGGTATTCTTCTGGTCATAAGCCTGGCCTTTCGCACGCCAGACATACCGCTGGTCCATATGTCCAAACAGTTCCAGTTTGGGTTCATCGGTCCATAGAACTGCCTCCCAAAACTCTGTAGTCTTATCCAAATTCCTCCTGGCATATTCTAGTCGACTTCTGATGTTCCTTGTGATCAAGAACAGAGTGCGTCTTGGAGCCCAGCCATGAAATCCTTATTTATTCAGTGTGCGTCTTATAGTTGCCACTGAAGCACTTGTACCAGCCTTCATCATGTCATCCTGTAGGTGTCCTGCACTCACACGGGTGTTTTTCTTTAGTTGTCCTGACTAAGTGGCTAAGGGCCCTTGATGAAATTTTGGGCTTTCTTCCACGGCCAGGCAGGTTTGCAACTGCTCCATAAGTTTTAAACTTCCTCATAATGCTCCCAGTGGTGTCTCTTAGAATGTTAATTTTTTTGGAAATCTTCTTATACCGTGGGCAGCACGGTGGTGTAGTGGTTAGCGCTGTCGCCTCACAGCAAGAAGGTCCGGGTTCGAGCCCCGTGGCCGGCGAGGGCCTTTCTGTGCGGAGTTTGCATGTTCTCCCCGTGTCCGCGTGGGTTTCCTCCGGGTGCTCCGGTTTCCCCCACAGTCCAAAGACATGCAGGTTAGGTTAACTGGTGACTCTAAATTGACTGTGAGTGTGAATGGTTGTCTGTGTCTATGTGTCAGCCCTGTGATGACCTGGCGACTTGTCCAGGGTGTACCCCGCCTTTCGCCCGTAGTCAGCTGGGATAGGCTCCAGCTTGCCTGCGACCCTGTAGAACAGGATAAAGCGGCTACAGATAATGAGATGAGATCTTCTTATACCCAAGGCCTTTTAGGTGTGATGAAATAATCGCCTCTCTCAGCTTTTGTGGAAGCTCCTTTGTCTTTCCTATGATTGCAACTGACTTTGAATACTTTCATGGGTGGGGTTTATATATGCATCACAGCGGGAGCAAATGAAGGATCATTATAAGAGTTCTCAAAAGCTTAATTATGTTTCAGATCCACTTTAGGCCATAAAAACTGTCAGAAAGCTTTAAAAACAACAATATTACAGTGTTCTCCACGGGCATTTTTAAAGTGGCGCACCGCCACGTTATAATTCTGGCCCGCCACCCTTGGCCCAAAAAAAAAAAGTAACTTCATCAGTATACACCAAATAAATCGTAAAGCATTCACTTTATTATAATTTTGTAGCTATTTAACACGTAGAAGACCTTTAAATGAATGCATACAGGGCTACCTGAAGTGGCCACGTGATTGCAATAGAAAAACATCTGGCCGGCTGCGTACAGATTGTGACACAGAGCTCTGCAGATTGAGGTCTATCCCTGCGTTACACTACACCGCACCACATCATACTATACTGACACATAGTAACGCTGGAAGCTACAAGGCAGCTAAATAACTCTTCGTGATTGTGTAGGCGAGAGCTGCATTTTCCCGTTGCTTCCCTGTGGTTGTTTACTGCAGGACTTCCAGGCTCCTGGGTTAAAGGACCCGAATTACAGAGGCCGGGGTGGCTTTGTAGTGCCAGTCTCGGGCACGCACACCAGCTCGTGTATGGATTGGAGTGCTTTCACCCAATTAACATTGCGTGTACTGTAAAAAATGTATGCATTTATTGTAATTGGGTATTTTGTTTATGCATAGAAGTTAATTTATTTTTCACACAGAAAAAAATATAATTAATTCAGGGATGTGCAACAGACGCATCAGTCTCAAATGAGTCTCACGTTGACAATAAAGATATGTACAGTAAGAATGTGTTAATTTTTTGTAAAATGATTTTAACAATGATTTAGCATTTCCTATCCGTTTATTGGCCAGTTTCACTGTCAAAAAAGCCCAAAGTCAGTCAGCTTCAGGGGGACGATCCTATTGGGGGCCTACGCGGCCCCCAAACCCCCGCCACCACCTTTTATTTTTGAAAAGTGGAGAACCCTGTAGGTTCTATAGGGGGTGAATAATTGTGACATGGCTATCTTAACAAAATGTATTTTTTTTCGCGGTCCAAATCTTGCGCTCTGATTGGCTGGCGAGCGGGTCCGTATCCTATGGTACGGACCCTGGGCGACTCGGTCGTTCACAGCAACAAACATAGTAGCAATTTTTGTCAACATTTATTTCCGCATTTTTCAGGAGAATAGCATTAATTTTACAGCATGGATAGTGACAACGACAGTCTTCACAGCGAAAGCGAGTTTTACTACCCTGAGGAAGAAGAAATAAAAGAAAAAACATTTCAGGAGAAAGCTAAAACCTGTAACTGTTGCTAACGCTGAGCAAAAACATGGCTGAATCCTCTCATCTCATCTCATTATCTCTAGCCGCTTTATCCTTCTACAGGGTCGCAGGCAAGCTGGAGCCTATCCCAGCTGACTACGGGCGAAAGGCGGGGTACACCCTGGACAAGTCGCCAGGTCATCACAGGGCTGACACATAGACACAGACAACCATTCACACTCACATCCACACCTACGGTCAATTTAGGTGGTGTTTACATTAGACCGTATCCGTCTCGTTTTCGTTGCGGATGCACTGTCCGTGCACATTAAAACGCCGGGAAACGACTCCACAGGCGGAACAACTTGAATCCGCCAGGGCCCACGTATTCAACCCAGTTCGTATCTGATCCGGTGCTGTGTAAACATTGAGGAACGAGGAAACGCTGTGCTGAGCTCTCGCTGACGTCGTCATTGGACAACGTCACTGTGACATCCACCTTCCTGATTCGCTGGCGTTGGGATCACACACACAGCGGCTCAGTCCCGAATCACTGCTCGTGCGCTTCACTCGCGCGCTCTGTGAGCTGCGCAGGGCCGGAGTGCGCACCCTCCAGAGGGCACTCGCTGTTCAGGGCGGAGTGATTTGAAGCACAGGAGGAAGCGCTGAGACGCACTGAGGTTTATTTACACATTTCAACTTATTTACCTCCTTCAGGCGCTTAAACTCAGTGAGAACATGAACATCACAGCCAGGTGTGTTTATCTGCTGGAGAAGGTGTTCGCTTGCCATCCTTCCACTTGCAAGTGGTGAGTGACTTGCGCATGCCTGATATGCACTGGGATCATGTGACGTGCCGTCTAATTAGTCATGTGATTAGCGTATCCGTGTATTGGCGTTGCTGTGTGCACGCGAATCGTGTATTGGCGTTGCTGTGTGCACGCGAATCGTTTTAAAAACGTTAATCTGATGATCCGGTGATACGGTCTAATGTAAACACCACCTTAGAGTCACCAGTTAACCTAACCTGCATGTCTTTGGACTGTGGGGGAAACCGGAGCACCCGGAGGAAACCCACGCGGACACGGGGAGAACATGCAAACTCCACACAGAAAGGCCCTCGCCGGCCACGGGGCTCGAACCCGGACCTTCTTGCTGTGAAGCGACAGCGCTAACCACTACACCACCGTGCTCGTGCGCTCTCATTTTGTTAGAATTTGGTAAAGAAAAAAATAAAATATTATTTACCAGCTTAAGGTCGGTCCGTATGGTGAAATACCGTGACCTCGGCCTTGAATACTGACCTCGGCCCTTGGTCACGGTATTTCACGATACGGACCTCCCAGCTGGTAAATAACATATTTCTACACACTATTACACACAAATAGTGCATCATGCATTTTCTGTGTTGATTTTATGTATCGCTCAACTCATAAAGCAGAATCTTGCTCTTTGAAAAAACTTTAATTGATAAATCCTTAAAATATTTTTTTTGGGGGGGTGAATATTTCTGATTGCAAATGTAAATATTTTATCTTTTCCCTCGATTTTCACCACCAGCTTGTATGCGGGTTTTTTTTTTTTTTAAATACTCAATTAATACCCTGATACCGATACACAGTCCTCGGTTCTATTGTTCAGTAATAAACAGTCAGCCAATCACTGAACAGCGCTTATTCGCCTTACCCATGACGTCACGCACGAACTCCGGAGGCGCGCGCGGAGTCCATTCTTTCTGTCCTTCCGGTATCGGTGCCGGTTTGTCCTGGAAAATATCATCACGTCTGTTTGTATCATTGTGTTTCTAATTTCGGTTGCCTCCCAAACTGCACACTACCGCTAACTGACTGCAGGAGGCGCACTCACTTAACGCCGCGTTTATTTCAGGACGCAGCCTTGTTGTTCAGCTAAAGAGCTAATCAGCTAGCATGCGGCTAACTAGGTGAGAATAAAACTCACCGGGTTGCGCATTAATTTCTCCAGTTTGAACCGCTGCTCCTCTGCAGGAGTTTTAGCAACGATTAAAGGCTGCGACTCCTTCTTTGGAGGTTTCCCCGGTTTGGAGTCTTTCTCAGACGCCGCCATGTTGTCCGTCTTCTTCGGGTTGTTCAATAAATCCGGGAAATGAAATGAACACACTGCCACCTAAAGGACGAACCGAGCATTGCACGTCTCATGACCAACAGGGGTTCCCAAACTTTTCCATGCCGAGGCCCCCCAAACAGCATTAGCTTCTGGCCGGGGACCCCCTTTGCAAACCCACAGACAATGCTACAAAATATGTAAAGAAACATCTCATCTCATTATCTCTAGCCGCTTTATCCTGTTCTACAGGGTCGCAGGCAAGCTGGAGCCTATCCCAGCTGACTACGGGCGAAAGGCGGGGTACACCCTGGACAAGTCGCCAGGTCATCACAGGGCTGACACATAGACACAGACAACCATTCACACTCACATTCACACCTACGCTCAATTTAGAGTCACCAGTTAACCTAACCTGCATGTCTTTGGACTGTGGGGGAAACCGGAGCACCCGGAGGAAACCCACGCGGACACGGGGAGAACATGCAAACTCCACACAGAAAGGCCCTCGCCGGCCACAGGGCTCGAACCCGGACCTTCTTGCTGTGAGGCGACAGTGCTAACCACTACACCACCATGCCGCCCTAAAGAAACATCAACTTTTAGAATGTTTTCTCTTACTTTTATTCAATAGTCAATAATTGTTACATTTGTTTAGCATAAGAATATTATTAATTAACATGTTTTCAACACAAATATTTTCGCGCTGAACAATAAACTGTATAACCTCCTGTAGTACCTGATTCAACTCATTATCCATCCTCTTTGCAACCAGTGCCTCGTGATGGAGCATGCAGTGCGTGGCCACTACATGCGGGGCCTTCTGCTTAATGAGAGCGGTCACTCCACTGATCTTCCCGGTCATTGCCACGGCTCCGTCCGAACACACAACGGGTCCAGTCCAATCCGTTAGACTCGATGTAATCGTCGAAAACTTGAAAAATGTCTTTCCCAGTAGTTCTTCTTTCAAGTGCTTTACAAAATAGTATTTCCTCCACAAATCTTTCCTGTGAAATAAATCTGATGTACACAAGCAGTTGGGCCTCATTGGATAAATCTGTGCCCTCATCCAGCTGAAGTGCGAAGTATTCGCTGGCTCTGACCTGCTCCAACAGCTGAGCAGATACGTCTTGTGCCATGTCACCAATCCGTCGGCTCACGGTGTTATCAGAGAGTGGGTCAGCATCGATTTTTTTTGGCAGCATCCTCACCAAGCAATTCTCGGACAATGTCTTTGGTGGCTGGTAAAATCAAATCTTCTCCAATTGAGTGAGGTTTTTTAGCACGAGCAATGTGGTACGAGGCTAAAAATGATGCCTTCAGGGCCCGCTCGGGGACAGTAGCTTGCTGGGTGAATGCAGCAGATTGCCTGACCAAATGCTCTTCTTTGCGTCTGAAGAAATCTACTGTTTTTTCGGCATCTGTCGGATGTTTTTGTACCAAGTGACGCTGAAGTTTCGAAGGTTTTAAGCACTCGTTTGACAGGGTCTCCAGACAGAGGACGCATTTCGGGCAATCATGGCCATTTTTCTGTAAGGCTGTAAAGCCATACTTAATGTATGATGCCTCATATTTTTGGATTTTAGTTGGCCAGGACTCCTTAGTTTTTTCGCAGCAGTGTCCTCCACAGCAGGGCTGTTGGTTTGTTCCTTCGGTCTCTTCTTCAAAAACCTGTCCATTTTGCGCTAGCAATACACTAGCTTGAGGAGCAAAGCAGCTTGATAAATGTCGCAAACCGCAACGTCACAGGCAATCGGAGAGATGAGCATGGCAAACAACGTTTCGATATAATGTATTATTATTAATAATTATATTTTATAATAATGATTAAAAAACTAATTACAATATATTTAATAATACTTATTTTAAAAAAGTATATTTTTTTGTTATCATCCCTCCAACTTTCTGAGGCCCCCCTAGAGCCCCCTGGCAGCCCCCCCAGAGGGCCACGGCCCCCACTTTGAAAACCACTGCACTAGTGCATCTCAAAAAATTAGAATACCATGAAAAAATTCCTTTTTTTCATAATTAAATTCAAAAAGGTAAACTTTCATATAATCTATATTCATTACATGTAAAGTGAAATATTTAAAGCCTTTTTTGTTTTAATTTTGATGATTATGGCTTATAGCTCATGAAAATCAGAAATCCAGTATCTCAAATTATTAGAATATTCCCTAAGTTCTCGTCTCGTCTTCTTCCGCTTTATCCGGGGCCGGGTCGCGGAGGCAGCAGTCTGAGCATGGAAGCCCAAACTTCCCTTTCCCCAGACACCTCGGCCAGCTCCTCGGGAAGAACACCGAGGCGTTCCCAGGCCAGTCAAGAGACATAGTCCCTCCAGCGTGTCCTGGGTCTTCCCAGGGGCCTCCTCCTGGGGGGACATGCCTGGAACACCTCCCCAGGGAGGCGTCCAGGAGGCATCCGAAAAAGATGCCCGAGCCACCTCAGCTGATTCCTCTCGATGTGGAGGAGCAGCGGCTCTACTCCGAGCTCCTCCTGAGTGACTGTGCTTCTCACCCTATCTCTAAGGGAGCGCCCAGCCACCCTGCGAAGGAAACTCATTTCGGCCGCTTGTATCCGCGATCTTGTTCTTTCGGTCATTACCCAAAGCTCATGACCATAGGTGAGAGTCGGAACATAGATCGACCGGTAAATTGAGAGCTTCGCCTTTTGGCTCAGCTCCTTCTTCACCACGACGGACCAGTAAAGCGACCCACAGAGGTAGCAGTAGGGGGCTGGTGCAGTGTGGATTGGGCGGCAGTCGAAGGCAGGGGCCTCGACGACCTGATCCCCGGACACAGCGGCTAGCTGTTGGGACATGGAATGTCACTTCCCTAAGTTCAATAAAAAAAAAAGATTTACAATACAGAAATGTCCAACTTCTGAAAAGTATATTCATTTATACACTCAATACTTGGTTGGGGCTCCTTTACCATGAATTACTGTATCAATGCAGTGTGGCATGGAGGTGATCAGTCTGTGGCACTGCTGTGTTATTGAAGCCCAGGTTGCTTTGATAGTGGCCTTCAGCATATCTGTATTTTTGGGTCAGGTGTTTCTCATCTTCCTCTTGACAATATCCCATAGATTCTCTATGGGGTTCAGGTCAGGCAAGTTGGCTGGCCAATCAAACACAGTAATATCATGGTCAGCAAACCATTTGGTAGTAGTTTTGGCACTGCGGGTACAGTAGGTGCTAAGTCCTGCTGGAAAAGGAAATCAGCATCTCCAAAAAGCTTGTCAGCAGATGGAAGCATGAAGTGCTCTAAAATCTCCTGGTAGATGGCTGTGTTGACTTTGGACTTGATAAAATACAGTGGACCAACACCAGCAGATGACACGGCACCCCAAATCATCACAGACTGTGGAAACTTCACACTGGGCTTCAAACACCTTGGATTCTGTGCCTCTCCACTCTTCCTCCAGACTCTAGAACCGTGATTTCCAAATTAAATGCAAAATGTACTTTCATCTGAAAAGAGGACTTTGGACCACTGAGCAACAGTCTATTTCTTTCTCTCCTTAGCCCAGATAAGACACTTCTGACATTGGCTCAGGAGTAGCTTGATATTAGGAATGCGAAAGTTGTATCCCCTTTCTTGAAGATGTCTGTTCGTGATGGGTCTTGATACACTGACACCAGCCTCAGTCCACTCCTTGTGAAGCTCTCCCAAGTTCTTGAATCAACTTTTCTTGACAATCCTCTCAAGACTGCGGCCATCCCTGTCGCTTGTGCACCTTTTCCAGCCACCCTTTTCAGCAATGACCTTTTGTGGCTTACCCTCCTTGTGGAGGGCATCAGTGATCATCTTCTGGACAACAGTCAAGTCAGCAGTCTTCCCCATGATTGTGGTTGTGTGTACTGAACTAGACCGAGAGATACACTGTGTTCATACTGTTTTACTCAAACTCGAAATGAAATATTCTAATATTTTGAGATGTTTTTTTTTTGTTTTTGTACTGTATGCCATACTGATTAAAATTAAAATAGAAAAATCCTTGAAACATTTTAGTTTATGTGTTATGAGTCTATAATATCTAACATTTTCACTTTCTTAAATAACTGATGGAAAATATTGAACTTTTTCACAATATTCAAATTTTTTGAGATACACTAGTATAGTGTACTATTTGGAAAGTGGTTTGTTTGTTTGTCTTTTTTCTATGTTGGCACCATGTCTAAAAGTATACGTATCTCCTGCCCTGATGAAATACCTGTCCATCCTAGCTGTGAATAAATTCCTTCTTACCTTTCTACCTTGTCCAGGTCTTCAGTCGACAGCTCTGCCTGCTCACATTTTTTGCGTTCAATCAGTGCGGTTAACAAGACGTTGCGATCTAATGCTCGTCTCGCACCATCCGAGATGTTGCAATCGTCACCCAAGAGGAGCCAGAGGTCCTGTTCTAAGATCTTCAACAGGGATAGCCTGGGACGCCCAACGCATCGAGAGCAACCAGTAGAGGAGACGTAACGGAAGCCTTTCACTTGGCATTCTAGCCACATGGCCGAAGTAAAGGAGACGTCGATGACTGATGATGGTTGCTAGTGTGGAGCACCCAGTTCTTCTCCTTATCTCGCAGTTTCGTAACGTGATCGTAAAACCGGACATTCAAAATCCTCCGTAAGCAGTTGTGATGGAATGCATCCAAACGCTATAGTTGTTGTTGTTGTTGTTTAAGAGCCCATGTTGCACAGCCATAGAGCAGTGTCGTGATTACTCCGCACTCGTAGATTGTAATTTTGGTGCTCAATGTGATCCCTTTATTCTTCCATATATTATTCAGAGCGTTAAAGGCGCTAGAAGCTAGACCAAACCTGGTGTTAATAAGTATAGGTAATCGTATGGGGCCGAATAAAATTAAGGATTAATTTCATGAGTGATTTCGAAGTTTTTTGAAAATTTCAAAACTGTGAAATTGATCCTTAATTTTACGAGGAACCATACGATTACTGGTTTATAATATCTCATCTCATTATCTCTAGCCGCTTTATCTTTCTACAGGGTCGCAGGCAAGCTGGAGCCTATCCCAGCTGACTACAGGCGAAAGGCGGGGTACACCCTGGACAAGTCGCCAGGTCATCACAGGGCTGACACATAGACACAGACAACCATTCACACTCACATTCACACCTACGGTCAATTTAGAGTCACCAGTTAACCTAACCTGCATGTCTTTGGACTGTGGGGGAAACCGGAGCACCCGGAGGAAACCCACACGGACACGGGGAGAACATGCAAACTCCGCACAGAAAGGCCCTCGCCGGCCCCGGGGCTTGAACCCAGGACCTTCTTGCTGTGAGGCGACAGCGCTAACCACTACACCACCGTGCCGCCGGTTTATAATATATATATATATATATATATACTATCTTGCACGTTTGAATCAGTTTCTAAAGCGTCTTTCATCATGACACGGCGACACGACACGAGGATTTTGACATTTTTACAAAATTTGCTAATTTTTGTAACCGTAACCAAGCAACGAACTAGCCAATAGCATTTCAGAAATACGGCCCCGTGTTAAGGAAAAAAGCCCTCCTTGATTGACCAATCAGAATTGAGTAATTTGGCCCTATGTATTATAATAGTGAATAAATTCATTCAAGTACTGTATTTAGCTTCATTCCCCAACACTTCTTCAACGTCTGGGTTACCTAGTCATAGCAACGCTGAGGAAAAATCTTTCCATTGTGACTGAAGCTGATAATAACATCAGTGTTTTCTGTGTTTTTTAAAAAACAAAAATCAGCTGTATGATGTACCTGAAGTCATTTTTAGCCTGCATTTCACTGTTCATGTGTACATTCTGTCATGTTAGCATGAACACACTGTCTGGCACATCTCCCATAACCCAGAACGGGACGGAACAGTACCGTCACGTATTTTAATGTGGTGTCATGTATTTTCTTAGATTTGCCTTCCGGATTTTTAGATGCTGTTCCGTCCCATGTATAACAAGTGTTCCGTCCCGCAATACCATTTTTGCGACATTTATTTACATAATGTATAATCGTACCTTTTTTGTTCCAGTTTCACAGAGACATCCGTCACATCCACCATTTTATTAATCGGTACTTACATTAGTCATCCCGCCTTTATAGATGAACCCGTCCCGTCCCGTATGATAAATAAAGTTAGAAGAAAAACAAAATATGTTGTTTAGTTGTTTTATTGTCAAAACATATAACTTCACTACTATTTATTCATCTATTTTACAATTTCTTGCCTCTTCCCCTACCTCTACCTTTTTTCGTTTCTTCAGCTGACATTGTATACATTTCAAGTTCTTTTTTTTTTATCTGTGCTTCTGTTTTATGACCCACATTTTCACGATCAGTGTGAAACCACATTTTACATTCATTGCACATAAAATACAAATCTGAATCTTCTGGTAACTTACAACTACAGTAAAGCCTTTCTACATGAATGGTTCTACAGTGCCTTGAACAAGTATTCACACCCCTTGAACTTTTTCACATTTTCCCACCTTACAACCACGAACTTAAAAGTTTTTATTGAGATTTTATAGGTGGCACGGTGGTGTAGTGGTTAGCGCTGTCGCCTCACAGCAAGAAGGTCCAGGTTCGAGCCCCGTGGCCAGCGAAGGCCTTTCTGTGCGGAGTTTGCATGTTCTCCCCGTGTCCGTGTGGGTTTCCTCCGGGTGCTCCGGTTTCCCCCACAGTCCAAAGACATGCAGGTTAGGTTAACTGGTGACTCTAAATTGACCGTAGGTGTGAATGTGAGTGTGAATGGTTGTCTGTGTCTATGTGTCAGCCCTGTGATGACCTGGCGACTTGTCCAGGGTGTACCCCGCCTTTCGCCCGTAGTCAGCTGGGATAGGCTCCAGCTTGCCTGCGACCCTGTAGAAGGATAAAGCGGCTAGAGATAATGAGATGAGATGAGAGTTTATGTGATAGACCAACACAGAGTAGCACATAATTGTGAAGTGAAATGAAAATGATAAATGGTCTTCAAAATTTTAAACAAATAAAAATCTGAAAAATGTGGTGTGCATTAGCATTCAGCCCCCTGTCCTCTGATACCTCTAAATACAATCCAGTGCAATTAATTGCCTTCAGAAGTCACCTAATTAGTTAATAGAGTCCTGCTGTGTGTAATTTACTCTCAGCATAAATACACTTGCTCTGTGAAGGCCTCAGTGGTTTGTTAGAGAACACTGAAGAACAAACAGCATCATGAAGACCAAATAACTCACCAGACAGGTCAGGGATAAAGTTCTGGAGAAGTTTAAAGCAGGGTTAGGTTATAAAAAAATATCCCAAGCTCTGAACATCTCAAGAAGCACTGTTCAATCCATCATTCAAAAATGGAAAAAGTATGGCACAACTGCAAACCTACCAAGACATGGCCATCCACCTAAACTGACAGAACGAGCAAGGAGAGCACTGGTCAGAGAAGCAGCCAAGAGGCCCATGATCACTCTGGAGGAGCTGCAGAAATCCACAGCTCAGGTGGGAGAATCTGTGCACAGGACAACTATAAGTCGTACACTCCACAAATCTGGCCTTTTTGGAAGAGTGGCAAGAAGAAAGCCATTGTTGAAAGACAGGCATAAGAAGTCCCGTTTGCAGTTTGCCAGAAGCCATGTAGGAGACGCAGCAAACATGTGGAAGAAGGTGCTTTGGTCAGATGAGACCAAAGTTGAACTTTTTGGCCTAAATGCAAAGCGCTATGTGTGGCGGAAAACTAACACTGCTCATCACCCTGCACACACCATCCCCACTGTGAAACATGGTGGTGGCAGCATCATGCTATGGGGATGCTTTTCTTCAGCAGGGACAGGGAAGCTGGTCAGAGTTGATGGGAAGATGGATGGCGCTAAATACAGGGCAATCCTGGAAGAAAACCTGTTGGAGGCTGCAAAAGACTTGAGACTGGGAAGGAGATTCACCTTCCAGCAAGACAATTAACCTAAACATACAGCCAGAGCGACAATGGAATGGTTTAGATCAAAGAATATTCATGTGTTAGAATGGCCCAGTCAAAGTCCAGACCTAAATCCCATTGAGCATCTGTGGCAAGACTTGAAAATTGCTGTTCACAGACGCTCTCCATCCAATCTGGCTGAGCTTGAGCTATTTTGCAAAGAAGAATGGGCAAAAATTTCAGTGTCTAGATGTGCAAAGCTGGTAGAGACATACCACAAAAGACTTGCAGCTGTAATTGCAGCAAAAGGTGGCTCTACAAAGTATTGACACAGGGGGGCTGAATACTAATGCACATCACATTTTTCAGATTTTTATTTGTTTAAAATTTTGAAGACCATTTATCATTTTACTTCACAATTATGTGCTACTCTGTGTTGGTCTATCACATAAAATCTCAATTAAAAAAAACTTTTAAGTTCGTGGTTTTAAGGTGGAAAAATGTGAAAAAGTTCAAGGGGTGTGAATACTTTTTCAAGGCACTGTCTATCTATCGGTTTTCTTAACAATTTTATGTGGGAACATGGTCAAGACTTTGTTTTGCATATGAGTATGTGAGTGGTCTCTCATGACCCTAACATCATACTCGACAGTACATGGGTCAATGCCATGTAAAATACTGACAGTTTGCTATGGCAAATACACCACGGGAAGTTGGGATTGATCTACAAATTTCAAAACTAGTGACATTGATGACACTGGTCTTGCAAACCGAGCCACACTTCTTAAACATGTTAACTTGAGATAGTTGCCTCCTCCACTCTCCATCATGACAGTTAAAAGTGGAGACAACCATCCAGTGAGAACCCATCCCAACAGGATGGCGCTCATTCCACCACAAGGGATTTCTTTGTGATGTAAGACCAAGGTATATTCCGTAATTGGAGTTCCGGGCTTTTAGATCAGTTTCAATTGAAAATATCGTGAATATAACGTTAAAACAGTGTGACGGGATATAATAATCCTGGATAATCAAAGAATACATGACGGTGATACATGTGAGTACAAGATGTTAAGTATGAAACCCCTGAATATTTAGAAAACGTAACGTTATTGTAACGTACCGTCCCGTTCCAGTTCGTACTTTCCGTATCGGGTTATGGGAGACACCCTGTCTGGTGTTACTTAGAGAATATCTAGGAACTAGCCACAACAAAATATTTAGCATTGGTAAGTTGCTATTGTGTAAGAGAAATAAAACAATTCATGTCACGCTGTTATAGACAAAAATTAACTCCGGGATTGTATTGGGCCACATTGATTATTTTGCTACGACAGCATGTTTACAGCAGAAAATCACTAATGTGTACCAAATCTGTCTCACTGAGGGCCAAAAACCGACCATGTCCTTTCCAGCAGAAACCTATGGTATATTGCCACAAATTATGTCTAATTTATACCTGTAAAATTTTTCTCACTAGCCTTCAACGAGGGCGGCATGGTGGTGTAGTGGTTAGCGCTGTCGCCTCACAGCAAGAAGGTCCGGGTTCGAGCCCCGTGGCCGGCGAGGGCCTTTCTGTGTGGAGTTTGCATGTTGTCCGCGTGGGTTTCCTCTGGGTGCTCCGGTTTCCCCCACAGTCCAAAGACATGCAGGTTAGGTTAACTGGTGACTCTAAATTGACCGTAGGTGTGAATGTGAGTGTGAATGGTTGTCTGCGTCTATGTGCCAGCCCTGTGATGACCTGGCGACTTGTCCAGGGTGTACCCCGCCTTTCGCCCGTAGTCAGCTGGGATAGGCTCCAGCTTGCCTGCGACCCTGTAGAACAGGATAAAGTGGCTAGAGATAATGAGATGAGATGAGATCTTCAACGACAAAAAAAGTTACATACGTTCAAGTTACAGCACTATTGGGGCCTACGGACACTACGTTTTGCCATATTACTTTGTATTTGTGATAAAGAAATGCTGTAAATATACTTGTAAGGACAAAATTCCATCCATCCATCCATTATCTGTAGCCGCTTATCCTGTCCAATAGGGTCGCAGGCAAGCTGGAGCCTATCCCAGCTGACTATGGGCGAGAGGCGGGGTACACCCTGGACAAGTCGCCAGGTTATCGCAGGGCTGACACATAGACACAGACAACCATTCACACTCACATTCACACCTACGCTCAATTTAGTCACCAGTTAACCTAACCTGCATGTCTTTGGACTGTGGGGGAAACCGGAGCACCCGGAGGAAACCCACGCAGACAACATGCAAACTCCACACAGAAAGGCCCTCGTCGGCCACGGGGCTCGAACCCGGACCTTCTTGCTGTGAGGTAACAGTGCTGCCCACTAAACCACTGTGCCGCCCTAAGGACAAAATTACTGACATAAATTAATTGGGTATGTAAAATCAGTCATATTAAGAGCAGAGAACAACAATATCTTCCCCATTACTGAAAAGACTGCTCTCCGCACTGGGAAAAAAAAAGGTCATATAAACTCTTCCTTGTAAGAAGCCAGAACACCTGAAACACCTGAAATTTGTCATTAATATACATTTGTCTTATCATTTACATCTCTACAATGATATTAAAATTTATATTCCAATGTAGTTGAATTCAAAGAATGATTTTTATGGTTTAAAGAATATTACTGCAAAGGGGCTACAGATACTACAAGGTAGTCAGTTACAACTCCCAACTATTTTGAATTGTTTTCAAAGCATTTCTCTTATAAAGGATGCTTTTCATGTTCTGATTGATGAACAATATTCAGGTCTGCAATTTTTAAAAGCAGTACTATCCCAGTACTTTGTTTTAAGAAGAAGAAAGCACAACTTTATTCATCACACACTTGTGAAATTTCCTCTCTGCATTTAACCCATCTGAAGCAATGAACAAACACACATACCCAGAGCAGTGGGCAGCCATGCTAACAGCGCCCGGGGAGCAGTTGGGAGTTCAGTGCCTCGCTCAAGGGCACCTCAGCCCAAGGCCGTCCCATATTAACCGAACTGCATGTCTTTGGATTGTGGGGGAAACCGGAGCACCCGGAGGAAACCCACGTGGACAACATGCAAACTCCACACAGAAAGGCCCTCGCCAGACGCCGGGTTCGAACCCAGAACCTTCTTGCTGTGAGACAACCATGCTAACCACTACACCACAGTGCCACCCAAGATCAGAAGTCTCGGCATGTGGTGTTTTGAACTGTAATTAAATCTTCCAAATATCATGGAAAAAAGTTTGTTGTGTATTTTTTTCTGTGTCACATCCAGAGAAAATGAATGATTTTTCCTGATTACTTCATAATAACTTTTTATGTAATTGACTCTTTTGTATGGGCGGCACAGTGGTGTAGTGGTTAGTGCTGTCGCCTCACAGCAAGAAGGTCTGGGTTCGAGCCCCATGGCCGGCGAGGGCCTTTCTGTGCGGAGTTTGCATGTTCTCCCCGTGTCCGCGTGGGTTTCCTCCGGGTGCTCCGGTTTCCCCCACAGTCCAAAGACATGCAGGTTAGGTTAACTGGTGACTCTAAATTGACCGTAGGTGTGAATGTGAGTGTGAATGGTTGTCTGTGTCTATGTGTCGGCCCTGCGATGACCTGGTGACTTGTCCAGGGTGTACCCCGCCTTTCGCCCGTAGTCAGCTGGGATAGGCTCCAGCTTGCCTGCGACCCTGTAGAACAGGATAAAGTGGCTACAGATAATGAGATGAGATGAGACTCTTTTGTATGAGATAACATGGAGCCTACGGACGAGTTAATCTCATTTAATCTTATCTTATTATTCACACCTACGGTCAATTTAGAGTCACCAGTTAACCTAACCTGCATGTCTTTAGACTGTGGGGGAAACCGGAGCACCCGGAGGAAACCCACGCGGACACGGGGAGAACATGCAAACTCCGCACAGAAAGGCCCTCGCCGGCCACGGGGCTCGAACCCGAACCATCTTACTGTGAGGCGACAGCGCTAACCACTACACCACCATGCCACCCCTATTGTGAACATGTTTGGTTTTTTTTTTCCCCATCTGGATAGATGAGAACTTCATTATAAACTAGATCTCATCTCATTATCTCATTATCTCTAGCCGCTTTATCCTGTTCTACAGGGTCGCAGGCAAGCTGGAGCCTATCCCAGCTGACTACGGGCGAAAGGCGGGGTACACCCTGGACAAGTCGCCAGGTCATCACAGGGCTGACACATAGACACAGACAACCATTCACACTCACATTCACACCTACGCTCAATTTAGAGTCACCAGTTAACCTAACCTGCATGTCTTTGGACTGTGGGGGAAACCGGAGCACCCGGAGGAAACCCACACGGACACGGGGAGAACATGCAAACTCCGCACAGAAAGGCCCTCGCCGGCCACACGGCTCGAACCCGGACCTTCTTGCTGTGAGGCGACAGCGCTAACCACTACACCACCATGCCGCCCCTATTGTGAACATGTTTGGGTTTTTTTCCCCATCTGGATAGATGAGAACTTCATTATAAACTAGATATTAAATGCAAATTTGACATCATGAGTTTGATCAATTTGACAGAAAATATCTCAATAGTAAATCTGTTACACTGCAGACATTTCATGCGTGGTCCAACAAGATGTATGTTTTGCAACAAAACGGTGTACTTCAGCCTGAAAGATAAAGAAATACGATACACAAACAGTGCATCCAATAAGTTGAAATCACACTACTGTATATTACAATACAGAAGATGTACAACTTTCCTCATTGAAAAAATGAGACAAAAGATCCATGAAATTGTAGCAATTTTGACTCACGTTCACTGCCGTCAAATCTTTATTATTGCAGAGATCAATGTGCGGTTTTCGACATTGCGGTACTTTAACTGAAAACACTACAGTTATTCTGTTTCTGTAATTCTGAAACGTATGCATAACATTGTCAAACATGAAATGGCTCACATTAGCGATTTTCTGCTGTTTGTTTTTGCCTCCGTTTGTTCGCAACTTGACTCAAAAATTAGTGAACGGATTTTGGTGAAATTTTGAGAAAAGGTGAACCATGGGCCGAGGAATGACTGGATATTCTAATATGTGGCTTGGTGGAGGGATAGACGCCGCCAAATGCCCTTCTAGTTCCATAGATACTGTCAAATTCTGTTATGTTCTTCTGTTGGATACACCGGTCTTTAATATGTCTGTGGTCTTTAATCAAGTAACAACATACTGTATGTTGAGAACATGAACCTACATATTCATAATAATAATATATTATATAGATGATATTATCACACAATGGACACTAAAAATAACCAAACGCAGCACATAATTACTACTAAGCAAGCTCTCCGATCGATTGTCCGCCCTTAGGTGGAGTCAGTATCTCTTATTGACTGTACTCCGACATGTCAGCCACACACATTTTCCCAGGCACTCTGCATTCATCACCTGGGAAACACCTACACACACAGACACACACTTTCCCATCTGATGGCTTATTACGCTTACATTCCACACACATGCTGTAACCCTTTCATTGTGTATGCAGCAAAGAGAAGCTGTTGCCCCAGGTGACATTAGATGTTTTTTTTTTTCCTTTTTTGTTTTCTTGCTGCCTTTTTTTCTTCAGCACACCTCCTAGGGAAAGGAATGCTGCGCCTAAGTGAAAAGCATTGAAATGCCTGCCACAGAGTCAACCATTAATGTGGGAAAGGAGCACCGTCCTCTGATCACACACCACCATGAAACATAACGCCGTTTCAGGGAGCTGTGGTCCCTCAGCCCCTGAATTAATGAAACAGACCTGTGCCGCAGAGCTCACACACACACACACACACACACACACACACACACACACTGCACGTGCAAATCCCATCACAGCAAAAACGATCCATAATGCTGTTAATGTTTAATGGCGTGCTGACCCTCAGGTTCAAGTTAATAGGACGAGTCTTGGGAGGTGGGGGTGAATGTATATGAGGCTATATAACACCATCACTCTTGACTCTTTGTGTTATACTGCAGTGTCTACTGCAGTCCATTCGATATTGGAGAACTAAAAAAAGATGAGCTGATTATTTGGTCGAACTCCTTGGTACCTCCAGAATCAAGGTTTTTCATTACTACGCATCAACTTCATATGGATTTATACGGCAGCGCTGTTTGTTTCTCAACTCTGAAGGTGTTCATCAGAAGGTGTCGAGTCATTTTCTTTAGCAGGAGCATTGGCAGTAGTTTCTATAGTAACAATTTCCACTGGGACGACACAGGTTGTTTATAGAAATCATTGATATATTGCAGTTTTTTGGGCGGCACGGTGGTGTAGTGGTTAGCGCTGTCGCCTCACAGCAAGAAGGTCCGGGTTCGAGCCCCGTGGCCGGCGAGGGCCTTTCTGTGCGGAGTTTGCATGTTCTCCCCGTGTCCGCATGGGTTTCCTCCGGGTGCTCCGGTTTCCCCCACAGTCCAAAGACATGCAGGTTAGGTTAACTGGTGACTCTAAATTGACCTTAGGTGTGAATGTGAGTGTGAATGGTTGTCTGTGTCTATGTGTCAGCCCTGTGATGACCTGGCGACTTGTCCAGGGTGTACCCCGCCTTTCGCCCGTAGTCAGCTGGGATAGGCTCCAGCTTGCCTACGACCCTGTACAAGGATAAAGCAGCTAGAGAGAATGAGATGAGATATTGCAGTTTTTGTTGATATGGTGATGTTTATTTAACATTTTTTGGGAGGAGTCTCCAGTGTCAGCACTTTGTAACATTTGGAGTTAAAGCTATAACTTTTCCGACATGGGAAACTATTCAAGACGGATGACGTTTGCACTTTGCAGTTTCTCTGTAACATGATAAGCTATGTTTATGTCTTTGTAACTTGGTGAGGGAGCGGCTATTTATAACCATTATAACATAAGTGATAACTTATATGTGTTAGGGTCTAACTTGTTTCACAAGGATGTTCCACAACATTATTTGTAACTATAAACTGCTAAAAAGTATTATATGTTGGTCTGTAATTTAAAACAAGCTAATCGTTGGCAAATTGACGTGGTTTAAAAGGAATAAAACACTTCAGGATATGCTGTTATTGGAAAATAAATTTGTGCATAATAGCAGTAATGCTGCGTCATCACACCACTCTGTTACCCTATTACAATGAACCTTGTTATTTTGATTCCTTAAATAATAAATACATCACTGTTAGCAATGCTAGTTGTTTCAATGCCATGGCAACAACAAAATCCTCTACACATTCTATCCATAACCGCTTATCCTGTGCAGGGTCACGGGCAAGCCAAAGCCTATCCCAGCTGACTATGGGCAAGAGGCAGGGTACACCCTGGACAAGTCACTAGATCATCGCAGGGCTGACACATAGAGACAAACAACCATTCACACTCACATTAATACCTATGGTCAGTTTAGCGCCACCAGTTAACCTAACCTGCATGTCTTTGGACTGTCGGCCACTGGACTCGAACCCAGAACCTTCTTGCTGTGAGGAGACAGTGCTAACCACTACACCACCTCTATGCATTCAAGTGGATCCCAAATCTCACTCAAGGTTTTTCCTTCCGTAAATACATAATTGCTTTCAGTCATTAACTGACATAATAATCTCATTATTAAATGAACAATTTGTATAGTATATTTCAACTCTATAGTATAAATAATAACTACAAGGGCACTTGATTTTGGATTTACATCAAAATCAAGGCCCACCTTTCCTCAAAATTTCATTCAACTCTGTTCACTACTTTTTGAGTTATGCTGGGAACGGATCCACGTACATATCTGGATTTCCATCAAAATCTAATCAATTGTTCCTTGGCCTATCACCCACCTTTCCTCCAAATTTCACCAAAATCCATTTACTACTTTTTGAGTTATGTTGGGAAGAAGCAAAATTATCCTGGATCCGCATACATATCTGGATCCTGGCTCTACATACATATCCAGATTTGCATTAAAATGTAATCGTTTGTTCCTTGGCCCATCTCCCACCTTTCCTCCAAATTTCACCAAAATCCATTCACTACTTTTTGAGTTACGTTGGGAAGAAGCAAAAATATCCTGGATCTGCATACATATCTGGATCCTGACTCTACATGCTGTACATATCCAGATTTGCATCAAAATTTAATCGTTTGTTCCTTGGCCCATCATCTACCTTTCCTCCGAATTTCACCAAAATCCGTTCAGTACTTTTTGAGTTACGTTGGGAACAGCAAACAAATGGAGACGAAAACATAACCTCCTCCAACAAAGTTGGCGGAGGTAATAATGCAGGTTACTATTTACTCTAAAACAAGGCACCAACTAGCAACTTGGTATGTAAAAATTTTTAGATTGTGTCTGGACTGGATAGGTATTTTAACATATTTTAACAAGTCATTACACCAATGGTTACATCAGACTCTAAAAGAGCACCCAATGCTAACATTTTGACTTCACAATTTTCTGGCAGGCGGCACGGTGGTGCAGTGGTTAGCGCTGTCGCCTCACAGCAAGAAGGTCCGGGTTCGAGCCCCGTGGCTGGCGAGGGCCTTTCTGTGCGGAGTTTGCATGTTCTCCCCGTGTCCGCGTGGGTTTCCTCCGGGTGCTCCAGTTTCCCCCACAGTCCAAAGACATGCAGGTTAGGTTAACTGGTGACTCTAAATTGACCATAGGTGTGAATGTGAGTGTGAATGGTTGTCTGTGTCTATGTGTCAGCCCTGTGATGACCTGGTGACTTGTCCAGGGTGTACCCCGCCTTTCGCCCGTAGTCAGCTGGGATAGGCTCCAGCTTGCCTGCGACCCTGTAGAACAGGATAAAGCGGCTACAGATAATGAGATGAGATGAGATTAAAATATGAAGTCAAAGTTAAGCTAATGCTAAGGTATCAGCCTTGAGTGTTCCTTGACGATTATAGGTAACTGTATGGAACCTGTTATCACAAGTTAGTGTAACTTCCAGCAAAAGATTCCAGGACATTTCAACCTAATGGGAGATAATATTGCAGAGTCCTGCTAGGTTTGTTTACGTGTGTGTGTGAGAGAGACATTACTGACGAACAGTAGGTGATTTATTTTAGGCAACTGTGTGGAGAAATAATTGCGGAAATGGTTTTGGGTGAGGTAGAGTTCAATTATGGTGAAATTAGTTTTGTTCACCTTTAAACTTTGAAGGTATTTTGAATATAATCTGCTTTCAAACCTCTGCAGAAGCTTATATATACTGTACATATTTAGACGCCATACCTTGATGTAAAAGAATGACAGTGCTATTTGTACGGCTGTATATAATAAAAACATCCTTGAAGCCAGTCATTCAGGTAAATCAGAACAGCACTGTGATTTCTGTAGGCATACATATGTTTCTGTGTGTGTGAGACCTTGCATGCCACTACATGTTCTACATACCGCGTTGCACGTGTGCTTTTCCGAGTGCACTTAGAGTCGCACGAGTGAACATGTATGTGTGTGTGAGAGTCGAATCCTGTCCGAGCTAGTTGTGTGTTGATTAACAACAGTGTGGGTCCTAATATGTCCTGGCAGTCGCCCCACATGGACTCTGACTCAAACATCTCTGGGTTCCTCAGCTTGCCTGAAGTTTAATCCCTTCACGTGGTCAACTTTCCTGTCCTGTCGACACAATTCCATTCTGTGACACAAATAATGAGGTAATGCATGCCGAGCGGTGTCTCGTTACATAACAAGATGCTCACATGGCCAGGAAATAGATTAGCCGAGAGATATGATGAGATGAGAAGGATGATATGCTACATAAACGTGTTTTTCAAGTCCAGGCTGTGGTGGAGCTGCAGCAGATAGAGCTGGCCAAAGGCTCCTGTGAGCATCTCATGTAATCCCAGGGGTCATATCAGATCCCAGCTTCTCTCTCTCCCTCTCTCAGACACACATTAATGTCACCTCAAGTTCTCTACTCCATCTAAATATCTTGAGTCATTCCCCTGACTGCGGGTAAAGGCTCAAAGCTTAATCCTTCTAAGCATGAAGTGGGGAAAACCCTAAGATTTAGATGTAACGAACTTCTCTCAGCCTCAAACCGCACCCTGAGAAATGCAGTGTTTTTTTCCCACCACACAACGTATTTTAAAAGTGAGACATTGTCACAAAGCAGCTTTACAAAAATCTAGACGTGGATTTCGAACTCTAATGAGCAAGCCAGAGGTGACAGTGGTAAGGAAAATCTCCCTGAGATGACACAAGGAAAAAACCTCGAGAGGAAACTTTTGACACTGGAAAACTGTGACTGTTGTGCTTGTTCCACTGGTCCAGCACCAGAGGTTCCAGTCAAGGGCGCCAGTATGAAGTCTGCCTCAAGTCATCCAGACAATTTTATACTTCCTTACAGTTTCATTGGACCCCCATCTCCTGAGGGTCCATAGAATCACTGGTGAGTTTATCATTAGTCAGTTACCTATTGCAGTTAACCTTTAATTAGGGCCCATGCATTAGAGGCACGTGGCCTCCAGTGTCCACCGGAGGGCACTGCACCGAGGTGCAAGGCCCTATTGTCTCATCTCATCTCATCTCATCTCATCTCATCATCTCTAGCCACTTTATCCTGCTCTACAGGGTCGCAGGCAAGCTGGAGCCTATCCCAGCTGACTATGGGCGAAAGGCGGGGTACACCCTGGACAAGTCGCCAGGTCATCACAGGGCTGACACATAGACACAGACAACCATTCACACCTACGGTCAATTTAGAGTCACCAGTTAACCTAACCTGCATGTCTTTGGACTGTGGGGGAAAGCGGAGCACCCGGAGGAAACCCACGCGGGCACGGGAAGAACATGCAAACTCCGCACAGAAAGGCCCTCGCCGGCCACAGGGCTCGAACCCAGACCTTCTTGCTGTGAGGCTAAAGCGCTAACCACTACACCACCGTGCCACCCGGCCCTCATCTCATCTCATTATCTCTAGCCACTTTATCCTGCTCTACAGGGTCGCAGGCAAGCTGGAGCCTATCCCAGCTGACTATGGGCGAAAGGCGGGGTACACCCTGGACAAGTCGCCAGGTCATCACAGGGCTGACACACAGAGACAAACAACCATTCACACCTACGGTCAATTTAGAGTCACCAGTTAACCTAACCTGCATGTCTTTGGACTGTGGGGGAAAGTGGAGCACCCGGAGGAAACCCACGCGGGCACGGGAAGAACATGCAAACTCCGCACAGAAAGGCCCTCGCCAGCCACGAACCCGGACCTTCTTGCTGTGAGGCTAAAGCGCTAACCACTACACCACCGTGCCACCCGGCCCTATTGTTATTATTATTTTGCTTTGAGATTTGGCCATTTTTGAGGTGGTTCCCATGGGCAAAAACTCACAAAATTTGGTACACACATCAGTCCTGGCCACTGCTACTTAGTAATAAAGGCTTGGCCCCAGGTGTGTCTGGAGGACTCCATAGTGCCCCCATGTCATTGAGACTTTTGCTTGGTATATAGCTTCATCTATCCATGTCAAATTTGGTAGGTATGTAGGGTGCCCCAAGATGAACAAAATTGTAATGTAGATTGTATTAGCCATACTCAACAGGAAATTAGTTATTTTTGGTTTGGTGCATTTTGACCCGCATTACATTTTAGGGATAAAATTAGCTCATGTTTTAAGTCGTTGAAATTCTGTAAAGCTGCTTTGCAACAATGTTTATTGTTAAAAGCGCTATACAAATAGACTTGACTTGACTTGACATTTTAACATTCTTCTCCAAGGTAGTTTGTTGGATTCATGCCAGATTTGGTGCTCGGGCCCTTCATCACTGCTTGCAGCTATATTTAGTTTCTCTATTTATAACTGACTGTTATTGCTTTGTTGCAAAGTTTAATTGTGTGTTTAGTGTTGTTAAATCTTGGCCCTATTTTCCAAGTTTCCATGTTTTCCAGTTTTCCTCATTTTTGATTATGGATATTTCTTGTTTGATGCTGCCTGCTTGTTCTTTGACCTTCAATATGGCCGATGAATATCTCATCTCATCTCATCTCATTATCTCTAGCCGCTTTATCCTTCTACAGGGTCGCAGGCAAGCTGGAGCCTATCCCAGCTGACTACGGCCGAAAGGTGGGGTACACCCTGGACAAGTCGCCAGGTCATCACAGGGCTGACACATAGACACAGACAACCATTCACACTCACATTCACACCTACGGTCAATTTAGAGTCACCAGTTAACCTAACCTGCATGTCTTTGGACTGTGGGGGAAACCGGAGCACCCGGAGGAAACCCACGCGGACACGGGGAGAACATGCAAACTCCACACAGAAAGGGCCTCGCCGGCCACGGGGCTCGAACCCGGACCTTCTTGCTGTGAGGCGACAGCGCTAACCACTACACCACCGTGCCGCCGCCGATGAATATGCTCAAATAAAATACATAGTTTATACGCTTGCATTCTGAAATCACTCATCACACTTCACATGGGCTCAGCAACAGTGTTTAACTTTGATTGGTTATGCACATGCACATACACATATCGCAAAGTGGCACCATACGGAATAAAAAAATGACTGTTGGTTGGTTCATTGGTTGGTGCTATGTTTGAGTTAACCATCCAAGATTTTGCTGTTTTATTTCTCAACTGTGTTATTTCTCCTCCCTGTTATGTTGATAGGAGTTCTCGTGTGATTTCTACATCACTTCTAGGACATTCCCTCTTTAAAAAAAAAAAAAACTATTTAAGCAGCTCATGTGTATAAGCCTGTTGCGAAGTCTTGCCATTCCTTATGTGCATAAGTTATGAGGCTTGATTATTCCTGATTGCACATACATAAAAGATATCAGTCCAAACAACATCAATATCATTTGGTGACATTGCAGTGATGATGATAATGATGATGATGATGATGATGATGATGATGATGATGCAGTCCCTTTCCTGTGGTCATTGTGACTTTTAAAGTTGTCTCGCCTTGGTGGTGGAAATTAAACCAAAACTAGAGCTACAAGTTCCATTGGTTCTGGTTTGAGACAGTTCTCATGTTTGAATGTGCAGGAGAAAAATGCCCACAAAGACCAGAGACAAGGTCATTTTAATTGGAGGAGACCTCTAACCAAACATCAAACCCATATGTGTCTGACTCTAAGGTTTTAACTTGACTTGAAAAGGAGGGACGTTATCCGTTTTAATCAAGTCCATCCATCTTTGAACATTTGGAATTGTGGTGGGTTTTTCCAGCATGGCTGGGGGTGAGGGATAAAAGCAGGAATATTAAGCCCAGACTCAGAGGAGCCTGAGGGCAAGTCTATCAATCAACAGACTCTATTAGCATCAGCTGCTATGTCATGGAGAAAATGAATATTAATTATTGACAAGGTTGTAATTATTGCAGAGAATTCATGAGGAAGCCTTTGTGTGGCCCCCCGTTTAATAAATGACTGTAAAGATGGTTTGGAAGAACATGCCAGCAATTCTTTGGCACACTTTATATAGTAAACCCCAAATTTAGATAGATAGATAGATAGATAGATAGATAGATAGATAGATAGATAGATAGATAGATAGATAGATAGATAGATAGATAGATTGATTGATTGATTGATTGATTTTAGGAATATAATTAATGTTGTGATGTGATGCAGCCCAATGTGAAACAAAGTTAATCTTACCAACCCTAAGTTGATTGTCTTCCTACAACAGCACATCCCAGGATGTTTTATTCCTCTTAATTACACTTAAGAATTAAATAACATTCAAGAACGGCACATACTTTTTATCTGTTTTTAGTATAAATACAGAAGTGATGAAAGAAAATTGTGCGCTGATTGGTCGAGAAATTTGGACTATTTCTTGATAATCACGTCGAGTGACTCGGCAAAATGGCGGCCAATCGCTTTGTCACTGTAAGTGAGGAAGAAATCCAAATGATGAAAGAAAATGCTGTTCCTAAAATCACTGAAGATGCTACGAAGTTTGGTTTCAAACTATTCCGAGGTAAGGTGGAATTGTGATTTATTTTATTGATTTCAAGACAAGGTATTTTATGTGAGTCGGCATAGATCAGTGTTGTAGTTGAGTCACTAAACCTCCAGTCTGAGTCCAGTCTCGAGTCCCCAGTGCTCAAATCTGAGTCAAGTCCAAGTCATGAAAGAAAATTTCGAGTCGAGTCTGAGAACAAGACACCAACCGCACCATTTGATGGTGCCTGTTGCTGCCTTTATGTGAAAGCATTTCCGCTACTGTGTTGGACTAACGTTCCTGCTCAACTGCCCCATTTTAGGCTACATCCACACGACAATGGCAATGAGATTTTCATCTCATCTCATTATCTCTAGCCGCTTTATCCTTCTACAGGGTCGCAGGCAAGCTGGAGCCTATCCCAGCTGACTACGGGCGAAAGGCAGGGTACACCCTGGACAAGTCGCCAGGTCATCACAGGGCTAACACATAGACACAGACAACCATTCACACTCACATTCACACCTACGGTCAATTTAGAGTCACCAGTTAACCTAACCTGCATGTCTTTGGACTGTGGGGGAAACCGGAGCACCCGGAGGAAACCCACGCGGACACGGGGAGAACATGCAAACTCCACACAGAAAGGCCCTCGCCAGCCCCGGGGCTCGAACCCAGGACCTTCTTGCTGTGAGGCGACAGAGCTAACCACTACACCACCGTGCTGCCACAACGAGATTTTATTAAAAAAAATCACGTCCACATGGGCAACGGATCAGTAAAATATCATGGCAACGCAACGCTTGCTGAAAACGATGCAATACACATGCCACACCTCTACGTGCGCTGTAAGACGGTCCCATCGGAGACACCAGAACAATAGAAGAAGTAGGACGCATGCGCATAAACCCCTTCTTCTACCCGGCGTGAAGCACTCACAGGAACAAGCACACAACAACAAGAAGAAGATGGCTGCGACTACGCGAGGAAATCGTGCCTTCTGTGTGTACAAATTAGTTTTATTAGTGTGCATAGTTTTATATAACTTAATTTTCTTATTGTGTGTGAACATTTTGAAAAGCATTTTTATATAATTTATATAACTTTTTATATTGTGTGTGAACATTTTGAAAAGCAGTCTTATCCAATAAAAAAAAGAAATTCAAGAAATGGTTCAGTTACTTGTTTATTTAAAAGAAAAGCTGTATACAAAAGTGAATGCAATGCAGTGGTTCATACAAAACAGCGAGAGTGCTGCTTGTTCTAGTCATGTGGTTGTGACGTTATCGTAAACAAATCCGTTCTACTCATCCAGACGACTTCGCAACGGCGCCATTGCCAGATTTTTCCACTCTGGAACCCGTTCTCAAAAAATATCATTTTGGGGCACCCAAAACGCCGGTGCCGTGTGGACGCCAGGCCGAAACGATAAACAATTTTATCAGATTCACCTGAATCCGTTGCTGTGTGGACAGGGCCTTAGTTAAGAGGCTACAAATAAAAAGCTTGCTCATCGCTCAGCAAGCCCTGCCCACTATCAACAGGGCAAATAACATGACAGAGGGTTAACCCTAGCTAGTTCATCGCTCAGCAAGCAAGCCCCGCTATCAACAGAACAATGAACATAGCATGTCACTTCCTTCTCTGGGTGGAGTCTCACCAAATGACGATTGAAGTTCGAGGTCGTCCCCGTCGTCTCCTCGATAGTTCTTCTACATATGGAACACATAGCAGTGCATTTTTTCCACTGCATGAGAAGTCTGTATAAGCAAAGCGGACAATCCTAGGGGCGTTCCGTCCAGGCATTTTAATGCCGTTAACGTTAGTTTGTTCCTGAACATGGCGTATGAACAGGTGAACGTGCATTCTCTTGCACGAAATTAGTATAAAAGTTAATGTAGATATAAATATCTTCCACCAAATTATTATGGCATGTTACAAAAAAATAAAGAAAAAATCCAAGTCCTCGTCTCCAATTTACAAGTCCGAATGCAGTTAATGCACGAGTCCGAGTCATCAGTGCTCAAGTCACGGGTTCGGAAAATTATGGCATGAGTCAGACTTGAGTACTACAAGCCTGGCATAGATAAGTGACAAGTCTATGCCTCACCTTTATTATTTTGCATGCCACTTTTGAAATTTGAAAGAAATTATCTTTTAAATACAATATAATCATCTGTGTCTTTCTACTAAAACAATCCGCCTCAGGCTCAGTGAATAGCAGCGAATAATAACCTTGATTTCATCTCGGCTATTATTCACAGAGATTCACTTTGCCTTTGGCGAATAATTGTTAAAGAGTTACCTTTAATGTTGTGGAACATCCACGAAACAAGTTAGTTCTTGTTAGCACTAAGATTACAGTCGATCATTCACCAGCTTTGTCTTTCTTGAATGAGTCAAATGTTTCTGAAAAAAGTGGAAAGTCCTCGGTCTTGAAGACTCACCCATGGTGGAAAACTGTTATAAATTACTGCATAGATTTCAGGTAGGATGGCACGGTGGTGTAGTGGTTAGCGCTGTCGCCTCACAGCAAGAAGGTCCTGGGTTCGAGCCGTGGATGCTCTGGTTTCCCCCACAGTCCAAAGACATGCAGGTTAGGTTAACTGGTGACTCTAAATTGACCGTAGGTGTGAATGTGAGTGTGAATGGTTGTCTGTGTCTATGTGTCAGCCCTGTGATGACCTGGCGACTTGTCCAGGGTGTACCCCACCTTTCACCCGTAGTCAGCTGGGATAGGCTCCAGCTTGCCTGAGACCCTGTAGAACAGGATAAAGCAGCTAGAGATAATGAGATGAGATGAGAGATTTCAGGTATTATTAGGCCTTACGTATAAATCTGTAGTTTGTATTAAAAATTAATCAAACACTAATCAGAATCGAGAATTCAACAGTACTTTAGTATAATATGGTTTTTTTTCACCTTTATTGAATAGGACAGCATAGAGACAGTAAATGAGCAGGAGAGAGAGACGGATCGGGAAATGAACTCAGGTTGGAATCAAACCTGGGTCGCCGGATTTATGGTATGGCGCTTTATCCAACTGAGCCACGACACCCCCAATATGTTTTAAGTTAATGTTTTTTTTGGAAAATTATGAAATAACACTTCTTCACAAAAGGCTTTTGGAGCCTACATTCTGGACTCTATTTATTTATTTATTAAATACTGATATTAAGTATATTCAATTACCATACACACTATAAATATGGTAGCTGTCGTAGGTTCAATTCAAAAAACGCATTGCAAATCAAAGAAGTTCCACTCTTATAGGATTTTTAGTACACCAAAGACAAGTAAACTGTGCCTTTCCGAGCAACACATCCATTTGAACGGTAGGGATTAGTTGCGAGACACTGTTGGCCAAGCTGACTCGCATTACCGACATCATGGAGTCGTTTGCGTGAACCACTTGAAGAAGACAAACAGCTCCTGCCATCCAAAGCCATCAGCATTGATAAACCCTGCTGTGCTTATCCTGTACTAGATTGGCCTTGCTCTGGGGGTTCAGCTGGCCAGTTCACAAACAGCCTGAAGCATGAGGTGGGGGAGGATGGGGTCGTAACCCTTTGTCTTCCTTCTGAGGGTATCATATCAAGCAGAAAATGAACAACGATGACAGTTCTGCCTGATAGAAAGACGAGCTCCGTCATATGGATGGGATGCTTGGAGCTTAGTTCCAGGAAGTTTATAGCATTATAATAAAATGAGAAGTGGCCATCTTAAAAGGTAGATGCTGATGTGCTTGCATGTTCATTGGGCAGCTTCATGGTACAGATTTATTTCTTGGGAATTTTACAGTTCACTGAGAAATCTTTTTTTTTTCAATGGGCATCGTTTTATAATCAGATTTGTAATTCGTCAAGATCTACCAGGAAAATGAAATGTTTCTATTACATACGTCAGATGATACCATTTGCTCTGGTAGTGACAAATCCCACCATGCATTCATAATCCTGGATCCTGTCCCAGTTTACAGCAACCTAAACAATATCATTTGAGCTGGAAATGATCATGGTGTACGTCTGCCTTTCCGTTCCTTGTGCATATCTCTAAACACAAACACATCGGCTTATGTGTGCGTGACAACATATCAGAAAGCAGACCAGTTCAGGTTCTGTGATGCCATACAAATCGATATTCCCTCGTAAAGCCCTGAGGTATAGCAGCTCCCACTTCATTTACATTCACCATTCACTTTTACACAACCGAAGCTTCCCTGCATAAAAGCCAGGGCTATTGAAATGCACCACAGGACAGCAGGGGACGGTTCGTCTCAAGACGCATGCTGTATGACATTCTTCAAAAGGGTTTGTCTCAAGGAGCTGACACCTCTTTTCCTTTTTTTTTTTAGATGACATTCTTGTTATGCAAAACAGTACAAATCTGGCAGCGTTTCAGCTCCTCAGCACTGTCCCCCGTCCATGGTTTTGTTAGATATAATAAGATCTGAACTACATGGGACCAGAATGAAAGCAATGGCAATGAACCTGCATCTTCCATCCAGGCAGTCATGATTCAGAAATGCTCTGTTGAGTTTTGGGAATTTTTGCCGTTGTCATGTTTATTTTGAGAACCAACCGCACTCCAATGAGCAGTATCAGGTTGCAGCTTTTTGAACCTGGAGGCTTTGTTGTAATCACATCACGTGTGTGGCAGCTTCATATTTGTGACATGAATTTTAAAAAACGTTTTCTATTCCAGAACTCAGATGTCACCTTGGATCTCTCTGGCAAAGTTGTAGATCTTGTCTTTTGTAATCCAAACACTGATCTACGCTGTAATGATTCGTGTTAGAACAAGAGGCACTGCTGAATATCTGTATACTGAATATCTGAGTCCAAGACTTGGTCCATTTAGGGTCGCATTTTTGGTAGATACGTCATTCCATGGACAAACGTAGACCCCAGCTGACCCTACAGGCTGATTCGTTTACAGATAAGTGGCATCTAGGAAATTCTCTCGAAAGGGTGGGGTGCTAAATTAGACTCCAGTTGAAATGCAGGAAATGCAGGAAATAAAATATGAGCGTGTGTGGACATGAAGAGGAGTGAAATACTGTCCTATAAGACTACATCCTGTAAAGTGTTTTATTCCTATTATACACTTTCTGACCAATCAGATTTGAGAATTCAACAGCGATGTAGTATGTGTTCGTTTATGCCCAGGTTAGTCTTAGACTACACTCCTGGGCAAAAAAAAAAAAAAGGGGGGGGGGGGGGGGGGGTGTCCAAAACCCAAGTGAGAAACATTGGGTTTGGCCAGTTTTTCTTGCCAAGGAGTGTATATTTATGACCAGGTTAGTCTGTTGGAGCAGTTGTAAGTGTCATTGGATAAAAAGCGTCAACGAAATGAGTAAATGTATTAAATGAGTAAACCGAGTTTTGTATGCATTAGAAAAAGTACTAGATTGAAACACACCAATGGAAATGGAAAATACAACAGTACACCAATTCTCGTTGGATTTCAGAATTCATCTACCTTATAGCTACACTTCCTGGCCATTTTATCATCTACACCTACATTATAGATAAGGTATACAATCATTCACCAAAGCCCATCTGTTTTTCTCACTCACTTTCCAGGAGTGACCACTTTATCTCCGGTCAGGCTGGATCCAGAGCCTATCTGGAGAATGCTGGGTGTGAGGCAGGAATACACCCTGGATACACACCAGTCCATTGCAAGCCCATCTGTTTCTGTGCAGAATTAATCAGCGCCCCTCCATCCATCAATGGAACACTGATGACCAGATGTTATTTGGGTTAATAATCATATATAATTTTCGACTTTTATAGGAACCACCAATAGGTTCTCACAAACATCAAAGAAAGTCGCATATAAGCATTCAAAATGGCATTTGAATTCATTTTTCTTCACCCATTTGTCCTTTGGCATCAGCAGGAGTCAGATGTGTGTTTCCTTGAAGTTTGGAAGGTTTGTTTTCTCTCTTCCAGTCCTGAGACATTTAAATATTTAAATAACAGACAAAACATTATATATATAAAATGATATCTCCAGTCAGGGTGGCACGGTGGCGTAGTGGTTAGCGCTGTTGCCTCACAGCAAGAAGGTCCGGGTTCGAGCCCCGTGGCCGGCGAGGGCCTTTCTGTGCGGAGTTTGCATGTTCTCCCCGTGTCCGCGTGGGTTTCCTCCGGGTGCTCCGGTTTCCCCCACAGTCCAAAGACATGCAGGTTAGGTTAACTGGTGACTCTAAATTGACCGTAGGTGTGAATGTGAGTGTGAATGGTTGTCTGTGTCTATGTGTCAGCCCTGTGATGACCTGGCGACTTGTCCAGGGTGTACCCCGCCTTTCGCCCGTAGTCAGCTGGGATAGGCTCCAGCTTGCCTGCGACCCTGTAGAACAGGATAAAGTGGCTAGAGATAATGAGATGAGATGAGATATCTCCAGTCATACACTACCGTTCAAAAGTTTGGAGTCACTTTGAAATTTCCTTATTTTTGAAAGAAAAGCACTGTTCTTTTCAATGAAGATCACTTTAAACTAATCAGAAATCCACTCTATACATTGCTAATGTGGTAAATGACTATTCTAGCTGCAAATGTCTGGTTTTTGGTGCAATATCTCCATAGGTGTATAGAGGCCCATTTCCAGCAACTCTCACTCCAGTGTTCTAATGGTACAATGTGTTTGCTCATTGCCTCAGAAGGCTAATGGATGATTAGAAAACCCTTGTACAATCATGTTAGCACAGCTGAAAACAGTTGAGCTCTTTAGAGAAGCTATAAAACTGACCTTCCTTTGAGCAGATTGAGTTTCTGGAGCATCACATTAATTTGTGGGGTCGATTAAATGCTCAAAATGGCCAGAAAAATGTCTTGACTATATTTTCTATTCATTTTAGAACTTATGGTGGTAAATAAAAGTGTGACTTTTCATGGAAAACACAAAATTGTCTGGGTGACCTCAAACTTTTGAATGGTAGTGTAGGTACTGCTGGCTGTTGCTATAGCAGCAATGAAATGACAAAATGTATGAAGAAGGAATTTCTTGGCAAGGTCAGAACCTTAAAACCATGCTTATCCAGTACTTTAAAGCTTTTGGATGATGGTGATGATGATGGTGATGTGATTGACGAAGCAAAGTTATCTGTGTATAACGTAAATGGGTGATGAAGCATTACATCACTGATTGAGACTACACTACTGTATGAAAGAAGAGCGACATTATGTACCTTTACATCACCTGTCGGGATCATAGTCTTATGAAAAGAAGAAAGACATAACCGGTCAACATCACCTTCATTAAACAGAGAGCAGAATGTGTAAGTGAAGATAAATCTCAAGGATTTAACAAACCAAACAAATAGCAATCAGAACAGCCTGCCTGTTCCAGTTTCAAGAATAAGTAGCAATCAGACCGGCCTGTACCAGTTTCAAGCATGCTAAGCAAATATCTCTGTCAGTAATGTTATGGAACATCCATAAATCAAGTAATTCCTGTTATCGCTTACATTATAGCGGCTGTAGCCAGTCATCGCATCACTTTTTCTTGAAGACAGTAAGCCAGAAAAAAGCAACTTGTCGTGTTACTGAGAAATCACAAAGCCGTCCGAGTTGAACACTTTCCTGTGATGAAAATTGGTTTACAAATATACTTCCTCTGACTGTTGCAAAGTGCTAACACTGGAGACTCCTTCCAAAATGTTAAGTTCTACTTCCAGAAAAAAAATCACTATGTCAGTGACTAATGCTTGTGTCGCAGTGTCTTGTATCTTGCGATGTAAGAGGCATGTGGGTCAAACGGCAAAAAAATGAGGTGTATTTTGTCCAAAATTAAAGTCCTGTGACGTACACGGTGTATGTGTGGCGTATCTGGGGTTTGTATGGGGTTCAAGGGACGTTAAGTTATGGCGTACTGAGGCCATAAGGCGTGGTGTATGATGTGTTGTCGTGGCATAACCGTTTCGTTGCCGTGGCGTTTCGTTCTTATGTGTGACATTGCTGCTACGTACCTGTGGCGTTCACAGTTGGGTATAAAAGGGGGCCCCACACTGCATTCGTTGTCATTTGTCACAGTCAAGAAAGCATCATGCCAGCGAAGAAGTCAGGACCCAAGAAGGGCAAGGGAAGAGGGAAGACATCAGCCGCATCCACCCAGCCAGCCCCGGAGCCACCTTCATCAGATACATGTCAACTAAAGCGTTTGCACAGCGTAATAGGTGTTCGAGCAACGTTCCTGCTGCGTCACTGCTGCGTAGCTTTTGTTTTTACGGCGTACACGTGACGTATGTGTGACGTATCAAAGCTGCTACGTAGGTGCTATGGATTTTTAAGTGCGGACTTAAAAATACGCCACACCCTGGCGTACAAGGAGATCGTATTACGCATCCTAGAGTATTAGCTACGTAAGCTGGCGATGCTGTGACGTCCCTTTCTTACTGCCACGTATCCTGATACGCCGTACATACGCAAGGCTGAAACGCCAATGTGTGACACAAGCATAAAGGTTTTTCTTTGTTACATAGCAACACGTTTCTGATTTGTTTATTATTAGACTTTGATTGTCGCACTGGTATCGATGCTGCTGCTATAGGAAGCTAAGCAACACCTTCTGGCCAATCAGAATTGAGAATTTCACAGTGTCGCAGTATAAAGCAAAAAAAAAAAAAAAATCACTTCAAGACTTCTTGTTAGGAGATGCACTTCACTATATTTAGCTTTACTTGGGAGTAAAACAGCAGTGCCACATTATTAAACCCGTGGCTTGAATTATATACCCTAGATGGCCAAAAGTATGTGGACACCTGGCCATCACAACCATATACTGTATATATGTGCCCATTCCAACATGGAACTGGTACCCCATTTGCTCTTCTGGGAAGGCTTTCCAGTAGATTTTGGAATATGGCTGTAGGATTTATCCTCATTCAGCCACAGGGTTCTGTACAGGCCACTCAAGTTCTTCCACACCATGCTTGGGAAACCGTGTCTTTCTGGATCTTGCTTTGTGCACAGGGGCAATGTCATCGGGTCCTTTATTTCCAGTGAAGGGAAACCGTAACACTACAGTATACAAAGACGTCTGTACAATCGTGTGCTTACAACTTTGTGGTAACAGTTCGGAGAAGAACCATATACGGGTGTGATGGTCAGGTGTCCAGATACTTTTGGTCAAATAGCATGTTTATTTAACACCTTCAAAAATGAAACGATTTAACAAGGAAAAGCAGGAAAAATTAAATACAGATGGTATTAGAAGTACTGATGATACCTGCGATACTTACATGACTTCATATTCGCGTCTTGCCGAAACCTACTGTCCACAAAGCAATCGTCACCTACGTACTCATGTCATTATCTGTAGCCGCTTTATCCTGTTCTACAGGGTCGCAGGCAAGCTGGAGCCTATCCCAGCTGACTACGGGCGAAAGGCGGGGTACACCCTGGACAAGTCGCCAGGTCATCACAGGGCTGACACATAGACACAGACAACCATTCACACTCACATTCACACCTACGCTCAATTTAGAGTCACCAGTTAACCTAACCTGCATGTCTTTGGACTGTGGGGGAAACCGGAGCACCCGGAGGAAACCCACGCGGACAACATGCAAACTCTGCACAGAAAGACCCTCGCCGGCCACGGGGCTCGAACCCGGACCTTCTTGCTGTGAGGCGACAGCGCTAACCACTACACCACCGTGCCACCCACCTACGTACTGTTATTGATATTAAAAGTTATTTTTAATTTTATGTGGCTATGAAATATTCCACATCTGGAATTAAAACCGGTCTTATTAGTCAGAGCATACAAGCAGCATTTCAAAATGATGCAAAGCGCTCCATAAACAGGATTTCCATAAATAAATAGATTCCGCCTTCTTTGATATGACTTCCAGCCTGAATAATGTGGGAACACACTCGCATTCATTTTTGTGGCTTAGAATTTATTTGGAAAGCTGTAATCAATTTTGGTTCATGAAACTGTCTGTATCTCATGAAACAGACCCACACTTCTGACAACAGCGTTCAGGAACAAAATCACGAACATATTCTGAGACCTAAGTCTTTTGCAAAGCCTGGGACCATCACTCTCAATGCATGTGAATGAATAAATAATAAAAATCTCCAGAAGTGAATTTTTCAGTTACAGCGCCCTCCACAATTATTGGCACCCCTGGTTAAGACGTCTTAAAAGCCTTAAAATAAATTCAATTTTTATTGCAGAAGCATAATCTCGCACTGAAAATTGTCGAAAAATGTAACCATTAACTCAAGTGAATTAAAAAAAAATACAAAATCCCTGACTAAGAAATAATTATTTTTCATAAAATCACCTGTTCCACAATTATTGGCACCCATAACAATTCCTAGAAAATAAAATGTAATTGAAGCATTTCTGTCATTTCTACTGTAGTTTATGAAGTTGATCAGAGTATCTAGGAACCTTTAATTAGTAATTCATCACATCCTGTTTCCCTGGGGTATAAATATGATGTGATACAGAGGCCTATTTCTCTTATCCACTCTTCAACATGGGAAAGACAAGAGAACACACCAGGCAGATGCGTATCGACCTTCATAAGTCAGGCAACGGCTACAAGAAAATAGTCACTCGCCTTCACCTGCCCATATCTACAGCCAAGAAGTTTGAAACAACTGGAACAGTGGCAAACAAGCCTGGACAAGGATGCAAGTTTATCTTACCACCACGCACAGTGAAGAGGATGGTAAGAGAAGTAAAAAGTTCTCCAAAGCTCACTGTTGGAGAATTGCATCAAAGAGTAGCATCTTGGGGTCACAAAGTCTCCGTAACAACCATCAGGCGCTATCTACATGCCAACAAGCTGTTTGGGAGGCATGCACGGAAAAAGCCTTTTCTCACTTACAAGCATAAACCTAAACGTCTGGAGTTCGCTAACTGGGACCGTGTGCTTTGGTCAGATGAGACCAAGATAGAATTTTTTGGCAACAAACACTCTAATACATCACAAAAGATGAGTATGCGGAAAAGCACCTCATGCCACTGTGAAGTACGGGGGAGGATCGGTGATGCTGTGGGCCTGTTTCTCTTCCAAAGGCCCCGAGAACCTTGTTAGGGTGCATGGCATCATGAACTCTTTGAAATACCAGGGCATTTTAAATCAAAATCTGGTGGCCTCTGTCTGAAAGCTGAAGATGGGTCGTCACTGGGTCTTTCAGCAAGATAATGACCCTAAACATGTGGCCAAATCTACACAAAAATGGTTCACCAGACACAAAATCAGGCTCCTCCCATGGCCATCTCAGGTGGGGTTTACATTAGACCGTATCAGCGGATCATCAGATTAACGTTTTTAAAACGATTAGTGTGCACACAGCAACGCCAATACACGATTCGCATGCACACAGCAACACCAATACACGGATACGCTCGGCTCCGCAGGCATCCTGCGCTCCAAATCACTCCGCCCTGAACAGCGAGTGCCCTCTGGAGGGTGCGCACTCCGGCCCTGCGCAGCTCACAGAGCGCGTGAGTGGAGTGCACAAGCTGTGATTCGGGACTGAGCCGCTGTGTGTGTGATCCCAGCGCACATCACTTACTACTTGCAAGTGGAAGGATGGCAAGCCTAAAGACAATCATAACTACACAATGGGCAGTATTTGCATCAGTATTTGCAGTATTTTCATACTTTTATACTCTTTAATGAAAGGTGATACAAAGCGGAAGTCCGCGCCGTTTTTCAGCAGTCGCGTCACATGACCAATGCCAGCGAATCAGGAAGGTGGATGTCACAGTGACGTTGTCCAATGACGACGCCAGCTAGAGCTCAGCACAGCGTATCCGCATATTCTCAATGTTTACACAGCACCGGACCAGACATGATCTGGATTGAATACGTGGACGCTGGCGGATTCCCGTTTCCCGGTGTTTCCAGGCGTTTTAATGTAAACGGACAGTGCATCCGCGAAGAAAACAAGACCGATACGTCTAATGTAAACTTGGCCTCAGTCCCCTGACCTCAACCCAGTTGAAAACCTGTGGGGTGAGCTGAAGAGGAGAGTGCATAGGAGAGGACCCAAGACGATTTAGAGAGATTGTGCAAAGAGGAATGGTCGAAGATCCTTCTCTCTGTATTCTCCCATCTTGTGAAATGTTATAGGAGAATATTAAGTGCTGTCTTGTTGGCAAAAGAGAGTTGTACAAAGTATTAACGTCAGGGGTGCCAATAATTGTGGCACACATGATTTCATGTAAAAGAATTATTTCTTAATGTGGGATTTTTTTCCCCACTGAATAAATGCACTTGAATTAAAGGTTGGATTTTTCTCTTTTTTTGCATTGTTGTCCTATATTATTATTATTTTTAAAAAAAATGAATTTATTAGAAGGGTGGCACGGTGGTGTAGTGGTTAGCACTGTCGCCTCACAGCAAGAAGGTCCTGGGTTCGAGCCCCGGGGCCGGCGAGGGCCTTTCTGTGTGGAGTTTGCATGTTCTCCCCGTGTCCGCGTGGGTTTCCTCCGGGTGCTCCGGTTTCCCCCACAGTCCAAAGACATGCAGGTTAGGTTAACTGGTGACTCTAAATTGAGCGTAGGTGTGAATGTGAGTGTGAATGGTTGTCTGTGTCTATGTGTCAGCCCTGTGATGATCTGGTGACTTGTCCAGGGTGTACCCCGCCTTTCGCCCGTAGTCAGCTGGGATAGGCTCCAGCTTGCCTGCGACCCTGTAGAAGGATAAAGCGGCTACAGATAATGAGATGAGATGAGATTTATTAGAAGCCTAAGAACATATCTTAACGATGGGTGCCAATAATTGTGGAGGGCGCTGTAAAAGCCTTCAACTTGTATGAAAACAGCGGGTACTAAACCGTACCATTCCTTCCTGTGAATATTTTACATGGTAATCTGAACGTAAAGAAGATTTAAAGTACACAAGTGGACCTTAAGAGCCAGTCTTGTATTGTTAATTAGCTTTTAGAGTAATGCTTTAACTTTACATTCACGTTACCATGTAAAAGATGCACAGTAAAAGAACTAAACTTACCCTTCAGGCTTAGACCCCAGTGACTGGCATACCGTACTTGGTCTTTTTTTTTTTTTTTGAGAGTGCAGTGCATTGTTCAACAAACGACGAAGGACATAAATGAGCTTTGGAAGCACTAAAATACTGGTTTATAATAAACATTATAATAGACTTTATTGATCATCATCACCATAACAAGGCATAATCATAGCCTGGCATTTCTCAGAACATCATTGGCATCAAACAAGTCCTTCCAGTCAGAAATCAGTGTCTTAACGACTCTTATTACCTCACAAAAGCAGCAGCCATATCCCGACAAAAGGGACAGGAAGAAAACAAAATGACACAAACTGGCAACAATGACAGAGACACCCTGGAGTTGTGTAATCCACTGGCTTGTTCACGACATAGACAAGACATTTTATGGCTTTCCAATCATCTCCCGTTTAGGCGGATGAAAACGACCTTTGCGCCGACCGATGAAGATTTTTTTTACATTAAGCCAAAGGTCTCTGAGCAGATCAAGTCAGACATTACTGATGCACAGTGTTTGGACGTTATCGATATGGAGGTTCATGCTGATGTGGACTGGGCCTATAGAGCTGCTGTAACCGCACCGGTCTGATCGGCCAGCCTGGTAACTGTCCTATCACTCTGAGGCCAACAGGTTGCCCAGGACATGAATGAGGGACACCATGCCCTAAAGCCTGCCGCTGTCCTGTGCACGAGTCCAGAGGAGACAAGCTAGTAGCTGGAGCTGGGGATGTAGACAGGGGCACCAGGATGGCCGGTGTAAGGCCGTAACGCACCTGGAAGACACGAGCTGACCCGTGTGAGGTAATGCCATTGGGCCGGAGCTCCTTTTTCCCCTCATCCTTTTTCTTCTTCTCTTCCTGCTCCTCCTCCTCCTCCTCCTCTTCCTCTGATCTCTTGGTTTGCTTCCTCTCAGGTCGGTTGAGTTCCTGGATCTTCTCAACCTGTGCACGGCGGACGTGATACGTCTTTCTGAAGCTTTGAAAGGAGTCCAGGAAGCCCTCCAGTGGGACGTGCCCCTCCATGAATCTCTTCAGAAGTTCCTATGGAGGTCAAACAACAGCAATCAGAGAGCAGGAAGTCAGACAGGATTCGCAAGCATACAGCGTTCTTTGACTCATCTTGTTCCAGACCAAGTCTCTTTTTTTTTTTTTTTTGCTTATTTTGAGCACATTTATTCCAGTGTAAAAATAAAAACTGAGGAATTCACTGCTAACTCAAATACTGACTGGGAACACATTTGGCACTCATGTACTTGTTTCCTGTTTGTCACACCTCAAGAGCTCCGGAACTGGACTCTGTACAGACAAGTGAGCTGACTGATTACGGCATGTGTTTCATTTAACATGATATTAATTTGTCTACAGGAGATTCTGTTCTAGAGAGCAGGTGGTAGGCTTGTATCCAGCCCAGTATGGGGTAATTAAATTATTCATGATACCTGGGTCTTCTCGCTGCCTCACTCCGATTTCCACCCTGGTAAACACAATATAGTCCGTGTCGAGGCATAGATCAGCCATAAATCAGCGAGCCATAAATCAGTGGCTTTTGCCATCTGCTGCAAAGAGTCATAGTAATTTGGAGCTTATCTGATCCAAATTAGCCATTCTGTTACATTGCACCATGAGGGTCATGTTCAGAATTCAAAAGTTACATCAATATTTACATGGGAAAAGTTATCCCTACTGAGAGTTTGCTTACACAGCTGCTTGCTTGGACCGCCCATTCAGATTATGCTAATTTTGCCAGATAAAATTCTTCAGTAGAAACATCTGAGACTGTGGGGTTTTTTTTTTCCAATCACATCTAGACCCATCTCATCTTATCTCATTATCTGTAGCCGCTTTATCCTGTTCTACAGGGTCGCAGGCGAGCTGGAGCCTATCCCAGCTGACTACGGGCGAAAGGCGGGGTACACCCTGGACAAGTCGCCAGGTCATCACAGGGCTGACACATAGACACAGACAACCATTCACACTCACATTCACACCTACGGTCAATTTAGAGTCACCAGTTAACCTAACCTGCATGTCTTTGGACTGTGGGGGAAACCGGAGCACCCGGAGGAAACCCACGCGGACACGGGGAGAACATGCAGACTCCACACAGAAAGGCCCTCATCGGCCACGGGGCTCGAACCCGGACCTTCTCGCTGTGAGGCAACAGCGCTAACCACTACACCACCGTGCCGCCATCGCATCTAGACTACTAATATTTAAATATAAGCACAAACTTTTAAGCCTGAAAATATTGCGGAAAGAAAATATGGACTGAAAATGGAATAGTGTGGGGTTTTTTTTTTACATTGCTGTGTATGTAATGTAATAACTTAAAAGCAAGAGACAACTATGAATTCCTATCAAAATAAATTAAATGAACTAATTAACACTCATTATTCCACGAAATCGAGTCATACATGAGCTGATAGCTGACGAGGAGCGTAGCACCGATTCGGCTACAAGCCACGTACGACGAGATTGAGTGGAATAACTGTTTTATTCTCTCCACATTCACTGGATTTGGAGAAACAGAGCATTTTTATTTCTTTTTTTTTTGCAAATTCGATGAGTTAGAAACTTTGTACAAAACGTCCGACAAAATCATTTCCGCTTAGAATGTAAACAAACAGGCGAAATGACAGGAGCAATTTGTGAAAAATGTGATAATAATTCTTGAAAAACAAAAAAGAAGATACGTTCTTACCATCAAATACTACTTTTATTCCATATTTTGTTGCTTTTTTTGTATTTTTTGGGGTTTTGTTTGCGAATAGTTTTTATTTCGTCCTCGGTTGGCTCAGCAGCACACGCCGGCATTTTCTTCATCGCCGGGTTTTTTGGTGGTTGGCAAACCAACTTAAAGGTGCGTTACCACCACCGACTGAGTTGGAGTATTTGCTATTCCGGTTTCTTTTAAATACTTGATCACAAAGTGGGGGGCGGCACGGTGATGTGGTGGTTAGCACTGTCGCCTCACAGCAAGAAGGTCCAGGTTCGAGCCCCGTGGCCGGCGAGGGCCTTTCTGTGCGGAGTTTGCATGTTCTCCCCGTGTCCGCGTGGGTTTCCTCCGGGTGCTCCGGTTTCCCCCACAGTCCAAAGACATGCAGGTTAGGTTAACTGGTGACTCTAAATTGACCGTAGGTGTGAATGTGAGTGTGAATGGTTGTCTGTGTCTATGTGTCAGCCCTGTGATGACCTGGCGACTTGTCCAGGGTGTACCCCGCCTTTCGCCCGTAGTCAGCTGGGATAGGCTCCAGCTTGCCTGCGACCCTGTAGAACAGGATAAAGCGGCTAGAGATAATGAGATGAGATGAGATCACAAAGTGATATCTGACTTGATGCGCTCCACCATTTTGTTTTCCTCTACTCACGGTATATGAGCTGATATCCTAGTAGTAGAGTAGCCAATCAGAGTGCGCGATTGCTCATATCCAGTGAATGTGGATAGAATAATACGATATATCCCAAGTACTGAAACTAAATGGCAATCGCATTAATCAATAGTTACAGTATGCAGCAGCTTATAAAATAGCACTTGATCCAGCACATTCTATTATAGTGGATGTGTCACGCCTTTTCACTCAAACTCCACCCCCTTTCAGAAGTCTCGCATAACTTCTGAATAGTCCTTAAAGCATATACGCAGAACCATGGCTTTGCTTTTCGTTTATAAATGCCTTGAGACCTCAAGAATAGCACAAAGATAGTTTTAAGCGTTAACAATAAATCGAATATAGTAATATTTATGATTAAAGTGATTCATATAGGTAGCGGTCTGAGTGAATGACCTTAACGTCATTCATAGACTTCCTGCTATAGCGACGTTATAGCAGGAAGTCTATGGGTCTCATCGCCATTTCCGCTATACTAAAACACAGAGCTGACTGCAACTCCGATCCTCCATTTTGAGCTAATTTATCGCCATGCCACGTAGATGTGTTGCTGGCGGATGCAGCAACACGACAGAAGGTGAATTTACGTTGCATTCATGGCCCAAGAATGCTCAACCTGCAAAGATTTGGACGCGTTTTGCGAGAAGTTCACGGGCACATTGGGCGCCTACGAAGTGGTCTCTCCTCTGCTCTGCACATTTTACTGAAGACTCGTACGAGACCTCTGATCTGTTGAGGAGCGTTGGCTATAAGCCCGTATTGAAAGAGGGTGCAGTACCAACAATTAAAGGAAAATAAAACTATAAGAAAAGGAAAGTAAGTTCAGTTGCACCAGTTCTCCAGGAGTGTGAGCCGAAGGTTGCTGCTAAAACCCGGGATGGAACGGGACATATTATTGCTTGGGCAGTGATTGTTACTAAAACCGGTGACGTCCCGTCCCATCCTGGGTTTTAGTAATCGCCTGAGCCGAGCAGTAATGGTGGAGTACTCAGTATGGAGAAAATGGAGAATGAGTGGACCAGCCGTCTAATTTCTCCGCTGGATATGCTCGCCTCAGCAGCAATATCTCGCCCTTACGTGGAAAAAGCGAATGAACGGAGAACTGAACGAACAACTGAAAGTCAGATTGTTTAAAAACAATCGGCCACAAGCTCGGCCTTCAAGAAGCGAGAACACAGACGGGTAAGATGTGACTCCCGTTTGGATACAAAACAACTTAAACAACAACACACGTTGTTTACCTGCATTTAGATTAATACATGTAACTTGTATTGTGTATTTAAGTTACTGGTATAAGATTATTTAATTTGCTTCAGAATGTGATTGTCTCAGTTCATCTGATTATTTAAGGAGCCTTTTACGTTTTATCAGTGAAAATGCATGCATGTACATGTATGTTGCATAAGTTATAGCACCCATCCTGTTTTAATGAGAGTCAACCCACAATCAATGAAGTCAAATCAGTCTTAGTTGAGCAAGTCGGTGACGGTATTTCTTACTTTCACCATAAATTTTTATTTATATGACTTTGGTCTATAGCTGTAAAAGGCCTCGGCCTTAAAACCGGTTATCGCTGTGACGTCACGCAGTCAGGGCTGGCCGGCTCAGCGGGGCGGCTCAAACGCCAACTTTGTGGTCGATTTTAACTCCCAAAAAAATATATTTTTTATTCTCATTTATGCAGCATACAAGAGTCAAGGATGATGATACTATCCACTCAGAAATGTATTTAAAAATAAAGGTTCTGCATATCTCCTTTAAGTCTGCAGATACACATACTAAGCAATTTTGGTCTCGAGTCTTTACTAAGGACACTCAATATGGGCAGAGAAATCTCCGTCTTCAGGATTAACTAACTAACTAGCTTTTAGGAACCTCTGAGAAAATGACTAATGTTAGACAGTCGATATAACTTCATTTATGCTTTTGCATCAGATAATTATATACTGCACAGCTTCGTGTATCTATTTTATAACACGAACGTGTTGCATCTTAGTCTTTCTGCTCCAACAGGAAATCGATGGCTCTAATCCAGCAGGTAAATGGATAGACCACGGAGATGTCTGCCTCCAACAAAGTGCAGCCCGTTTGTACGTGGCTGACAGCACCACCAGGCACAAGGTGACTATCCATTTAGCCTGGCCATCGATCAGAGCAGAGCAGCTTAATGACTCGAAGTCTCACTGCTGTCACTCAGGCCTTGACAGTGGGCTGAAAAGCAGGATGTTTATTTATGGATCTTCGATCAATCAGGTGCACACCAGCTGAGAACATAGCGAGATCTGACCGCAAGGGTTAGACTGTCATTTGCGTATATCGAAGCCATGTTATGCTCAAAACGTTTTCGCGCCATTTTAATAGTTTGTGGCGGGGTTCATGGATCATAATGAGCAATTTAAGTTAAGCTATAACGACTTGTGAGCTTGATAATGTTCTTTTGATTCGGTTTGGTGCCACACCAGCAGGAGAAGAACGAGTCATTTTCATGCTGCTCAGCAAATGTGTATATTTTATCCTATCCATGATTCAATTATGGTTAATTTAATAGCATTAGGTTTATGGTAATTGGATATCTGATGTTATCACTGGATTGCTTTATGTGGCTGGAGGTTTCCTAATGCAAGGAGATTAAATATTAAATGTAGTATAGTGTGGACCTTTGAAAAGACAAATAAACAGGATGTAAAAAAATCAAGCATTCCTCATTGAGTGTGTGTGTGTGCGCTTGTAACATTGAAAGAAAACCACAGTGAAGGAAAAAGGGCTGCTAGAAATGGATAAAAATAGCATGTTTGATTATCTTGCTACACATTGCATTCGCGCTGTGCCACAAACCTGGCTTGCTCATTAGGGATCGAAACCTATATCTGGATTTTTTTTTTTTTTAAAGCTGCTTCGTGACAATGTCTGCTGTTAAAAGTGCTGTACAAATCAAATTGAACTTGACTGGAAGAAAAAAAACAATTAGGAGCCTCAAAAAATATACACATATAGTATTTAAGTAATTATGGCTTGTCAGAGGCAAAAAAAAAAAAAAAGTGCGGTTAACTTCGAACTTCTCATCTCATCTCATCTCATCTCATTATCTCTAGCCGCTTTATCCTGTTCTACAGGGTCGCAGGCAAGCTGGAGCCTATCCCAGCTGACTACGGGCGAAAGGCAGGGTACACCCTGGACAAGTCGCCAGGTCATCACAGGGCTGACACATAGACACAGACAACCATTCACACTCACATTCACACCTACGGTCAATTTAGAGTCACCAGTTAACCTAACCTGCATGTCTTTGGACTGTGGGGGAAACCGGAGCACCCGGAGGAAACCCACGCGGACACGGGGAGAACATGCAAACTCCACACAGAAAGGCCCTCGTCAGCCACGGGGCTCGAACCCGGACCTTCTTGCTGTGAGGCGACAGCGCTAACCACTACACCACCGTGCCGCCCACTTCAAACTTCTAGCGAAACTAAATACAAGGCCATGTTAATTGGTTTCATAACATCTCATTTGACATACTAGTGGAGATACTACTGTATATTCTAAAAATGTATTCCTAGTTTTTAAATCTCTTTGGCACACCACCTTCATACATCACCGATTCCCTGATAAACAGTTTCAAATCGCATCTTAAGATCATTTAGTGCTTTCTCCACATTCCGTATATGAAACTTTTTCAAAAAACGTTCTGAAGCAGTCTTTTGTTTTTAAGCACCACAGATGTGGAACACATTACCAATAAACCAATAAACATTCATCAGGCTCCATCCATCACCGATAGAAAAAAAAAACCCAGCTAAAAGCATATTTTTTTCCACTTTGGATTTTAACTAGCTTTTATTATCTGCCTTACTTTTACTGGCACATTTCTTTTACATTCCTTTTATATTATCTGCGCTGTAGAGGCACTTTTGCTTCACTCCTGCACTGGTTTCAGTAAAACATCCAGGTATGCGATCCAGCGTTCGACGTCTGACTGGATTTCCCATTAAAATCAGAGATTGGCGCCGCCTGAGGCGCCGGAAGGACTTTCGACTTTAGAAGTGGTGTCAATCCTTGTGGTTTTCTGGAGAGGACACTTGTTGACGGACTCACATTATAACCACATGTGAAGCTCCGCTGCAAATGTGTCTGTTTCAAATCCTGTATTTTTTTTTTACTGTGCAACAGCAGAGTATTCCGTTTCAAAAGAGACAAATATATTTTCTTCAAAAATCATTTACAACCTCATCATACGGTCAGTGTTTTCCTGAGTGGACATTTTTGACGGACAAAGGATCCTGTCAGAGGCACTTAATTTGCAAAACGATGTAACTTCCACTTAAATATCCTTCTGTTGTGAATGAAAGTACTGTATACGTCCCAAAGTAAAACCAAGTTAGTGTTAAAAATGCAGTTCTGAATTTAACCAGTAAAATCGAAGTGTAATAATTAAAGTAGAATTAAGTGAAATGACCACAAGGTCAAAACCGAGTCCGCATTTGACTCTTAAACATCTCATCTCATTATCTGTAGCCGCTTTGTCCTGTTCTACAGGGTCGCAGGCAAGCTGGAGCCTATCCCAGCTGACTACGGGCGAGAGGCGGGGTACACCCTGGACAAGTCGCCAGGTCATCACAGGGCCGACACATAGACACAGACAACCATTCACACTCACAGTCAATTTAGAGTCACCAGTTAACCTAACCTGCATGTCTTTGGGGGAAACCGGAGCACCCGGAGGAAACCCAGGCGGACAACATGCAAACTCTGCACAGAAAGGCCCTCGAACCCGGAACCTTCTTGCTGTGAGGCAACAGCGCTAACCACTACACCACCGTGCCGCCCACGCTTAAACATATTTATAAGAACTTATAAGAGACATTACTGCTATAGGTAGGGTTGTAGGTGTCCCTGTAAAATAAGGTCGAAGAAACTCCAGCGTACACTACCGTTCAAAAGTTTGGGGTCACTTTGAAATGTCCTTATTTTTGAAAGAAAAGCACTGTTCTTTTCAATGAAGATCACTTTAAACTAATCAGAAATCCACTCTATACATTGCTAATGTGGTAAATGACTATTCTAGCTGCAAATGTCTGGTTTTTGGTGCAATATCTCCATAGGTGTATAGAGGCCCATTTCCAGCAACTCTCACTCCAGTGTTCTAATGGTACAATGTGTTTGCTCATTGCCTCAGAAGGCTAATGGATGATTAGAAAACCCTTGTACAATCATGTTAGCACAGCTGAAAACAGTTGAGCTCTTTAGAGAAGCTATAAAACTGACCTTCCTTTGAGCAGATTGAGGCTACATCCACACGACAACGGCAACGAGATATTATTTAAAAATATATCGCGTCCAAATTGGCAACAATCAGTAAAATATCAGGTCCATATGGCAACGCAACGCTTGCTGAAAACGATGCAATACACATGCCACACCTCTAGGGGCGCTGTAAGACGGTCCCTTCGGAGACACCAGAACAATAGAAGTAGTAAGGACGCATGCGCATAAACTATTATGCGCGAGACTTCATATTAGCCACAAAGTCAGGAAAATCTGTTCGTAAAATTACATTATAAATGACCAAATACAATGAAAAGTATTTTTCCAGTCTCACCTGTGAAAGGTAATCCCATGTGATCTCGTTTGGACGGCAAACCTGTTGGTACAGTTAAACGCAGCTAATCTTTATTCTCCGCTTTGACCTCTCCAAAATGGCGGCGAGGATGACATGATTCTACGCGGAAGGCGGCGTCTTTAATGGTCCGGAATAAATTGAATGATACACGTTGATGGATTAATTTGTTGCTTCTCACCTGTGAAAGGTAATCCCATGTGATCTCGTTTGGACGGTAAACCTGTTGGTACAGTTAAACGCAGCACATGAATCTTTATTCTCCGCTTTGACCCATCCAATATGGCGACGAGGATGACGTATGATTCTACGCTGAAGGCGGCGTCTTTAATGGTCCGGAATAAATTGAATGCTACACGTTGATGGATTAATTTCTCCTACGCCCTTTTTGAGGAATGTATTGTAGGACTTAAACCCACATCTGAAGAGGTGAGATCGCTCCTTTTTTTTCCCCTATTTTTGCTAGCGGGAGTCTCTCTCTCTCTCTCTCTCTCTCTCTCTCACTTTGCACCATTACACAATAAATATTCACAGTGAAAATATTTTGTAAGCGCGTTTCATGAACCAAGTTATAGGATTTGTTGACAACTCGCATCGCAATGAGAAGATCATTGGCACTACTGGTGTTAAGAATCAGACCATTTCATAAATGAATATTTTGCTGTAGCGCTGCAGTGTTTGTACAATTGCATGTTTTTGCTTCACTATTACTGTCACTATTCTGCTTCTTGCATTACTACTGTGAACTAACACTGAACATAATAATAATAATAATAATATCCAAGCTCGTATTTCACTCTCACTAGTGCTCTGTAAGGCTTTTTCCTGGTGATATCCTGGTGATATTCGTTACACTTCTACCCGGCGTGAAGCACTCACAGTCATGTGGTTGTGACGTCATCGTAAACAAATCCGTTCTACTCATCCAGACGACTTCACAACGGCAACGTTGCCAGATCTTTCCACTCTGGAACCCGTTCTCAAAAAGATTGCGTTTTGGGCACCCAAAACGCCGGTGCCGTGTGGATGCCAGGCCTAAACAATAAGCAATTGTATCGGAGTCACCTGAATCCGTTGCCGTGTGGACAGGGCCTGAGTTTCTGGAGCATCACATTTGTGGGGTCGATTAAATGCTCAAAATGGCCAGGAAAATGTCTTGACTATATTTTCTATTCAGTTTACAACTTATGGTAGTAAATAAAAGTGTGACTTTTCATGGAAAACACAAAATTGTCTGGGTGACCCCAAACTTTTGAACGGTAGTGTATATATATTGGACCTAGTTGGCGGACTTAGTTGGTGTGATTCAAAATGGCAACCATGATTGTGAAACAGCCCAAACATGACTTCATGTGCCACAACATGTGCTTGAAATCCGCATACTAAATGGGCTTTTACATTTCAAGGCACATTTAAAGGCACATAAACTGCAGTTGAAAAGCTACAAAATGGTGGAAATGGGCAAATATTGACTTGAACAAGACCTTGGGACTAAACAGGAAATGCACATTCCATAACAAAGAGCTAAATATGTTAACAATGATCGAGTAAACAATGCGTAAGTGGAAGGCATGATTAAGGCCTAGTAAAAAAGTATCCTGTTTAATGGTGTCAAATTTCTTTGCTAGATTTAAAGAAAATTGATGTAAATGTGACTAATTTGCAGTACGTGCTATGAACAGGGCGACCGAAGCAACCCAATGGACAAGCGGAATTAAAACACAGCTTGTCTGAATACTTCTTTTCACCAAAGTGCATAAACTGGATGGTTATATTCGTATGCCAGTTTCGTACATGGATTTTAGCACAGAATGCAGCTTAATTACGCCTGCAACTGGAAACAGCTTCGTCCATCAGGTTCATAATGTTTCTGAAGATCTCAGCATGCTTTTCTGGGTCACCTAGAAAGTATAAACAATTTCCAAACCAGTTTTTTTCCCTCCATTTCCACTCTGGTGTGTTTAGCATTGCATAAGTGTTTGATGTAACTGGAAGCAATCCGAGTTACGCTGTAAGAACGCTAGGACTGAATTTTTGATTATTTGGAGGGGAAAAAAGACTGCTTCTGCTTACAGGAGAAGAAAAACACTGAAGAAAGAGAAGTTAAGGAGTTCAGTTTACCTCAGATTGCTCTTCAGCATGTGCCACTTCCTCTTGCAGGAGATTCTGAGCCATCTGTGGACCGTGTTTCGGCATGTGGGTCTCTGAAAGCAGAGAAAGTATAACACGTTTCAGGTGTCATTACCACTAGGAGTTAAATTCGCACTGAGAGGGTCGGTATATGGTGGCATGTCCATCTCATCTCATTATCTCTAGCCGCTTTATCCTGTTCTACAGGGTCGCAGGCAAGCTGGAGCCTATCCCAGCTGACTACGGGCGAAAGGCGGGGTACACCCTGGACAAGTCGCCAGGTCATCACAGGGCTGACACATAGACACAGACAACCATTCACACTCACATTCACACCTACGGTCAATTTAGAGTCACCAGTTAACCTAACCTGCATGTCTTTGGACTGTGGGGGAAACCGGAGCACCCGGAGGAAACCCATGTGGACACGGGGAGAACTTGCAAACTCCGCACAGAAAGGCCCTCGCCAGCCACGGGGCTCGAACCCGGACCTTCTTGCTGTGAGGCGACAGCGCTAACCACTACGCCGCCCCTGGTATGTCCATATTGAAAGAAATATGAGCGTATGAACATCCAGGACAGGATGGTTAGCTTTGCACAAACACACTATGGTGTACACGTGTATAGCTGTGTGCTTGAGCTGTTTGCTGTGTGACAGAGTCTTTGTAGGGGACACAGGAAGCAATCACTTTCTGTTAGCTCATCTCCGCTAATAAGTACAGGGGGTGGTCTGGTCCCACAGAGAGTGTTCTCATGAGGTTACTATAGCGACCAGCCAGTTTAATGTGTGCTAACTAACGTCCAAGCCCTCTGGGGAGATGAGCAAAGACAGTATGCGCGCTAGTAGCTAAGGAGGGCAAATCCGGGTCAGCACTATGACACCAACTGGCCTCCATTATGTTCCTTAATTCGAGCCAACTTGTTAGAAATGGAGTTCGGTCAGCAGTAATTTTATGGGTAATTTCACCCTTTCAGGTGCTACTGTGATTTTATTTCTGGCCAGATCAGCAGTTCTATCGCTCTACACGAGAGAAAATTCCAGCTCAAAATATCCAACAACTCAAGGGTGGTCTGATCATTTTCTCGTGTGGATATGCGTCTGTGATTTTACAAGCAGATGTCGCCTCTTTTTGTAGGGAACCTTTTTTTTTTTTTTGTCTGCTGCTACACGCTCAAGGGTAGGCCGTCATCTTTGTGGATGTATACTTAATGCAATCAACAAAATGATATAGCTTGGGAGGAATTTCAAAAGTGTTTTCTGTGGCTTGTATTTACCTCAGTTCTACACAGTCTTTACTCTTAGAAGTAATAAGAAAAAGGACACGATACTGAGATTTAAAGCTTCACTTTAGGTTGGTCACGATTGTCTCATTCTCATCTCATTATCTCTAGCCGCTTTATCCTGTTCTACAGGGTCGCAGGCAAGCTGGAGCCTATCCCAGCTGACTACGGGCGAAAGGCGGGGTACACCCTGGACAAGTCGCCAGGTCATCACAGGGCTGACACATAGACACAGACAACCATTCACACTCACATTCACACCTACGGTCAATTTAGAGTCACCAGTTAACCGAACCTGCATGTCTTTGGACTGTGGGGGAAACCGGAGCACCCGGAGGAAACCCACACGGACACGGGGAGAACATGCAAACTCCGCACAGAAAGGCCCTCGCCGGCCCCGGGGCTCGAACCCGGACCTTCTTGCTGTGAGGCGACAGCGCTAACCACTACACCACCATGCCGCCTTACTGTATTGTACTGGATGTAAATTATACGATCACAAAAAAATTCCTGTATTAATTCATAGCCAGTCAGATACAGGAATTTTCCTTACGAAGAAAACATGCAAGCATTTTGTCAACAGTGTAACCCTGAGAAAATGATACCTTCCAAAATGGCTTGACGTCTCATCCTCAGCTTGAGAAAAGTCCATAAAGATGCAAAATGTTGATGTGATGAACGCAAGCACAGCAGGCTGGGAGATATTTAAACTTCTTGTGGCATTTAAAGGCCTGATTCACTTGTAACAGAGTTCACCAAAACTAATTTGCCTTACTAAGCCAGCCTTAGGTGTCTACTGATAACATCCTCATCTTTCCTCTGCCTGTACGTGCGCTGTTCTTCTTAAGCCGGCTTTACACTGTATGATTTTTACCCTGATTTTGCTGTCGCAGACAGAAATCTCACATCATAGTTATCAGGAATGAGGCACATGTTGGATGCAAACATGGAGTTTATTAAAACACTCAAGAAGGTCCTGGGTTGGAGCCCAGCGGCCGGCGAGGGCCTTTCTGTGCGGAGTTTGCATGTTCTCCCCGTGTCCGTGTGGGTTTCCTCCGGGTGCTCCGGTTTCCCCCACAGTCCAAAGACATGCAGGTTAGGTTAATTGGTGGTTCAATCAATCAGCAAACAAATTCAGTATCATATCATTATCAAAAAAAAAACCAGACTAATCAGGGCAAAAACAAGGCTCAAAGTACATGAACATTACATGGTCAAAACCAGAGCAGCAACCATCCATCCATCCATCCATCCATCCATCCATTATCCATAGCCACTTATCCTGTAGAGGGTCAGAGGTGAGCTGGAGCCTATCCCAGCTGACTACGGGCGAGAGGCGGGGTACACCCTGGACAAGTCGCCAGGTCATCACAGGGCTGACACACAGAGACAAACAACGATTCACACTCACATTCACACCTACGGTCAATTTAGAGCCACCAATTAAGTCAAGTTTATTTTTATAGTGCTTTTAACAACAGACTTTGTCACAAAGCAGCTTTACAGAATTTTAATGACTTTAAACATGAGCTAATTTTATCCCTAATCTATCCCCAATGAGCAAGCCTGTGGCGACAGTGGCAAGGAAAAACTCCCTCAGACGACATGAGGAAGAAACCTTGAGGGGAGCCAGACTCAAAAGGGAACCCATCCTCATTTGGGTGATGGGTTCCCATTTGACCAATTAGCCTAACCTGCATGTCTTTGGACTGTGGGGGAAATCAGAGCACCTGGAGGAAACCCACACAGAAAGGGCCTCATCAGCCACTGGGCTCGAACCCAGGACCTTCTTGCTATGAGGTGACAGTGCTAACCACTACACCACCCCCAGAATGGCAACCAATGAAGAAAAAAAGCTTGGAATCACCACAAGCGCTACGAGACCAAGACTTTGGGCAGAATGAATGAAAGTCCACTTTGTCACTGGAAACAGGGGTGTCGAGTTTCTTAAATGGTTGACTGCATCTGGGGTATGAATGATGTGCCTGGTCATGTGGTAGAGTCTGTAGTTCATTATGATGCTGGGAAATTGAGTTTGAGTGTTTGGCTATGGGAACTGGAGTTTGTGATGGAAATATGTAGCAACATGACAGTTGTGAGTTTGGTGGTGGTCTTGGATTGCATGATAAGACATGCTCACCATTGGCCGGCAATAAAGTTCTTGCAGGGTCAGAAAAAAGAAGGAGGTTGGCATAGGACGATGTGAATCTCAAAGGACCGCTACAAATATGACAGAGGCAATGGCGAACCATAATGAACAGAAAATTATCCTTCAGCTCGAACCCAGATCGCAATAATTGATGATGTAGGTAGAATTTTCTTTAGTCGCAGGTCAGGGGGAATTTCATCGTATAATCTGATCGTCTGTTATAGATTATAGCCAAGACTTTACTGGGATCATCTCGTATAGTGTGACAAGTCATAATCATAAAAGACTACAGTAATCACATGATTTAAAACAGGCTTTAGATATTATTTCATGGATCACTTTTGAGTGCTATAAACCTCGCACATCCCAGCCTGGCCGTAAAGGGAGTATGAATGGCTTGGCACTTGCGTGACCCTGCTAGCCAGATGTTGTAGTTGTAATGGAAGGTGACAGGCAAAGCCAAACATTCACTTGGGGAGCAGCTGTAGGTGACCTACATTCTAGAGAGAACTTGCCCAGTGGGCCCCTCAGGGCTCCGGCACTTCACATGGATGAAGGGTGTGTTGGGGGTGGGTACTTTAGAGCCAATAAAATCTAGAGGCTTGTGGGAACCAGGGAATCGAGACCCATAGTGCAAGGCTGTCACAATGGTCTCAACCCTGACCCCCTGATATCCTCAAATAAAAAAAAACTACAAACACTGAGACTTGAACATCAATCCAGTCCCATTCAATTGATTAAAATGCATAAATGACTGACACAAAGCTAATAAGTGCAGCTTTTTTTTTTTACAATCAGGATATGAGCAAGAACCTATAGCTGTAACAAGCTTGCTGAATGCTATGAAACGATTGGGACTAATGGGATTATACGGGGTTCTGGAGGCATAAGAGGCTTCTGGAGGACTAAATTATAGGTTCCGAGCTCCATTTGTACCAAATAAATGGTTCTTATGGTGCGCAAACAAAACCTTCAATAGGAGGCTAAGAAGAAGGAAAAACCACTGGTGCAAACCACCATGAAGGATTTTCCCCCTTCTGATTCTTCTCTAATAGTTATCTTCTCTTCTAATAGCATCTTTTCTCTGAGATTTCATACTATTTTTTTCCACACTAACCACATAATTAACAGTATTTACAGTTATGCATATGCTTCCAGTGGTTAGCCCTTGTCTGAAACTAGCAGTAGCGCCGGTAAGCTTAAAATTAGACACATAGCTTAAAAGAATGATCAAGCTGGATACAGCATTGGAGTCTGATTTTATCTGACTACAGGCTTTCATTTCATCTAAACACGGCCGCACCTGATGGCCGAGATTTCAACAAGTGAAATCAGCTGTAGCTCCTGCTTGGCTGGAATGAAAATCTGAAATCAGACCAGCACCTTCACCATGGACAGTCTTGATTTAGACATTCCACAAAGCAATAGTTTGATTTTTGTTAACTTTCTACACACCGGAAAATGGATCTCTCATTTTTGCACACACACATACCGGTACATGTGCCTAGACATACATTCAACCCCACACAAATATACACACTTCCTGTCAAAACACCAGAGCAGTGGGTGTCCTCTTGTGGTTTTTGAAGATAAATACCGCCGACTGTTTCGCTCACAAAAGAGGAGGGAAAATGACTTCAGGCACCAGTTTGGACGCTAAAATGAGCTTGATTGGCACAAACTCCTTGCTCAGGCTCTTGTTTTCACTCACTTCCTGATGAAGGCATTGAGCTGACATCTGTAGCCAGGCAATTTCTCCAGCTCAGCCTCACGAGAGCATTACAGGAGCAGATTGACTAGAGGCAATGCGCACAAGAGCTCTTATACAGCGGCTGTTTGGGGTCAATTTCGGAAATGTTTCCTCTCATCCAAACACATAAATACTTGCAGGCTCAAAAATGGAGACAAAGAGAAAAGAGCCTCGAGGGCTACTTAAGGAGAAGTGAATACTGCTTATGACAGGGCACAAGTTAAGAGAGACTTTTTAAGACATCACTAAACGTACTATAACTTATTATTTTATAATATATGCATCATGTTACAAGGCTTTTTGCCTTTGGACTAAAACAAATTTTTCTTCACGAATTCCTCACTAATACTGAGAGCCTGAAGGCTTAAACTTGGTTAATGATTTGCATAATAGAATTCTGAACCTGACCAGTGGTTTTAGTTACAGAGTATTTCGCTTAATTTTAACTAGTTTGGTAGTAACCTTTGGAACTAGCTTGCTAGCTTAATTTCAACTAGCTTGGTAGTAACCTTTGGAACTAGCTTGGTAATAACCTTTGGAACTAGTTTACTAGCTTAATTTTAGCTAGCTTGGTAGTGACCTTTGGAGCTAGCTTGCTAGATTAACTTTAACTAGTTTGGTAGTAACCTTTGGAACTAGCTTGCTAGCTTAATTTTAACTAGCTTGGTAGTAACCTTTGGAACTAGCTTGGTAATAACCTTTGGAACTAGTTTACTAGCTTAATTTTAGCTAGCTTGGTAGTGACCTTTGGAGCTAGCTTGCTAGATTAACTTTAACTAGTTTGGTAGTAACCTTTGGAACTAGCTTGCTAGCTTAATTTTAACTAGCTTGGTAGTAACCTTTGGAACTAGCTTGGTAATAACCTTTGGAACTAGTTTACTAGCCTAATTTTAGCTAGCTTGGTAGTGACCTTTGGAGCTAGCTTGCTAGATTAACTTTAACTAGTTTGGTAGTAACCTTTGGAACTAGCTTGCTAGCTTAATTTTAACTAGCTTGGTAGTAACCTTTGGAACTAGCTTGGTAATAACCTTTGGAACTAGTTTACTAGCCTAATTTTAGCTAGCTTGGTAGTGACCTTTGGAGCTAGCTTGCTAGATTAACTTTAACTAGTTTGGTAGTAACCTTTGGAACTAGCTTGCTAGCTTAATTTTAACTAGCTTGGTAGTAACCTTTGGAACTAGCTTGGTAATAACCTTTGGAACTAGTTTACTAGCTTAATTTTAGCTAGCTTGGTAGTGACCTTTGGAGCTAGCTTGCTAGATTAACTTTAACTAGTTTGGTAGTAACCTTTGGAACTAGCTTGCTAGCTTAATTTTAACTAGCTTGGTAGTAACCTTTGGAACTAGCTTGGTAATAACCTTTGGAACTAGTTTACTAGCCTAATTTTAGCTAGCTTGGTAGTGACCTTTGGAGCTAGCTTGCTAGATTAACTTTAACTAGTTTGGTAGTAACCTTTGGAACTAGCTTGCTAGCTTAATTTTAACTAGCTTGGTAGTAACCTTTGGAACTAGCTTGGTAATAACCTTTGGAACTAGTTTACTAGCCTAATTTTAGCTAGCTTGGTAGTGACCTTTGGAGCTAGCTTGCTAGATTAACTTTAACTAGTTTGGTAGTAACCTTTGGAACTAGCTTGCTAGCTTAATTTTAACTAGCTTGGTAGTAACCTTTGGAACTAGCTTGGTAATAACCTTTGGAACTAGTTTACTAGCTTAATTTTAGCTAGCTTGGTAGTGACCTTTGGAGCTAGCTTGCTAGATTAACTAGTTTGGTAGTAACCTTTGGAATTAGCTTGCTAGCTTAATTTTAACTAGCTTGGTAGTAACCTTTGGAACTAGCTTGCTAGCTTAATTTTAACTAGCTTGGTAGTGACCTTTGGAGCTAGCTTGCTAGATTAACTTTAACTAACTTGGTAGTAACCTTTGGAACTATCTCGCTAGCTTAATTTTAACTAGCTTGGTAGTAATCTTTGGAACTAGTTTACTAGCTTAATTTTAGCTAGCTTGGTAGTGACCTTTGGAACTAGCTTGCTAGATTAACTTTAACTAGTTTGGTAGTAACCTTTGGAATTAGCTTGCTAGCTTAATTTTAACTAGCTTGGTAGTAACCTTTGGAACTAGCTTGGTAGCTTAATTTTAACTAGCTTGGTACTGACCTTTGGAGCTAGCTTACTAGATTAACTTTAACTAACTTGGTAGTAACCTTTGGAACTATCTCACTAGCTTAATTTTAACTAGCTTGGTAGTAATCTTTGGAACTAGCTTACGAGTTTAATTTTAATTAGGTTGGCAGTAACCTTTGGAACTAGTTTACTAGCTTAATTTTAGCTTGGTTTGTACTGACCTTTGGAACTAGTTTACTAGCTTTAATTTTAGCTAAGTTGGTAGTGACCTTTTGAACTATTTTACACCAAATAGTACCTTATTATTATTTTTTTAGCTAGCTTGATAGTAACTTTGGGTGTAGGTTTACCCAGTATAGTAACTTTAGCTAGCTTAAGAGTGATCTTGGGTACTTGGTTTACACAATATTACATCTTAGGTAGCTTGATACTTCTTAGTATTACTAGCAATTACTTAGCCTAGCTACTAAAATCAAATAGCTATTGCTGGAGGGTTAAGAGATAAGCTGAATAGTTGAGTAGTTTCGCTAATGTTGCTAAATAAGTACATGCCAACTGTGTTACACACGATAATGGTGTTTTTTACTTTGAATATCATCCTCCAGTGTCTTGTTTTAATTAAAACCTACCATAAGCAACAAAAGCATGCTTACTGTAAGAAAGTGCCATTACTGCATATTAGTTTAAACTTCCTTCTTAAATTGTCACTATGTTTTTTTTTGTTGTTTTTTTAAATCAGGTCTCAAATGTTCTTTTTATATTCAGTGTGCTTGAACTCATGTGAACCCTCATCCAATGCTAGCAATGATGATATAATGGAAAGTATATTATTCCAGGGACTTGTACAGTTGGGTAGATTTTCAAGGGATGAATTTCAAACGTCTGTGAGAGGCCTCGTTCTCCTACTGAGAGACTAAGCCAAGGCGTGGGGTAGCTCAATAGCCCTAATCCAACTTTGATATCCACCCCGTCTTATTTAAAATACTGAGAAGCAAAAGGCAGGGGACTAAAATCCTGTTATATATAAACTCTCCCACCAGTGAGAACTACAGCACTCTGTCACAAGAAAAAAAAATCCTCTTTGGTTACTAGTAGAGCCGGACCCTTTTGGAAATATTGTCATTAAGCCTTTTACTAACACCGTAAAGCAATATTATCAGTTACAGAAGCTAAAACATCCTGTAACCAATAATATAGGCTGGTGTAATTTATATATTTACAAGAATTTGTAATTTATATACAAGAATTTCTGTTACGCTGATGACACACAGTTGTATGTTTCTGCAAAACCTGATGAGAGACACCAGCTTAATAGAATTGAGGAATGTGTGAAAGATATTAGACACTGGATGCTTATTAACTTCCTTCTGCTTAACTCTGACAAGACTGAAGTACTTGTACTCGGACCACATGCAGCTAGAAGTAAGTTTTCTGATTACACAGTAACTCTGGATGGCCTTTCTGTTTCTTCACGTGCAGCAGGAAAAGACCTCGGAGTGATTATTGACCCCAGTCTTTCATTCGAAACTCACATTGATAACATTACCCGGATAGCTTTCTTTCATCTCAGAAATATTGCTAAGATAAGAAATGTAATGTCACTACATGCCGCGGAAAAACTCGTTCATGCTTTCGTTACCTCCGGGTTGGATTATTGTAATGCCTTACTGTCTGGATGTTCCAATAAGTGCATAAACAAGCTCCAGTTAGTTCAAAATGCAGCAGCGAGAGTCCTTACTAGAACTAAAAAATATGACCACATCACGCCTGTCTTATCCACACTGCATTGGCTCCCAATCAAATTTCGTATTGATTATAAAATACTACTATTGACCTTTAAAGCACTGAATGGTCTCGCACCACAGTACCTGAGTGAACTTCTGGTCCTCTATGACCTGCCACGCCTACTTAGATCAAAAGGTGCAGGCTACCTCGTATAGTGAAGGCTACATCAGGGGGCGGAGCCTTTTCTTACAAAGCCCCACAGTTATGGAACAGCCTTCCAAGTAATGTTCGGGAATCAGACACAGTCTCAGCGTTTAAGTCTAGGCTGAAAACATATCTGTTTAGTCAAGCCTTTTGTTAACGGTGTTTATGAGGTAAAGGAGTAGATCTGGAGGGTCCTCAGACATAGAGTGTTTTGGTAAACTGGGATGTATGGATGCTGTCAGTCCCCACTCGCTTGCTCACTCGAGTTTGTTGACGGTGTAGTGGCTGGCTGCTTTATGTCCCGGGGCTCCCTCATGCCTGTGTTACCTTCTGGCTCTCTCCTTTTAGTTATGCTGTCATAGTTAGTTGCCGAAGTCCCTGCTTGTACTCGGTACAATATGTATACTGTTCCTACTTATTCAGGTGACATCGGGCATACCTAACAACCTGTGTTTTCTCTCTCTCTCTCTCTCCCCCAAAAAAAACCTGTCCCTCTGAGTTACATGTCGGTCCTGGGATCGAGATGCTGACCTCTTCTGCTCCTCGGACCTGCCTGATCCATCCTGGTGCCCTGTGTCTGGTTGGAGTCTCATCGCATCGCTCCTGTGGAGGACGGCCCCATGTGGACAGTTGGGGGTCGCGCCTGAAGGATACTCTGGACTCTTGCAATGGTGTTTTTGTGGCTGGGGACTGCAGTTGACTTGCTGACTTTGGGAATGCGGTTGTCGTGAACGGTATTGCGCTCGGGTTTCCGTCAGTGGGGGGTTTATAGCATCAACGAAGCTGACTTTATGTTAGGACTGTTAATGTTATAGTCATGTTGTCTGTTGTCGCCCAAATGAGGATGGGTTCCCTTTTGAGTCTGGTTCCTCTCAAGGTTTCTTCCTCATGTTGTCTGAGGGAGTTTTTCCTCGCCACCGTCGCCACAGGCTTGCTCATTGGGGATAGATTAGGGATAAAATTAGCTCATGTCTTAAGTCGTTCAAATTCTGTAAAGCTGCTTTGCGACAATGTTTATTGTTAAAAGCGCTATACAAATAAATTTGACTTGATATATTTCATATGTGCAAATGTTAATGTAATAAAGTATAACCACTGAATGATAATGAAAATGGGTAAAAATATTTTAAATTTAATTTTTTTAAATAAACATTTAAAAATGTTTTTAATCAGCAAAAATTGTGTGTGTGAGTGAGAGAGAGAGAGAGAGAGAGAGATTTTAATAGTCTTTCACTCCACTGGCTTTGCTTGCACGATTATAATGTATGGTAAGCCAGCTAGAAAGTAGACTGATGTTAATGGTAATATAATAGCTATGCTAACATTCATTTGAACCCTGATGAGCAATATAAGCAGACAGATTTAGTTTTCTACCTTGGGCACTTTTATAATCTCCTGTTGAGTTTCCATTCTTCTCGCTGGAATGAATCAGCATAGATCCCTAGCTATCGAATAACATATGTTAATGTAGGCTATATTATGGATTAAAAAAAAAAGAATAAAACATTGTCAAGAAACCTTATGGTTTGCAGCTTCTACCAAAGCACAGAGTTATCCTGTACTACCGGTAGGATCAGCATTTACACCAAATTGGGCTAATTTTGAAACAAGGCTGTGGATTTAAAAAAAAAAAAATTCTACTGGTGGATTTTTGGTCTAGTTTAAAAGTAGTCTGTGGCCACAAGCCTAGGCAAACAGAAGGAAATTATAAGTGCAGACACTATGCACAACATACAGAGCTTTTCTGTCGTAAGATATATTGGAAGAGGGAAGGGGATTATGGAGTGGATAACGTCCGTACCAGGGGGTGATGATAGATTACTGCAAATCAGAAGTGCGTGTAAGCACCACTGCGCCTTGTTTCCCATGCAAAGACCTAAGAAATGAATACAGCTTCCTTTTCTAACGCCTAAACTTTTTTGTTTCGGCTCTTTTTGTGCAGTTTTTCAGATTTGGTTAAGCTTGAAATTTCTGCTGAGACCTGGCAACCCTGATTGGGATTCATTCCAGTAAGGTTATTCTAAGAAATATTATAATCCCACCGATTCTAAATTTACTCGATACTAAAAAGGTTAGGGAAACCTTCATCTAAGCTATAGAGTGACGCATTTGATTTACTGGAGCTTTCAAACAAAATTGATCCCTTTTCACGCTGGATGATGATTTACATCTCCACTTTATCCAAAGCCGCCCAAATCCCTCCACCTGCTTCCACCTCATTTCTTTTATTTTACATGCTCTGGATGGGTATGTAGACCAGTCTTTCCTCAAGTTGTCTTGCTGAAATGGTCAAAAACAGGTTTCCTCATGTCCCACAGCAGCAGGCCAAGGTGCTATGTCACATTACAAAACTATGACAACTATCTCTGCTTTACAAGCAGAACAAATAGTCTAAAACATACCAAAGCTGTCAGTCTCCAGAGAAAAATGTAGGCCAGTAATGTGCTATTGGAAACATGTGGCCTAGCAGCAGAACAACGTTGCTGAAGATTTTTGAGGAAGCTTATCTGTATGCCAGTGAAGTTCGTCAGTAGCAGACTGACTGTACTACGCCGAAAAATAACCCTGCAAAACACACTGAACAGACGGTTAAGGCTCTAAGCCTGAAACTGGACTAGTCTTCAATAGCTGTTGCTCCCTCTTGACTTGTCTGATGGCTGAGGCTGATTATGCAAAGCTCTGAGACATAAGACAAGGCTTTTCTCTTCGTCATGCGCGGGAATCTAGTCATTTTCACCCTGTATCTCTCACTCTGTCACGCTTTTCTTGTAGCCTTGGCAGAATGAGAATCAGATGTTCCGAGTTGGAGGAAGGATCTCTCTCTCCCACCCATCCTGCTCCAGGCTGCAGCTGGAGAAGCAGCTTCGCGTGTGCAACATGGTGACAGGAAGGTGAACATTCCACCCTTCTTCCATCACTGGCCAGCTGCTCCGAGGGGGAGACAGAAGAACAGAGGAAGACTGTGTTGATAGAGCAGCACTTCTTGAGCTACGAAGATGGCAATGGCGATATGGACTAGTGCACAGTAACGCGCTATTCCTGTACACCAAAGAACAAGACTTATTCAGTCAAGACCTTTGAGAATCTTGCAAATCTTGGGCCTTGTTCTCTGAACAGCGCTGGAGGTAATGGTCCAAACAAAGGCCCTTTCAAATGGATCTGCCTCGCCATTTGCATCTGTAGAATGGCAGGGAGGGGCCTGGGAAAATGTCGACAAATAATTCATATTGGCTTTGTTGGGCTGAGAGCTGGAATGTAGTCTCCCGCCTCAAATGGAGATGGAGAGGGTGTTTAAGGAAGGAGGGTGAGAGGTGTTTAAGGATTGTGGTGGGCTGTTGCCGAGGTAGCTCTCCAGGGCTTCTCTATCCTTAATGAGAATTAATGTAGTCAGGAGGAATATGAGTGCGTCCAACAGCCCTGAATCATTCATAGGCTGGGAGTGTAAACAGACCAAGAAGACATAAGATAGGAAGGGAGAGACGGACAGAAAGAGAGGGAGCGGGAGATCTTCCTCTGAGGTCCCTGCAGGGCCGTTCTAATTACAGCCTTTTGTTTTCCAGCAAACACCAGTGCAAGCAAGCAGGGGCAGTCATCCTGTTCAGACCCAATGTCCAGACCATTGCGGTTTAAACTTGCTCGCTGTTCTTGTGGGTTCTGTTTCGTTTAAGTTGGCCCTTGTACTTTGCAATCGAGGTCACCTCGTTCACAGTTTACCATCAGATGTTCTATAGTTTTCATAAACTCTCCACAAGCTTAAACTTTTATTAGCTGATAATAGCCAAGAGGCCCTTACAGTCCACAGAACAATAATGGGGCGTGAGAACTAGACAAACTAAAGTTTTAGCCAAGAGAGGAACAGTGAGAAGGAATATAATAATATTTCTCTTATTCTGGTTAGAATGATTGAGGAAAAAACAACAAATGCAAACTGCTTCCTTAATATTGTGTGGTTCAGTTAGGGCAATGTAACTTGAGCACTTTAAGTAGGCCTGCTCTGGTTAACAGCAGTTATTCCTGGCCCCTGTTGAAAGGAGGTGGGAAAGCCAGGTGGAGACCTGATGACCTCGGATCACCCTTTGGGACTGAATTATACTACTCCACCCTGGATGTGGGGAGTCCAGAGGGTGGGCTGTTCTAGTGTCAAGGGGTGTGTGGATGATCAATTCGGGAACAGGCCACAATGCCAACAATCGTTTGTTTGTCACATGGATGAGGTGGCACCAGACCAATAGGTCACATTATTATGGAACAAGTTCACATGGCGATATGTGATTTCAATATGACCAGCAAAAGCAGGTGCTGAGAGTGTCAGAATACTATTCTTAACATGGGCTTTGTCAAATGGTAAAAATAACGGTGCACTAATGACAACTTTTAATTTTAAAAAGTGTGCTGATCACATTTTCCATGGAGGATTTGTACAGCAGTGCTGACTGCCTCATGACCGAATCACTTTGGGTTTTTTTCCTCTAGAACAGGGCTTTTCAAAGTGTGGGGCGCGCCCCCCCTGGGGGGCGCCAGAGTTCTTCAGGGGGGGCGCAACGTGAGGAGCCTTTACCAGAGACAAAATGGATCGCTTTTTAGTACCTAAAGCTACAGTGAGTGAGGAGATAGAGTTTGGGCCAAGCAAAAAAACCCAGAGCCTCCAGGATGTTGCGATTTGCAACTTCAGCACAAATTCAACCAATCCCCGCGAATTCAGGGCGGTGTTACAATTATATCCAATCACCGCAACTTTCCCGCAAATTTGACCAATCGTTGGCGTCGTCTTGAGGTGACGTCGACAAACTACCTTCCGCCTTACTTCCGTGTTTAAGTTCAAGAGAAGCAGCATGTGTGCAGTGTTGCCAGATTGGTTTTAAGTGCATTTTGGCGGGTTTTGAACATATTTTGGACTGGAAAACGTCAGCAGTATCTGGCAACATTGCATGATGTGCGAGTGTGTTATGTTTACAGTGAAGCACTGTGTGCACTTTATTTATTTTTTTACTTAATACAAGAGAGTAATGGATGCCAACATTTTTGCCAAAATGGTATTTTATTTTCCATTGTTTAGGCAGCTTCAGCATCATACTGTGAGATTCTGTTCAAATTGTTTTTTTTTTTCTTCTATGAACCCTGAGACATTTATTTTATTAGTTTATAATTATTGTTTAATTTAGTCTTCAGGAGAGACTGCCTGCACACAGTACTAGTATTAAGTTTTTTTTCTTACATGAAAGCTGAGGCATTTATATTATATTTGAAGGTAACTTCATGTTGTGCTGTGAGGTTCTCTGCACTTGAACTTTTGAACCAACAGGTGCATTTGGATAAGTAAAGCCTATTTTTCTGCATTTTTGTAGTCCTGGTAATCTTTTATATTGGTAAAGTTGTTTATAGGACCATTTCTCAGTGTCTTTGTTTTTTAATCAATAGTTTTTCAGTAATAACTTAATATTTAACATATCACTCAATTTTAATCACAGAAAGAGAAAATCGCAACAATTTCTCGCAACTTTCACTTCCTCCCGCAATGTAATCGCAACAAAAACCTAAAAAACACCGCAACTTTCGTCGCAATTTTTTTTGGAAAACCCCCCGCAACATCAGACATTTTAGCCCGCAACAATCACAAAAAAGGCCCGCGAAATCCTGGGGGGACTGGAAAAAGAAGGAAGTATGACCACGATTATTTAAAGTTTGGATTTTCATGGACTGGATCTGAAGACGCTCCACTGCCACAGTGTGTTGTCTGCCAAGAGATGCTAGCTAACGATGCTATGAGATGTTTAAAATGTGTAAAACAAGATGTTTTAAAAAGCACAGATGTTTAAAATGTGAAAAAGAAAAAAATAAAAATGTGTACAACAACCATTTTTTAAAAATACAATTGGAACATTAAGTATAGCAACAACAAAAATTGTGTGTGTGTGTGTGTGGGGGGGGCCGCTGTTGTTTATTTGCTCTCCGAGGGGGGGCTGACTCTCCCATACTTTGAAAACCCCTGCTCTAGAACATGTCCTGAATGTGTATCTATGGACAGAAATGAGGTGGGATTTAGTGTTTCTAACACAGGGCTTGCTCCAGTGAACAGCATCAATGCTCTTAATCAGCTTCACACAAATATATGAACCATCCTAATAATGAAGGAAAGCTACTGAGGACCAGTGAATAATTAGGTCAGACTTTCTTCTATTGTTAGAATTTACCATGAGCGTTTGTTAAGAGGTACCAGAACAACACAATGGTTAACAGACTTGTGAATTTTGGTCCTTGGCATCATGCTAAGCAAAGTTACTCACCAAGTCGGCTTTGCTTTTCCCTGTAGGAAGCGGTCAGCTTTGCAAGTTCCTCATACTTAGCAGCCAACTGAAGTTTACCATTCTGGAGCCGGGGCCGATGTGTAAGGCTTTCTTCTGCGAGACCTCGATTAGTCACCAGCAGGGTTTCCCTCTCCACCTGCAGCTCCTGAAACTGAACACAAATTCCCAATTAAACCAAGCAGGCCAGGAACAATAGGCAATTCCATCTGTTTGCTAAGTTTGGACAGGTAGCGCAAGTTCAAGGGCTTCAAACAAAGCCTAATCAAGTTTTAAGGCTGGACCCAAAATGGTAAAGAAAAAACACTAGCAATTAGAAAAAGTGAGCACAAAGAAAGAAAATCAGTGTTTGTATCTACTGAAGGACCAATCACACAAATACTCAATCAAACTCAATCCCAAAGCACATCATCTGTTCTTGATTTACTGTACATCTCTGATCCACACCTGCACACACTGTGTTCCAACTCTGCCCTGGCCAAGACTTCTTATTATCCATCAGGACCCCAATAAACCAACAACGGTGCCTTGTCACAGTTCCTCATATGAGACAGTGTTCAAGGTCTGACTACGGTTTAGAGGAAATGCTAGCACATAGAGCTCTTGGGTGTTAATTACTGGATGTGTATAAGCAGTGTGAGACGAATCATGGGGATAGTTCACACTATTCATGACGAAGTAAGCTTGAAAATGAATAGACGACCACCCATGAGCCTGTACAAGCCAGAGGCCTTTTTATACCAGCGTGGCTATCCACCTTGCTGGGTATTGGGCTTGAATTCCAGGTCAAGGCTACAGCGCTGCTCGTGTTTCACAGGGCCAGAGTGAATGCTTTAAAGGGTTTGGCATGGAACCATGTAGCTGTAAACTTCGAGCTATAAACCTGGCACTGGCTATAGTTATGAGGGGTTCTGCTTAATTCACTTTTCAGGCTTTTGATTTATTTTTATCTAGAGGTGAAATTCATGGAACTTGACGTTCTTTGTACAATCAAGTGGAACGTCTGTAAACAATAATCAGGAAATAAACAAAATCATCCTAGATACTTCAAAAAAAAAAAAAATTTTTCAAAAGCCAATAATCCAACTTATTGCTGTGGGTGCAAATGAATGACTTCCAGATGAAAGCCAATTTGGAATATTTAACTCACACAGGAAGAGCCAAGGCCTAAAGCAGTGGTGGGGACAATATTTATTGAACGACCGCCTCAGTCTGCCACGACTCACTCGCTGTAGATCTAATTATAAAACTCCTGTACATAATGGGTTGCTTAACAGTTCAGAATGTCATTTGGTAACTCTGCCCTCCATGACATTGTCCAAGACCACTAACTCCAGCCCTTTGGGGAACAGAAGAGACAAATCCAAACCTCTAAACCTCCAAAAACCCCAAACCAATGTTCTAATGGAAAGCATTTGCAAAAAGTTCAGCCATTTCAAAAAAAAAAAAAAACCCAAAAAAACAAAACCACATTCTCTACACTAAGTGTAATTGCCCGTGCCAGACTATGAGGTATGGGTCGTCCTGAAATTTTGTGGAATTTGTGTTTCTTTCCCCTAGTTTATGCCAGAAATATTAAGACGAATCCAGGAGGTGGCCTTAACTACTAGTTTCGTGTGTTTCAATATTGCAGAGCCTTACTGTACTTAGCAGAGCATATAAGAGGATTAATGTTCCATTTGCTCGATGAATATGAGAATATTGCCTGTATTGCTGTTCCTCTGTATAACTTCAAACACCGCTTTGGTATCCCCACAAGATCCTTTTCCATTTCAGTCTCCATTTTGCTAAGAAGAAAGTGAAACAGGCAAGATGATTTTTTTGGGCGCTCGCAAAAACGAGTCGTATTTGAGCTGCTTAAAGAGATGGAAAGAAAAAAAAATCTTTTGGGGGTTATGTAAGGTTCCTTTTTTTTTTAAAGCGCTTCCAAATTCAAACTTTTTTTTTTCTTAATCACAGCAGGGCCATGTACTGCCTTTGTAAATTCCATGCGTCATAGCACCGACAGTGCAATTCATCACTGCGGCTAATTATCATTAGTATTGTGCATTTTTCCCCACATAACAGCACCTGTTCCCTTTTCAGATGAACTTAGCGAAACTTCAGAGCATTTAAGTAATCATTTTCTAATTAACACAAATTCATGGTTTGGATTCAAACGCAGAGACGGAATCACATGGTTCTTTCCTCTGTCCCTGGGTGTTAACAGATTGAAAATTAAATGTTCAATTTCTGTACAACAAATGGTGCCTTTAGGAGAAAGCCCACTGAGTGGTAATTTTGTGTGTGTGTGTAACAAGCTTTTCTAAGACAAAAAGATTACAGCGGCAAATGCATAAGCGTCACACTGTGCATGCTTACCACTGACTAATTCAAAAACATTGGTCACCTTAGACAAAATAACCCTCGTGATTACATGTTTTGTTGTGACTGGCGTCACTGAAATAAAGAATGTTTTTAAACGCTTTATACCAAAGCGCTCTTGAATGCTCGAAAGTGCTGATTCTTTATCTGAAACGACAGTTCTGACAGTACCGTACCTCTGGCTGAAAGGTATTAAAAACGTATGCGATTTTTTTTCATACGGCGAAGCATTCTGGGACGAGACGTTTATTTAGAATCGTTGGAAGGAGTCTCCAGTCACAGTCAGAGGTGAAACTGTAACTTTTCTGACACAGGAAAGTATTTTTTTGGCTTATTAAGGGAAAAAAAAAAGAAACAGAGAGGCTCGTTAGAGAATGACTTTTTATAGCTTTGATAATCTAATCAGAAATGAACTTTCACAGATTTTCTGCAGGGGTGGCACGGTGGTGTAGTGGTTAGTGCTGTCGCCTCACAATAAGAAGGTCCGGGTTCGAGCCCCGTGGCAGGCGAGGGCTTTTCTGTGCGGAGTTTGCATATTGTCCGCGTGGGTTTCCCCCACAGTCCAAAGATATGCAGGTTAGGTTAATTGGTGACTCTAAATTGAGTGTGAATGGTTGTCTATTACTACGTTCACACTGCAAGGCTTAATGCTCAATTCCGATATTTTTGTGAGGTCGTTCACATTAACAAATATATGCAACTTGTATGTGATCCTCAGTATGAACAAAAAGCGACCTAAAAGTGTTCCGCATGCGCATTGCAGGATACGTCGACGTCACACGCAGTGAGCATGGCCAGTGTTTACGGAAGTAACCTAAAGTTTCCTGTGTATGACAGTAGCCAGCATGGAGTACCTGGCGATGATGCAGTTGTTGTTGCGACGGAGCCAGAACATGCACAATAGCCTGATGTTAAGGAGGAGGTTGAGAAGGAAGAGGGCAAGGGTTTTGTTGTTGTAACTTTTTTTGAGAGACCCGCCGCCTACTTCAGCGCAGAATAGTGACGTTTGTGGCTTGTTGATAACGTGTAAGTCGGATGAATGCGACCTGGCGGTTCAGACTGAAGTCGCATATGAAAAGATCGGATAGGAATCGGAATTAGGACCACATATCCAAACGGCCTGGGTCGGATTTGAAAAAATCGGATCTGTGTCGTTCATATTGTCAATAAAAGATCGGATACAGGTCACATATGGGCGAAAAAATCGGATTTGAGTCACTTCAGCCTGCAGTGTGAACGTAGTGTATGTGTCAGCCCTGTGATGACCTGGCGACTTGTCCAGGGTGTACCCCGCCTTTTGCCTGCAGTCAGCTGGGATAGGCTCCAGCTTGCCTGCGACCCTGTAGAAGGATAAAGCGGCTCGAGATAATGAGATTTTCTGCAACATGAAATGAACAACTATAAATGGATTTAAAAAAAAAAGTATTGCTGTGATATAAAAGGAATAAAACATTTCAAACCATGACGTTATCGGAAACAGGAACTCTGATTCACCACCCTGTCGTTCATTATTTTCCGAAAACAGCATGCGTTTTATTCCTTACTCGGTTGTACACTGGCGTGAGAAAAACCACTCCACAATTCTGTGCGCAAACCCATCATGAGCAGTTATTATTCTCCGATTCTTTGGTTTCACAGTCTAAATAAAAGCCAACTCCGCTCCCATGGAATCCCTCAAGGATTCTCCATCCATTTTAGAGACACTCATACTCTCCACTGCTGAATAGCTGTATGAGCTGAAACAGACTTCACATTGGGATGGATCATCTAAACATCTTGAGATCTTTTCGGCAATAGAGACGACAAAATGACAAATGGATTGGGTAATGAATCTGTTTCCAGAAGAGACAGAGGGGAAAAAAAAGTTGGCTTCCACTGGGTTTGAGCTATTGTGTGCAGTAAATTTGATCTCCCTCGAACGCTTCTATGTGGCCGATATCACAGCACGTCCATTATGATCGCAGAGAAAACATTATTCATGCCAAATACTTAAGCTAATGAAAGCGGCTTGCTCACTTTTAAAGTTTCCACTGCTTCTAATTGGCACAAAGTTGTTAATGTAGGGCACATTTATGAGCATTTTCTTTCTTCCCAATTATTGTGGTTGTGACACCCCCCCCCGCGCCTTTTTTTTTTTGGCATGTGTATGGTTATGGATGTACATCTTAACCGTGCTGGCAAAACTAAAGCTATCCAACATTTGAAGGCGAGCACTCACGTCTCCGACACTAAACTAATGAATATTCATTGGACTGGAAAAAAAAAAAAGGAGCATGTGTTGTTGTTGTTTTTTTAAGCTTGATTGTGTATAGTATAACAGATGATGCGTTCAGGTTTTAATTAGGAGCCATACTGGACTAATGAATATTCAGGGTTCTGCAAAGAATGATGAAAAGTTTAAAAAAAAAGGGGCGTCTAAAGCCTTCGAGTTCATTTTAGACACGCGTTAATTGGTCCTGTTTACAGACGAACATTCTCATTAATTCTGCTTCGGATACTGTTCAAAGACATTCGCTGAATTCAACTCTTTATTGTATTTTATTTATCTTAAGGTACAGATTCAACTGATTACAAAAATCTTTCACTTTCTTTAAACACAATTATCTCTCACTTACCAGACTGAATCTTAACCACACGGGATTTTTTTTTTTTTGCAATTTATCCTGAATAAGTCGTGTTTGGTAAAGGATGTGGTTTTACACCGTGACATTAGCAAGAAAAACACGCAGACCACCGCAAATGGTCTTTCAGAGACTTATGAAGTCTTCTGTTCTTCTCTTACCTTCTACTCGCTCCCACTTCCTGAGCGTTTAATACGTCGGCCTGCTGACTTTGCACCATGTGTTTTAACTCACCCGGAGTCCATAACCATTTGAGCCTCATCTCTCTCTCTCTCTCTCTCTCTCTCTCTCTTTTTTTTGCCATTTCTCAGCCTGTTTTGAATGCGATCTTGGATAGCGAGATTGCAGAGTCAACCACCACTGCTGCATTTCAGAGCCTTTGGAATCCCGAGCATTTGGCCCCTCATCAGAAAATATCACTGGCTTAGACTTAACACTGTGTTTATTCTTACAGTTTCCTCTCTTGCCGTGATTCTGACAATCTCTGCACAGCACGGAGTGCAGCCTGAACAGCTCCCAGTCTTACCCTAAACAGGAATCAACATGGATTAGCCATTTCCTCTCGCACATGCCTTGATTTCGGTTTCCTCACTTCATGGATACAAAGTCTCCGAGGACCTTGTGGTTTAGATGATATATAGTCCAGTAAATGGATATAGACCTGTTTACCGTGGCAGATTTGTCAAATTTTTATTTTTTTTTACTGCGTGTTCTGTTTACTGCAAATGATTCACTTGGTCTAAAATTCTTTGAGTAGCCTTTCGCCAGCTGTGAGAAAAATGTGGTTGCTTCCTTCAAACACTCCAAAGCCATGCTATTTGGGTATTACAGCAAGCTACATAGACCAAACAGTCTGGAAACACACTTTGAAGTCACACGCTTGGGTGGCAGTCAGAAAATAAAAGTTGAAGTCTTTTACGCTGGATGGATGGTAGTGTTTTTCCAGTTCTATTGTGTCTGGGCATTAAATGTCACACAGGCTATTTTGTACACATTGTTTAGTTTGATGTGCTTGACGTCAGAAAGAAACGGACTAAGCGACTGAGTAACCATACAAACTTGCTTCTCAAAGTACGCAAACCGATCCTTGGATTAAAATCCAGTTTCCTGGATTTTCGTGGATTCAAATTTGGCAGATTATCAGCCGCCGAATCATAAAACAACCATCACTGACCGGATACTTTTCCAGTAAGCCTGTCTTACCATTCTAGGCTGCCTTACAGGTAACCATTCCATAGCATATCCCAGAGTTCCGTTCTAGAAAATGGTACATGAAGACATCAGCTGATTAAACGAACACCCCACCCCAAAAATACATTAAATGTGGCTTTATTGAAGTATTGGTGCTGTGTATATATAATTTTGTACAAGGCAAAGAAATTTAACATCTCATCTCATTATCTGTAGCCGCTTTATCCTGTTCTACAGGGTCGCAGGCAAGCTGGAGCCTATCCCAGCTGACTACGGGCGAAAGGCAGGGTTCACCCTGGACAAGTTGCCAGGTCATCACAGGGCTGACACATAGACACAGACAACCATTCACACCTACGGCCAATTTAGAGTCACCAGTTAACCTAACCTGCATGTCTTTGGACTGTGGGGGAAACCGGAGCACCCAGAGGAAACCCACACGGACAACATGCAAACTCCGCACAGAAAGGCCCTCGCCGGCCACGGGACTCAAACCCGGACCTTCTTGCTGTGAGGCGACAGCGCTAACCACTACACCACCATGCCGCCCTCCAGCAATCATATTAATAAGAAATCTAACATAGAAGTAGGATTGCATTGCGTTCTGGAACTTGGAGTTATAGGATACAGAGTTACGGCAGGAACTCGGCTTGGCTAGTTGGCAAAAAACGGGATGACAAGTGTGATGGTGATGACGGTGGGATTAGCATGAAAGTTGAATCTTAAGCTAGATGTACACAAGCACTCGCACCAGAACAAGTTGCCCCGGCGCAACTGCTCGTCTAAACATGATTTGTTCTGGAAAAATTTGACAGCAGTAGGTGCAACTTGGGGTGGCACGGTGGTGTAGTGGTTAGCACTGTTGCTTCAGAGCAAGAAGGTTCTGGTTTCGAGCCTAGTGGCCAACGGGGGCCTTTCTGTGTGGAGTTTGCATGTTCTCCCCGTGTCTGCGTGGGTTTGCTCCGGGTGCTCCGGTTTCCCCCCGCAGTCCAAAGACATGCAGGTTAGGTTAACTGGTGACTCTAAATTGACCGTAGGTGTGAATGTGAGTGTGAATGGTTGTCTGTGTCTATGTGTCAGCCCTGTGATGACCTGGCGACTTGTCCAGGGTGTACCCCGCCTCTCGCCCGTAGTCAGCTGGGATAGGCTCCAGCTTGCCTGCGACCCTGCACAGGATGAGCGGTTACAGATAATGGATGGGTGCAACTTGCTCCACTTTACGAGGTGGTGCAACTTGTTCTGGAACATCTTGTTCCGGGCGCAACTTGTTCCCGCTTACCATCCAAACACAATCGGTGGCAAGTAGGAGGGCTTACGCATGTGCGGTAGCGTTCATCCGGGTCATTTATCATCCGGACGAGACCGCTTCACGGCAAATTCAATGGGCAGTTCTTCTCGAATGCTTTTCCCTGTCAAACTTCTCCGCCTTTAAACGATGGAGTCAAGCGATTCCCAAGCCAATCGCAGTGATAACTGGACTAAAGAAGAAAGTTCTTACCCTCATCTAGTTGTGGGGAGATGTACTGTAGAAATCCAGTCGGATTTGGAGAAATCAGGTCGCAATGAGCCGATTTACCACCGACTCACCAAGTGTTTAAACAGAAAAACGAGCAACAAGTTAAAGGACTTTTGTTTCTGATCACTGATTTGCACACTTTTGTGTTTACCTGTCTAACTTCTGATTTGCCACCAATAGAGAGTGAGCACGTAACCACGAAGGAAAGTGGGCACAACTTGCCTGTGTAAAAGCAGCTTTAGGAAGCTAAACCTTAGGAACCTAAAGCACTGCCGTATCGGTCTCTTTAAGTAGAGATGGTAGAGATTAGCAAGGGCTCAGTGCCACTGGCTCCACTACCAGCAGGTAAAACTGTGGATTGTGGATAATGTAAGAAACCAGTGAAAGAAATCAACAAGAATTTCATTCCAAAATAAATGCCGTATGCCAAAAAAACTTAATATGCAAGTCGTTCAGGGTGCATTTATCCTTTAAGGACGGTTTTCCTTTAAGGAGACTGAATCCCTCCGCCTGCTGCCCCTACATTGCTTTCAAACTATACTTTGTTGCTCCGAACCACCACACATTTGTGTAATACTTTCATCATCAGCCTGAGCATTAGAGGCAGCTGGTTACCATTGTCGCCTGGCAATGAGGTTTGTAGATAAAATGGAAAACTGTGTTCTGCTCCCTGGCAATGCTTTTTATGTTTTACTATCAAAATGTCACAAAGACAGCAAGAACGACAATGGCGCATATTGCATTTGAGTTCTGGGACAGAACGTGAGCTGCAGGCATATAAAAGTTTGAAAGAAGACAGCAGTATGGGTCTCTTTACTTGTCAGGCCATCGTTGATCATTTGAGCTTTCTGTCTTTCAGAGCACAAGCCCTCGGTTACTGCTGAAGTCATTTCTGGTCTTCTCTGATTGACCGTGGTAACTCTTTGCCTGCCGTCACGGCAAAACTTGTACAACGGTTTAACAAAATATACTTCATAAATAGTGGCGCATCCAGACTGTTTTCATACCAACAGTCGTCTAGACAAATGAAATCCGACTGTTTGTTTTTTCTAACTGTATTACAGTTTACACAAACCAGACTCCAGGACATAGTTTTCTCGTTTCTAGGTTCGCTTCATTTGTGCTCCTAAGGGGTTAGTCAGTTTGTGCAATCCAAACTGATGTGATAGCTAAAGTTTTCAATCCGGTCTTTTTTTTTTTTTTTGGCAATAAATAAATAATAATGAAGTGCTTGTGGAAAGGGGCAGGGCTGGAAAGTCTGCCCCAGGCCTTTGACTTATTAGGTGCTTCCTTTATAATTAAATCATGCTGGCACTGCAATGGAACTGTACCAGGGTTTGGTTCGAAACAGCCCGAGACCTCTTCGTGCAAACAGCCATGGTCTTGATGACTTTGCTCGAGTATAATAGCTGTATTTACACCTGCTCAAACACAATGCATCAGAGAATAAGCATCCCACGATTCAATTTAAACAGCCTGAAGCACCCTAAACAAGCTTCCACACCAACCAAACTCACTCAACTTTAAGGTCAAAGAAACCTTAACTCCTCTGAAGTAAGACTTAAAACACAAAAGAAAAAGGGTGTTGTTATGGGAAAATGTGATGCAGCCTGACATGAAGAACGTTACACCCCAAAGTAGATTACTTTCCAATAACAGCATATCCCATGTACAACCCAGATTCCAAAAAAGTTGGGACAAAGTGCAAATTGTAAATAAAAACAGAATGCAATAATATAAAAATCTCAAAAACTGATATTGTATTCACAATAGAACATAGACAACATATCAAATGTCGAAAGTGAGACATTTTGAAATTTCATGCCAAATATTGGCTCATTTGAAATTTCATGACAGCAACACATCTCAAAAAAGTTGGGACAGGGGCAATAAGAGGCTGGAAAAGTTAAAGGTACAAAAAAGGAACAGCTGGAGGACCAAATTGCAACTCATTAGGTCAATTGGCAATAGGTCATTAACATGACTGGGTATAAAAAGAGCATCTTGGAGTGGCAGCGGCTCTCAGAAGTAAAGATGGGAAGAGGATCACCAATCCCCCTAATTCTGCGCCGACAAATAGTGGAGCAATATCAGAAAGGAGTTCGACAGTGTAAAATTGCAAAGAGTTTGAACATATCATCATCTACAGTGCATAATATCATCAAAAGAGTCAGAGAATCTGGAAGAAACTCTGTGCGTAAGGGTCAAGGGCGGAAAACCATACTGGGCACCCGTGATCTTCGGGCCCTTAGACGGCACTGCATCACATACAGGCATGCTTCTGTATTGGAAATCACAAAATGGGCTCAGGAATATTTCTAGAGAACATTATCTGTGAACACAATTCACCGTGCCATCCGCCGTTGCCAGCTAAAACTCTATAGTTCAAAGAAGAAGCCGTATCTAAACATGATCCAGAAGCGCAGACGTCTTCTCTGGGCCAAGGCTCATTTAAAATGGACTGTGGCAAAGTGGAAAACTGTTCTGTGGTCAGACGAATCAAATTTGAAGTTCTTTATGGAAATAAGGGACGCCGTGTCATTTGGACTAAAGAGGAGAAGGACGACCCAAGTTGTTATCAGCGCTCAGTTCAGAAGCCTGCATCTCTGATGGTATGGGGTCGCATCAGTGCGTGTGGCATGGGCAGCTTACACATCTGGAAAGACACCATCAATGCTGAAAGGTATATCCAGGTTCTAGAGCAACATATGCTCCCATCCAGATGACGTCTCTTTCAGGGAAGACCTTGCATTTTCCAACATGACAATGCCAAACCACATACTGCATCAATTACAGCATCATGGCTGCGTAGAAGAAGGGTCCGGGTACTGAACTGGCCAGCCTGCAGTCCAGATCTTTCACCCATAGAAAACATTTGGCGCATCATAAAACGGAAGATACGACAAAAAAGACCTAAGACAGTTGAGCAACTAGAATCCTACATTAGACAAGAATGGGTTAACATTCCTATCCCTAAACTTGAGCAACTTGTCTCCTCAGTCCCCAGACGTTTACAGACTGCTGTAAAGAGAAAAGGGGATGTCTCACAGTGGTAAACATGGCCTTGTCCCAACTTTTTTGAGATGTGCTGTTGTCATGAAATTTAAAAATCACCTAATTTTTCTCTTTAAATGATACATTTTCTCAGTTTAAACATTTGATATGTCGTATATGTTCTATTCTGAATAAAATATGGAATTTTGAAACTTCCACATCATTGCATTCCGTTTTTATTTACAATTTGTACTCTGTACCAACTTTTTTGGAATCGGGGTTGTATTTTATTCCTCTTTTATACCACAAGAACCAGCCTCACTTTTTGTATAAAAGTTAACAATGCAAAAACTATGCAGCTTGTCATGTTCCAGAGAAACGAGAGAGCCTTCCCATCCTGAAGCTCTGTCATAAAAAGTGTGAGAAATGTGCCACAGATTGCAGTTACAGCTTCACCTCTGACTTAACGTGCAATAAACGTCGACTGTGTTACAATGAATGCATTAATATGAACCTGCCATTTGCTTGACAACCGTCAATACTAGCCAAACTGCCGTTGGAGAAAATTAAATCAACGCCTTTTTAACCAACTGAACAATTCATGAGCAGTGTGATACCGTATAAAGCATCAGGAGCGATGAGAAATCTAAATGTGAAATGAATAGCTGGGGATCGACTCTATACACGTCTGATTCCATTCATCAGTGAGAATTACAGCCCCACAACAAGACCTGACTCGGTAGCTTAAAAAAACAAATAAATAAATAAAAAATAGATGATGGTGATATCCTCAAGCACAGTCTGTTTCAATAAAACTGATGCCTGCACTTCCTGGAGTTGTCAAGTCAAAACGCATTTGCGGCACAATCGATCAACACGTTGTGACGCCAATTCGGACACAGCAACAGCTAGTTTATTAAAACTGAGAAAGTCTGGTCAAGGAAATAAACATGATCTACAGTATCCATATATTTTCGCCTGGAGCTATATTTACTGAAGATGAAATCATTTCCAAGGGTTCTATCGGGTGAAATGTCACCTGAAACAACAAACGATATTTGTAACATCAGCATGGGTATGACTTGCTGACCTCAGAGCAGCTCAGGAGCACGCTTTAAGATCACCCATAGACCTAATGATGCAAGAATATATACTATACACTGATCGGCCATAAAATGAAAAAACGCGGACAAGTGAAGTGAATAACATTGATTTATCTCATTACAATGGCACCTGTCAAGGAGTGGGATATATTAGGCAGCAGGAGAACAGCCAGTTCTCGAAGTTGATGTTTTGGAAGCAGGAAAAATAGCCTCAGTAAGGCTGTAGCTCATACCGACCACTGTTTTTGCATGTGTTTGAAATCCGATCGAAGAGTAGCGTTTAATGTCACGAGTCACTCAAAAATTGTAAATATCATAGGTGGCACCACCGTCTTGACAACTTTGATGCACACCCACCTGGGGAACATTGTGAGTTTGTTCGAAATCTGATCAATCCTGTAGGAGGGGTAGTGATTTTTGTAAATTGTGGACAGATGACAGACGGACGGACGACGCATGATCGCATAAGCTCATCCGGCCTGGACTGCGGCTGGATGAGCTAAAAATGGGCAAGCGCCAAATCGTGATGGCTAGATGACTGGGTCTGAGCATCTCCAAAATGGCACATCTTGTCGGTTGTTCCCAGTATGCAGTGGTTAGTACCTACCAAAAGTGGTCCAAGGAAGGAGAACCGGTGAACCGGCGACAGGGTCATGGGTGTCGAAGGCTCACTGATTCGCATGGGGCACGAAGGTCCAATCCCCATATGGTCCAATCCCACAGAAGAGCTACTGTAGCACAAACTGCTGAAAAAGTTAATGCTGGCTAAAACAGAAAGGTGTCAACATTAACTTTTTCAGAAGTTTGTGCTACAGTAGGTCTTCTGTGGGACTGGACTAGCCTTCTTGAGCCATGCAAATCAATGAGCCTTGGATGCCCATGACCTTGTCACCGGTTCTCTGGTTGTCTTTCCTTGGACCACTTTTGGTAGGTACTAACCACTGCATACCGGGAACACCCCTCAAGATGTGCCGTTCTGGAGATGCTCAGACCCAGTCATCTAGCCATCGCAATTTGGCCCTTGTCAAAGCCGCTCAGATCCTTACGCTTGCCCATTTTTCCTGCTTCCAACACATCAACTTTGATTATTGACTGTTCTCTTGCTGTCTAATACAACCCCGATTCCAAAAAAGTTGGGACAAAGTACAAATTGTAAATAAAAACGGAATGCAATAATTTACAAATCTCAAAAACTGATATTCTATTCACAATAGAACATAGACAACATATCAAATGTCGAAAGTGAGACATTTTGAAATTTCATGCCAAATATTGGCTCATTTGAAATTTCATGACAGCAACACATCTCAAAAAAGTTGGGACAGGGGCAATAAGAGGCTGGAAAAGTTAAAGGTACAAAAAAGGAACAGCTGGAGGACCAAATTGCAACTCATTAGGTCAATTGGCAACATGACTGGGTATAAAAAGAGCATCTTGGAGTGGCAGCGGCTCTCAGAAGTAAAGATGGGAAGAGGATCACCAATCCCCCTAATTCTGCACCGACAAATAGTGGAGCAATATCAGAAAGGCGTTCGACAGTGTAAAATTGCAAAGAGTTTGAACATATCATCATCTACAGTGCATAATATCATCAAAAGATTCAGAGAATCTGGAAGAATCTCTGTGCGTAAGGGTCAAGGCCGGAAAACCATACTGGGTGCCCGTGATCTTCGGGCCCTTAGACGGCACTGCATCACATACAGGCATGCTTCTGTATTGGAAATCACAAAATGGGCTCAGGAATATTTCCAGAGAACATTATCTGTGAACGCAATTCACCGTGCCATCCGCCGTTGCCAGCTAAAACTCTACAGTTCAAAGAAGAAGCCGTATCTAAACATGATCCAGAAGCGTAGACGTCTTCTCTGGGCCAATTGGCTCATTTAAAATGGACTGTGGCAAAGTGAAAAACTGTTCTGTGCTCAGACGAATCAAAATTTGAAGTTCTTTATGGAAATCAGGGACGCCGTGTCATTCGGACTAAAGAGGAGAAGGACGACCCAAGTTGTTATCAGCGCTCAGTTCAGAAGCCTGCATCTCTGATGGTATGGGGTTGCATTAGTGCGTGTGGCATGGGCAGCTTACACATCTGGAAAGACACCATCAATGCTGAAATGTATATCCAGGTTCTAGAGCAACATATGCTCCCATCCAGACGACGTCTCTTTCAGGGAAGACCTTGCATTTTCCAACATGACAATGCCAAACCACATACTGCATCGATTACAGCATCATGGCTGCGTAGAAGAAGGGTCCGGGTACTGAACTGGCCAGCCTGCAGTCCAGATCTTTCACCCATAGAAAACATTTGGCGCATCATAAAACGGAAGATACGACAAAAAAGACCTAAGACAGTTGAGCAACTAGAATCCTGCATTAGACAAGAATGGGTTAACATTCCTATCCCTAAACTTGAGCAACTTGTCTCCTCAGTCCCCAGACGTTTACAGACTGTTGTAAAGAGAAAAGGGGATGTCTCACAGTGGTAAACATGGCCTTGTCCCAACTTTTTTTGAGATGTGCTGTTGTCATGAAATTTAAAATCACCTAATTTTTCTCTTTAAATGATACATTTTCTCAGTTTAAACATTTGATATGTCGTATATGCTCTATTCTGAATAAAATATGGAATTTTGAAACTTCCACATCATTGCATTTCATTTTTATTTACAATTTGTACTTTGTTCCAACTTTTTTGGAATCGGGGTTGTATATCCCACCCCTTGACAGGTGCCATTGTAACAACATAATCAATGTTATTCACTTCACCCATCAGTGTTTTTTAATTTCATGGCTGATCAGTGTAAATGTGACTATTTGCACTTTTTAAAATGTTTGCCTGAGTTTGTTTTTCTTATATACACATTACTATCCAAATCAGCTTACTGGTTCCAGTCATGTCAGCTGATCAGGTCAAGCTGTAAGCTACTTAGCTGGCTATAAATAAACACTTAATGTGAATTTTTGAAGTCGTTGTAAGCCATAGGATGAGCAGCCCAAAGCGTGAACCAATGCACCACCATTTCCCATGTAACTTTCGAAATAATATACTCCGAGCATGATATTAATAAGTGGATTATTAATTATTGACGACACTGATGACATGGAACAAAATTCAGAAATCAACAAGTAACTTCAATATTAAACCAAAATATTTAACTCCGTCAAATAAAAAGGTCTAACGAGAGTCAGAGCAGTTTATGGAAGAATGAAAGAACGAGAAATTGGCAATACTGGACTATGATAATCATATATTAACTCTGACACATTTCTGGAGCGTAGACCTCACTGAAATGTTGTTCCTGGTTAAAAAGAAGAACATGTTACGCCGACCGCTGTATATGATTCGGAAACACAGAATGTCTTGTGCTGTTTTTAAAATAGACGAAATGAACAAAGAAAACAAAAGAGAACTCTGTACTCCAATAAAACTAACAAGAACAGCATCCATCTTGGTTGGCAATACGTACCACAAGCACTTGAAATCTTTCCAAGGAGGAATTACAAGTCAAAGTTGTAAATGTGAGTTTTATGAGGAGCACATGAACGCAGCACTACGTGTGTTGTTAGGGGGTAGGGGCATTTGCCAAATTCTTCAGGACTCTGTGAAGATTATGAAGTGCGTCCTTTATTTACTTCAGAGTAACGAGAAAACAGGCTCTCATTCATCTCCGCTGCTAAAAGCGGACAGACGGGAGCTTTGCATACTTGAATAGTGTTTCAAGACAACAATGCCAGGTAATGTACACGGTAAAGCAAAACCCACTCAGGCGAGGACCCTCATCCGTCTCACTGAGCCGTTGCATGAGTCTCGGACTGGTTGCCCTTGGAGACCTTTGCGCGCTAATGAATTTAGGCGTCGCGACTCGGCTCGTGCATCATGCATCACTCACCCACAATGAGGCTCGAGCGCCAAAGACAGATCACGTGACCCTCCACAGCCCCCCGGCTGGTCAGCAGTGATAAACTTTCAGCAGTGCAGTCAGGGACGGAGCACATTCACACAACAGGAAATATTTGAAAAGATAATGTTCCCTGCACTTTGAATATGCGCACGAGATAATGGCTGCAAAATGATTGTGTTTAAAGCCCTCCCCTGCCCCAGACACACACAAAAGGCTTGCATACACTTTGTTTTGAATTATAGGTTATCAATGGTGCTGTGGAATGAATGGCCATAACAAAGCATTACTGCGAGTTAGGACTTGCTCTATTATTATTTTGATTATTATTATTACGCTATTATTAAACACCTGTAGTGCTACAATTATGATTTCAGTTAACATCAGCTACATACACTCGCCAGCCACTTTAACAGGAACTTGTTCTTGATTCTAAGGTTCCTGTTCTTGGCTGCAGGACTGGAACCCAATGTGGTTTTCTGCTGTCGCGTGCTGAGATGCTTTTCTGCTCAGCACGGTTGTAAAGAGTTGCTATGAGTTACGATATCCTTCCTGGCAAAAAAAAAAGCTCGAACCAATCTGGAGGGTCACTCGAAGTTGCTTGTTTATCACACCATTCTGTGTAAACTCTACAGACTGTTGTGTGTGTGTGAAAACCCCAGGAGATCAGCAGTTTCTGAAATGCTCAAACCAGTCCATCTGGCTCAAACCAACACCCATGCCACGGTGAAAGAAAGTCACACTGTGAGATCATAATAATTTTTCCCATTCTGATGTTTGAAGTGAACATTAACTGAAACTCTTGATGCCTATCTGCATTATTTTATGCATTGTGCTGCTGCTGTCAAGGGATCGACTGATTAGAGAACTGCATAAAACAGCAGGTCTACGGACGGGTGTACCTGATAAAAGTGGCCCGTGAGTGTATAGACCTCTTAAGTTGGGGTGGCAAAGATAATTTCAAGATAATTCCACCCCGTTCCATCCAAGCAGCCATGCCCTGGACGATACAAATGCAAAAGGAAATTAGTATTTCGAGTATTGCTTAAAAACTTTTTTTTTTGCCCTTCGCTTCAGTAGATAATATCATCTGGATTGTAGATGTGTAGATCAGAACCACTTCTGTCATCATAAAGACTGTTCCAAGATTCTTATTCACAATATGCTCAAACTAAACATCTGTTCAACACATTTAGTACTGTTTGACCTTATAGTATATATAGCTGCAGAAGAATAATGATTTACAATCCAACTATCCGGTGTCACTTAGAAGAGAATGGGTTAAGGTTTCCTTCTAATGTTCTCTCATGGAGTTCTTCTTGTCAGTGTTGAATCAGGGGTGTGCGCCTTATACAGGCAGCAAACTGATGTTATCTCAAAGTCTATTCTGGTGGCATGTTGGCCCTCCTGTACAACTCTACAACTTTGGACCAATGTTGGTAAAAGAGCATGTTTCATAACAATTGCCAAGTTGGCTGGAAGTCTGTGGCTCTTGGTGGCACGACAAGCAAAATTACATTGCGTGAAAGCACGGCCAAACAAAACTGACCCAACAGCCAACAGAACTGCTGACGTTTCCTCAGAACTGGTGAAAATCTGTCAACATTGCACTGTCAAAGACAGGAAATAGGGCTAGAGTAGGAGTCCATTTCTGTTTTCCAAGGTACAATCTACACTAATGTACCCGCTATAACACCTCAAGGTCCAAAAATGTGTACCTTTTTAGGGCCAAGAAGGTACACATATGTTCCCTAGCAGTATATAAAGGGTACAAATAAGCACTTTAGAGGCAACTGCACCAGTGATCAGTGACAAGCCGTTGTACCCCTAAAGATACATCCATCCATTATTTGTAGCCGCTTATCCTGTTCTACAAGGTCGCAGGCAAGCTGGAGCCTATCCCAGCTGACTATGGGCGAGAGGCGGGGTACGCCCTGGACAAGTCACCAGATTATCGCAGGGCTGACACAGATACGAACAACCATTCACACTCACATTCACACCTACGGTCAATTTAGAGTCACCAGTTAACCTAACTGCATGTCTTTGGACTGTGGGGGAAACCGGAGCACCCGGAGGAAACCCACGCGGACACGGGGAGAACATGCAAACTCCACACAGAAAGGCCCTCGCCGGCCTCGAACCCAGGACCTTCTTGCTGTGAGGCGACAGTGCTAACTACTACACCACCGCGCCACCCCCCTAAAGAAACAATAATTAAATAATATTGGCTGGCTTTTTTTCATGGTATATCAGATATATTCCATTCAGCTAGCATGATATTGAACAAATCAAAGATGAGACAATATTATTATTATTATTATTATTATTATTATTATTATTATACATACACATTCCTTTCAGGTGTTCAACGCATCTTTCTCTTTCAAAATTCTCTCAAAATCTGCTGTATTTCATGAAACAAACCTGGCAGCCATGTTTGTTTCCAAGTTGTCACAGCCGCTACCTAGTGTGGAAGTTTTACGTCTCTGACGTGCGACGTCATGCTGTCAACATAAACCATAAACCATATTCGATGCTCATTCTCCATTGGGTAGAAGCTAAGAGAGATGAGACGGAGATGGTATGGGCACATCCTGAGAAGACATGCAGAGCATGTTGGAAGGAGAATGTTGAGGATGGAGCTGCCAGGTACATGAAAACAAGGAAGGCCAAAGAGGAGATACATGGATGTAGTGAGACAGGACATGAAAGTGGCAGGTGTGGTAGAGAAGGATGCGGAAGACAGGGAGCAATGGAGACGAAAGATCCGCTGTGGTGATCCCTAATTGGGAGCAGCCAAAAGAAGAAAAAGAAGAAGATTCTCCATTGGGTAAAGTGATGTAATAGACGTAGGATAAGCGAAATGCTAATAATATTGCATGCTATCAAACCAAACGAAAGGAATCTGTTTGGAAGAAGGGAATAGAACATGTGTTTTTAGTCCATCGAAAAAAAATGTCCTGTATGTACTATATAATACTATGCTGAGAGTACGGTAGCTCAAAAGAACAGCTGACGTCGCCCGAACGTCAGGTTCTTCTTGGATGTACTAGGGGTCTAATTGATCTCTCATCTCATTATCTCTAGCCGCTTTATCCTTCAGGGTCACAGGCAAGCTGGAGCCTATCCCAGCTGCCTACGGGCGAAAGGCGGGGCACACCGTGGACAAGTCGCCAGGTCATCACAGGGCTGACACATAGACACAGACAACCATTCACACTCACGGTCAATTTAGAGCCACCAGTTAACCTAACCTGCATGTCTTTGGACTGTGGGGGAAACCCACGCGGACAACATGCAAACTCCGCACACAAAGGTCCTTGCCGGCCACAGGGCTCGAACCCGGACCTTCTTGCTGTGAGGCGACAGCGCTAACCACTACACCACAGCAAGAAGGTCCTGGGTGGGCCAGGCGAGAGCCTTTCTGTGCGGAGTTTGCATGTCCGCGAGGGTTTCTTCCAGGTGCTCCGGTTTCCCCGACAGTCCAAAGACATGCAGGTTAGATGAACCGGTGACTCTAAATTGACCGTAGGTGTGAGTGTGAAGGTGTGTGAATGGTTGTCTGTGCCCTGCGATGACCTGGCGACTTGTCCAGGGTCTCGCCCATAGTCAGCTGGGATAGGCTCCAGCTTGCCTGCAACCCTGTAGGACAGGAGATGGATGGATGGATGGATGTATGGATGGATGGATCAAGGTCTGCGATCCACGTCAGAGTCAGGAGGCAGAGTGGATGGATTACGGTGGATGGACTCGGCTCTTGATAATCTGGGAAAAGTCTTCGAAATGGCACTCCAAGTTTGGACAGTTCTTCATTTGTAATTTGTTCATGCACGGTGCCAGTGATTACGCAACGGAACCTGAGCTGGTGATCTGAGATCTATTAAAGATCTCGGCTATCTGTTGAGCAGGACGCATTGTTGCATGTCGTAAAACCTGCGCCTGAGAACAGCACGCGCGCTTATTAACGATGCGAACCACGCCGCAGAGAGAACGACACAGCTGCGTCGTAAATCCGACAGCGGAGAGTGCGGGAGAATGCGGGCTCTGATGCTGCTACAGCACAATCGCTCATCACTCAAACATCTGGACGGACAAAAAAAGAAGCATGCATTGGAAAAATATACACATATATATACATACACACACATATCAATATATATATATATAGAGAGAGAGAAAAGGAAAGCGCGCGCGCGCACCTTCATGTCGTTTATTCCACATGAGAAAGATCTCAATCTCACCTTTTCACTAAGGCGCACGATCTTATCCATTTTGGCTTCATCTTGGAGAAGCTCCCGTAGTTCACTAGTACTGAGGACCCTGTACCCGTCCGGGCAAGAGTTCACTTCCCTCTTTTGGGACATTGTCGTCCCCGTTTAAAAAGAAATGAATAAATAAAACGAATTAAACGACTCGGGAAAGCATCGCGCTCGTGCAAGGCGAGGAGCAAGCTGGGGAGCTCTCATCGGTATGAAGGCACACCACTGTTTCGAGACAATGCAATTGGATATCACACGTTTGCGCTTGTGGTGCAAGACTTTCCTTGGCCACAAGGGGGCGAACGACTTGTACGTGTCCGATGACACTCACTCACTCCATCAAGAGGGTTGCCACTCATCTCATCTCATCTCATCTCATCTCATCTCATTATCTCTAGCTGCTTTATCCTGTTCTACAGGGTCGCAGGCAAGCTGGAGCCTATCCCAGCTGACTACAGGCGAAAGGCGGGGTACACCCTGGACAAGTCGCCAGGTCATCACAGGGCTGACACATAGACACATTCACACTCACATTCACACCTACGGTCAATTTAGAGCGACCAATTAGCCTAACCTGCATGTCTTTGGACTGTGGAGGAAGCCCGTGCGGAGAACATGCAAACTCCACACAGAAAGGCCCTCGTCGGCTGCTGGGCTCAAACCCACGACCTTCTTGCTGTGAGGCGACAGCGCTAACCACGACGCCACTGTAACACCCCTCAAAAATAAACAAAATAAAAACACTCTCCTTCAACTCTTAAGGTAGCTTTGTTGAATTTTTGTCTGAGGTAAAATATCTCATCTCATCTCATTTTATTATCTCGAGCCGCTTTATCCTGTTCTACAGGGTCGCAGGCAAGCTGGAGCCTATCCCAGCTGACTACGGGTGAAAGGCGGGGTACACCCTGGACAAGTCGCCAGGTCATCACAGGGCTGACACATAGACACAGACAACCATTCACACTCACATTCACACCTACGGTCAATTTAGAGTCGCCAGTTAACCTAACCTGCATGTCTTTGGACTGTCGGGGAAACTGGAGCACCCGGTTGCCACTCAGTCTGAGTTATTAAACTCGTACTAAAGGTGTAGTGCACTGTCGCCTCATAGCAAGAAGGTCCTGGGTTCGAGCCCAGCAGCCGACGTGCAGCTTGTGAACAGGCAAGGCAGGCAACTGCTCAGGGCCCCCGAGGCCTTATTTATTTTGTTTTTATTGTATTTTCACATTTGGAATTTAAAAAACTTTTCATTGGGCGGCACGGTGGTGTAGTGGTTAGCGCTGTTGCCTCACAGCAAGAAGGTCCGGGTTCAAGCCCCGTGGTCGGCGAAGGCCTTTCTGTGCGGAGTTTGCATGTTCTCCCCGTGTCCGCGTGGGTTTCCTCCGGGTGCTCCGGTTTCCCCCACAGTCCAAAGACGTGCAGGTTAGGTTAACTGGTGACTCTAAATTGACCGTAGGTGTGAATGTGAGTGTGAACGGTTGTCTGTGTCTATGTGTCAGCCCTGTGATGACCTGGCGACTTGTCCAGGGTGTACCCCGCCTTTCGCCCGTAGTCAGCTGGGATAGGCTCCAGCTCGCCTGCGACCCTGTAGAACAGGATAAAGCGGCTAGAGATAATGAGATGAGATGAGATAATAAATTGCTTACCTCTCTTCACGTCGAAAGAAGGAGGAAAGTTTCACTTGTTTTGACATGGCGAATTATTAACACAAGAGGAAATACTCGTAATTTGCAACTTAAAAGACTGCAGCTACATTGGCCGCTTGACCATGCTTTCTAGTGCGATCGTGTTGCGCTTGTGCAGGACTGGGTTTTCGCGCCCAAACCACAGGAAGTCCAGACAAGGTTATAGAAACCCTAATGAGGCTGAGGTGATAATCTAGTTTTTTTTTTAAATGTTAGGAAAATAACAGTGGGTGCTTTTCTAATATTCTTATGCGGCTATTGGAAAAATGTATGGTCCGACAAAGGGGGGGTCACGGGCACCCCAGGACACACACACACAGCTATGCCCCTGCTGGAGTACATAGGCTGGAGGGCTAGATTCAACTCACCAACCACTTTAGCAGGAACTTGTTCTTGATTCTAAGATTCCCGTTCTTTCAAGCAGGAGTAGAACCCAATCTGTTCCTCTGCTATTGCACGCTGAGATGCTTTTCTGCTCAGCACGGTCGTAAAGAGTTGCTATGACCTACTATATCCTTCCTGGCAAAAAAAAAACCCTCAAATCAATCTGTCCATTTTCCTCTGACCGCTCTTATCAACAAGGCATTTCTTTCTACCCACAGAACTGCCACTCACTCACTTGATGTTGTTTGTTTTTTGCACCATTCTGTGTCAACCCTACAGACTGTTGTGTGTGAAAGCCCTCAGGAGATCAGCAGTTTCGGAAATACTCAACCCGGTCCATCTGGCTCAAACCAACCCCCATGCCACAGTGAAAGAAAGAAAGAAAGTCACACTTTTTGAGATCACAATAATTTTTTCCCATTCTGATGTTTGAAGTGAACGTGAACTGAAGCTCTTGAGTTGTATCTGCGTGATTTGATGCATTGTGCTGCTGTCACGGGATTGGCTGACGAGATAACTGCATAAAACCGCTGTAGGTGGATGGGTGCTCCTAATAAAGTGGCCGGTGAGTGTATAAGTATACAGTGCATTGAAATACTGTTTCCCTCATGGTGCATTCATAGAGAAAGTAGAAGATTACAAAATAAGGTATATAAATAACTATCTACGGCTATCTGAGTAGACATTTAGCGATGTATAGATCTAGGTATCGAAGTTCAGTAAACAGCATAAATGACAAGACAAAGTGATTATTGTGTATGTGTCGTGGAAATGGATGAGAAAACTAGCAGTTTGAAGTGTTAGTTCTTCAGGGGTAATAGCGAGTTGAGGACTCTGACTGCCTGGGGGATAAAGCTGGTGCAGTGTTCAGATGCAACTGAACCTTCTGCCAGACGGCAGTAAGTAGAACAGTGCAGGTGATGCATGTGATGGGCAGGACTTGTCCTGCACTATGCTGTTGGCACAGCGGACGATGTTGGGAGATGGCAGGGAGAGGAACCTCAGTGGTCCTCTCTACCGTCCACGCTATCCGCTGCAGGGACTTTTGTTCAGCGACGTTGCAGTTCCTGAACCAGACAGTGACGTAACATCCGAGAACTCTCAACAGTCCCTCAGCTACATGTATGAATGTAATATATTAAGAATAACTTCATTCTAACAGTCATTTCAGCTGCAACCCCAGTGGAAAGCGTACCTAACAAGAAGTTAGGATGAAATATGAAAATATTCTATCAAGTGGTGTGTATTAATAGTTTTCATTATTAATGCTGTGTACAGATGTGGTGTGCAGCGTGCACTTATAATGTGTTCACGACAAACGGAAAACAGGCTGAGATTGTGAAAACTGGAGGAGGGCCACAGCGGCGTAGTGGTTAGCACTGTCGCCTCACAGCAAGAAGGTTCTGGGTCCGGTTTCCCCCACAGTCCAAAGACATGCAGGTTAGGTTAATTGGTGGCTCTAAATTGAGCGTAGGTGTGAATGTGAGTGTGAATGGTTGTCTGTGTCTATGTGTCAGCCCTGCGATGATCTGGCGACTTGTCCAGGGTGTACCCCACCTCTCGCCCACAGTCAGCTGGGATAAGCTCCAGCCTGCCCATGACGCTGCACAGGATAAGCGGTTGTGGACAATGGATGGATGGGTGAATGGATGGATGGAGGAGGGCCACCTCCTGCTACATTATCACATGTAGAGGAGCTGGCAATTGCAAACAATAGGGGAAAGTCTATAATGAAGGGGGTTGAGGGGGCAGTCGGTCCAGACCCTGGTGGCAGCTCAGTGTCCACCTTTTATATACAGGATAATATCTTATCATATCAATTGTTTTGATTGCTCAGTTTAAAATATTTTTGAGCTGATATTTTCAGTCATGCATCTACTGAATGAGAATAAACATTCAAGATAGCAAAGCTTTGGTCAGTTGGCAGTCACGTTATTATCTTTCAGGAGGAGTTAAATCAACCACGCTCCCCACCCGAAGCTACCTCATCTCAGGCCTCTCCGAGAACCCAAAGGGCTGTTCCTTTGCTATTAAAAGGATTATTCATACTGACAATATGTAACATTAATGATTCAGAATCCTGCATGCATTGTTCTTTCTCTTGATGTGTTGTTTTACTGTGCAGGCTGGATCTGACAATGTGCGAAGAAAATAAATGTGAAGAATAAAAAAAACTTAAGCTGGAAAGAGAAAAACTGGAATATGACAAAATGGTATTGCTACACATTCACCATTCTTTAGTGTGGTGTAGTGGTTATCGCTGTCGCCTCACAGCAAGAAGGTCCTGGGTTCAAGCCCCGTGGCCGGCGAGGGCCTTTCTGTGCGGAGTTTGCATGTTCTCCCCGTGTCTGCGTGGGTTTCCTCCGGGTGCTCCGGTTTCCCCCACAGTCCAAAGACATGCAGGTTAGGTTAACTGGTGGCTCTAAATTGAGCGTAGGTGTGAATGTGAGCGTGAATGGTTGTTTGTCTCTGTGTGTCGGCTCTGCGATGACCTGGCGACTTGTCCAGGGTGTACCCTGCCTTTCGCCCGTAGTCAGCTGGGATCGGCTCCAGCTTGCCTGCAACCCTGAACAGGATAAAGCGGCTACAGATAATGGATGGATGGATGGATGGATGAATGAATGGATGACCATTCTTTTGATCAATAGGTCTCTACCATGTGTCACTTTTGTTTTAATTTTTAGGAAAGAGAGAATGGCAATAAATAAAGAAAAATATTTTCATGTGTCTTTTAGTGGTGGAAAAATTGATTAGTGTTGGCTTCTCTGATGGCTCTTCATGGTGGGTGATCCAACATCACTGGGTCCACTACATCTGGTGGAATCCCAGATAAACCCTTCACAAGCGCACTCCAGACACACCCTCCAACCTTGCAGGCAAACAAAGCATGCCTTGATGACCCTAAATGTCATCCCTATCCTGACCCTTGTGTTACTGTGAACCATATTAGAATTGTTTTGTGCACTTGTTTGTGGGTCAGGATGGGGGGGGGTCATCAGGTACCGCAGACATGGGTAGCCTCTGTCCCCAAGCAGCAGGCCATCAAAACGCCCTTTGAACGATTAAAAAAAAAAAATCACAATACAGCAAGATGTGTGAAATATAGGGTGGTGGTGGTCGTCTTACCTTATTCAAAACTCTGCCCAAGAATGGATTCCCAAAAAAATGTGTGAACCATGCACCGACTCGGGCCACCCAGCCTCCAAACTGGTCACCATTAAAGAGAGGCAGAGTAAGTTGCCATGACAACATACCCTGGGTAGAACTTATCCACCTTTATGGGTTAATCGAGAAGTTCCACCTGACATCACAAAGTTACCCCTGAACTTGGATAAGCTAGTTACCTCGCTTCGTAGTACGGTCCCCTGTTGTTTTTGTTGCTGCTGTGGTATAGAAGTTGCCCCGTGACAACTGACTTGCCGAGTGATGCCATCCATTGGCTCTTCCGCATGCCATCAGGTGGTGTGCCATTGAACCTGTTGGGTTCATCTGCCACATTGCACTGAAATGTGCCCTGCTGCCAGTGCCTTATTAGTAATGTACTATTTAATCCACAGCTGGAACCCAGGCAGGTGCTACCACTCTGGGTCAGATAACCTGGGAGCAATGGTGATTAAGGGGTAACTCCACTTTCCCCAATACTCAAGTCGTCCCAGACCTGAGACTCACCATCGGTTGTAGTTTAAAGTCATACCCAGGACCAGAATCTGATAACGATATATCAGCCTGACATTCATATGGTTTTTTTCATCTCATCTCATTATCTCTAGCCGCTTTATCCTGTCCTACAGGGTCGCAGGCAAGCTGGAGCCTATCCCAGCTGACTACGGGCGAAAGGCGGGGTACACCTTGGACAAGTCGCCAGGTCATCACAGGGCTGACACATAGACACAGACAACCATTCACACTCACATTCACACCTACGGTCAATTTAGAGTCACCAGTTAACCTAACCTGCATGTCTTTGGACTGTGGGGGAAACCGGAGCACCCGGAGGAAACCCACGCGGACACGGGGAGAACATGCAAACTCCGCACAGAAAGGCCCTTGCCGGCCACGGGGCTCGAACCCGGACCTTCTTGCTGTGAGGCAACAGCACTAACCACTACACCACCGTGTCGCCTCCCAAAGATTTATGTATAGTTATTTAATAATCCTCACCAAGATAACGTGACATAATCCTGCTTAAAAAAAAAAACTTGTTTTATTGTCATAAATAGTACTGTGAACAAATGTACAACAAAATATATTAAAGTTTTGATAAATAAGAGTCGAATGTATGAAAATAAAAAACAGTTATATTTAACAATTATTCACCAAAGGCAAAGTGAATATCGGTGAATAATAACCGAGACGAAGTCAAGGTCATTATTCACCGATATTCACCGAGCCTGAGGTGGATAATTGTTTTCGTATAAATGTACAGGTGATTATTTAAAAAATTGTCTTAAAAATAATTTATTTCAAACTTCAAAAGCAACATGCAAATGTAAGGCTTGTGTCATTTATCTATGCCACACTCACATAAAACATGTTGTTTTGAAATAGATAAAATAGCTCACAATTCACCTTACCTTTGAATAGTTTTGGCCAAACTTTTCTTTCATAATTTGTATTTCTTCCTTACTTACGGTGACAAAGCGATTGGTGGACATTTTGCCAAGTCGCTCGAGGTGATTATCGAGAAATAGTCCTAATTTCTTGACCAATCAGTGGGCAATTTCCTATAATCACCTCCGTATTTATACCAAATATGTATAAAATGTGGTGGTACGGTGGTGTAGTGGTTAGCGCTGTCGCCTCACAGCAAGAAGGTCCTGGGTTCGAGCCCAGCAGCCGGCGAGGGCCTTTCTGTGTGGAGTTTGCATGTTCTCCACGTGTCCGTGTGGGTTTCCCCCACAGTCCAAAGACATGCAGGTTAGGCTAATTGGCGGCTCTAAATTGACCGTAGGTGTGAATGGTTGTTTATCTGACCTGGCGACTTGTCCAGGGTGTACCCCCGCCTCTCACCCATAGTCAGTTGGGATCGGCTCCAGCTTGCCCACAACCCTGTAGAACAGGATAAGCGGCTATGGACGGATGTATAAAATGTCAGATCCATTATAAACTATAGCATACTACTACTAATGAACGTTAAAGACATGCGGTTAGGTTAACATGAGGCAGCCATGGCCTGAGGTTAGACTGAAGTGCCCTTGAGCAAGGGCACCCCAACTGCTTCCTGGGTGTTGTAGCATAGCTGCCCACTGTTCTGGGTACGTGTGTGTGCTCACTGCTTCAGATGGTTTAAATGCAGAGGTTAAATTTTACGTGTAACAAATAAAAGCTTCTTAAAGGAAAGTGTGTGTGTGTGTGTGGGAGGGGCTGTTAGATGAATATAAAAGACAAATTATACATTTAAAACTGTGTGCTTGGATCAACTGATTGTTGGGATTCGTGCGTTTGACAAAAGTAGCTGCAGTGCGTCATCTAGTGGACAAACCACGCAATTACAACACATGACATGGTTGAAGCATCTATCTTCAGTCTGGGTTTTTTTTGTCATTTCGAACTCATATCGTCCAATAATATCGACGCAACGATTTATTTACCTTCCCATCTATCTATCTATCTATCTATCTATCTATCTATCTATCTATCTATCTATCTATCTATCTACATGACATACACTTTGATTTTACATAATTTGAATTTAAATTTTTCTTTTTTCAACCTTCACAGGACTACATATCAACTTGGCGATTCAGGGAACAACCGACAAATATTTACGCACAAACATATTTAATAAAATGAAACCAGAGTCGCTGATGAACCGTATAGGCTGCCAGTGGTCTGACGTCATCATCCTGCGACGACCACACAGAGAGGGAGGGAGGAAGGAAAGAAGGAAAATGGCGACGCTAGCCGGGGACCGCTGGAGGGATGAGCTGCCTGCTCATGAAATATTCCGTAAATTGCAAGACAGCAGGAGTTTGGAGCCACAGGGGACGAGCAGGAGGATAGTTAAAAACCTTACGTTTTGTCTGAATGGAGATTTGTTTGTGTGGGATAATGTAGAGAGTGTGTTTTATACAACAAACCTGCGGCAGCTCAACTCTGAGTTTACTTCACACACAGACAGATACCAGGTGAGGACATTAATGTGTTGGCGAATTAGCTTGTGTGGTTTGTTAAGGAAGTATTTTTTTTAAATCACCCTTGAAGGAAGGAAGGAAGGAAGGAAGTTAGCTAGCTAGCTAGCTTATTTCTACACTACCGTTCAAAAGTTTAGGGTCACCCAGACAGTTTTGTGTTTTCCATGAAAAGTCGCACGTTTATTTCCCACCATAAGTTGTAAAATGAATAGAAAATATAGTCGAGACATTTTTCTGGCCATTTTGAGCATTTAATCGACCCCACAAATTAATGTGATGCTCCAGAAACTCAATCTGCTCAAAGGAAGGTCAGTTTTATAGCTTCTCTAAAGAGCTCAACTGTTTTCAGCTGTGCTAACATGATTGTACAAGGGTTTTCTAATCATCCATTAGCCTTCTGAGGCAATGAGCAAACACATTGTACCATTAGAACACTGGAGTGAGAGTTGCTGGAAATGGGCCTCTATACACCTATGGAGATATTGCACCAAAAACCAGACATTTGCAGCTAGAATAGTCATTTACCACATTAGCAATGTATAGAGTGGATTTCTGATTAGTTTAAAGTGATCTTCATTGAAAAGAACAGTGCTTTTCTTTCAAAAATAAGGACATTTCAAAGTGACCCCAAACTTTTGAACGGTAGTGTATGTCCCAATATCTTGACCACATTTTAGGATGAAAATCATTTTAGATATGTTATTCTATATTGAAAAATTAGCTGTCTCGGAGAGGACTTTTTTTGACACAATTCCATACTAATTTGATCAAAATAGTCTGAAAACTTCCTGGCATTCAACATTAAAACTTAACTATGTTTCCAATGATATGGAACCAAATATGTGTTTTATGGTATAAAGAATGATGTAAGTGCATCCCTTTTGGAGCTACCTGTGGTCAAAAAAGCACTTTTTCTAAATGACACGAGTAATTTTGTTAAATATGACATGTATTGCCATACATTCACCAAAAATAACGTTATCACCATTTTTTTTTTTGCATGGTAAATAGAGCTATCACAGGGCTACAATAAACAACCAAGTTTATTTAGTCAAGCCTTTTGATATTGAAGATAATAAGTGTTAAATGTGATTTTTAGCTTGCGTACCCTGAAACAAATGAAGTGACTTTTTTTTGGACAATTCAGAATCCACGACTTCCATAGTGCTTTTAAATATAAAGCACATTTTAGGATGAAAATAATCATTTTAGCTATGTTATTCTTTTATTGAAAAATTAGCTGTCTCGGAGAGGACTTTTTTTTTTTTGACACAATTCCATACTAATTTGATCAAAATAGTCTGAAAACTTTCTGGCATTCAACATTAAAACGTAACTATGTTTCCAATGATATGGAACCAAATATGTGTTTTATGGTATAAAGAATGATGTAAGTGCATCCCTTTTGGAGCTACCTGTGGTCAAAAAAGCACTTTTTCTAAATGACACGAGTAATTTTGCTAAATATGACATATATTGCCGTACATTCATCAAAAATAACGTTATCACCACTTTTTTTTTTTTTTTTGCATGGTAAATAGAGCTATCACAGGGCTACAATAAACAACCAAGTTTATTTAGTTAAGCCTTTTGATATTGAAGATAATAAGTGTTAAATGTGATTTTTAGCTTGCGTACCCTGAAACAAATGAAGTGACTTTTTTTTGGACAATTCAGAATCCACGACTTCCATAGTGCTTTTAAATATAAAGCACATTTTAGGATGAAAATAATCATTTTAGCTATGTTATTCTTTTATTGAAAAATTAGCTGTCTCGGAGAGGACTTTTTTTTTTTTGACACAATTCCATACTAATTTGATCAAAATAGTCTGAAAACTTTCTGGCATTCAACATTAAAACGTAACTATGTTTCCAATGATATGGAACCAAATATGTGTTTTATGGTATAAAGAATGATGTAAGTGCATCCCTTTTGGAGCTACCTGTGGTCAAAAAAGCACTTTTTCTAAATGACACGAGTAATTTTGCTAAATATGACATATATTGCCGTACATTCATCAAAAATAACGTTATCACCACTTTTTTTTTTTTTTTTGCATGGTAAATAGAGCTATCACAGGGCTACAATAAACAACCAAGTTTATTTAGGCAATGAGCAAACACATTGTACCATTAGAACACTGGAGTGAGAGTTGCTGGAAATGGGCCTCTATACACCTATGGAGATATTGCACCAAAAACCAGACGTTTGCAGCTAGAATAGTCATTTACCACATTAGCAATGTATAGAGTGTATTTCTGATTAGTTTAAAGTGATCTTCATTGAAAAGAACAGTGCTTTTCTTTCAAAAATAAGGACATTTCAAAGTGACCCCAAACTTTTGAACGGTCGTGTAAGTCAAATAATAATACTTAGCTAGCGCTAGCTAGCTAAGTATTATTATTCGACTTAGAAGTGAAAGTTGTTCCTGATCTCATTGACAATTGAGTTAAAAGTAAAGCAGGTTTCCTGTCAGGTTTATTTCCTTAGATTTTTATGTATCTGACTGCTGATGTGTGTGTTTTGTTTTTCTCCTGTCCACAGACTTTAATGTGCATCAACCCACCACTATTTGAAGTGTGTCAGGTTTTGCTCAGTCCCACTGAATATCATGTGGCTCTCATTAGTCAACGTGGGGCAACAGTCTTGGAGTTACCCCAGCGCTGGGGCAAGAAGTCCGAATTCGAAGGTGGACGCCTTGAGATCAACTGCAAGTGAGTTCAGTCATCATGCGCCATGCTGGTTCTCAGCCCTGTAATGCAATCTTTTTTTTTTTTTTTGCGATCAAATTTTTATTGAAGTTTGAGAAAAAGTCAAAAAGAAGCATGCCAAGACTTTTAGGGATTCAACATCACAACACAGTCTCAGTTTACACATTAGGCATACAGTAGGCCCGAGACAAAGGAGCGTGTCATGTGACACCACAGAACATGAAAGAAGTAACATTATTAATGACAAGCAAAAAATATATATATAAAAAATAAAATGGAAATATAAAAATGCACATATACAGACACAGGACACACACAAAACAGAGAGGAACTTGACATGCAGGGACACAGGAATGAATGAGAGTCAGTGGTGAAAAACAAGCTCACAGCATATCTTTCAGAGTCTCAGCAGTACTATGCCAGGCATTTAGTGTGCTCTCATTAGCACCATTAATTCGGGCTGCTGAAAGTTCCAAATATACGACATCCAGAAAAGAAAGAGTCCAAGACTCGATAGTGAGAGAATGAGGTGGCTTCCAGCGAGTGCCAACCATTTTCTTGGCTGCTGTCAGCCCGGCAAAAATTATACGCTTCTTGAGCTTGGAAATATTAAGAGTAGTCAGGTCATTCAGAAGCAACACACACATATTAACAGGTACCGTTTCTTGTATCAAATCAGGTAACTTAGATGCAACATTGCACTACAGTTGTCCAACAGGAGGGCATTCCCAAAACTTGTAATGCAATGTTTAACGTTTTCCCTCAGTGCGTCGGTACTCGTGCCGTTGCTTCTATTTACGCTCCCTGCTTTCTTTTTCAGGACCATTCCTGTGGCTGAGCGCTTCTTCACCAGCTCGACCTCCGTGACCCTGCGCCAGGCTGCTTGGTATCCCAGTGAGACCGAGGAGCCCCATTTAGTGCTGCTCACCTCGGACAACACCATCAGGTACGAACAAGAGCGTGTAGGAATACCATGACGAAATTAATCTTTAATCCAAAGACTGTCATGTTCGAGTTACTTTTCACTCAGGAAGTCATTGATGTTGCTGTCAAAAATAGAGAGCGCGTAAAATATGGGAACCCTTCCTCTCTTATATTGGTTTGAATGTGTCTACCATTCTGGCAAGAGGGTTGGTTGTATAGCTCCGAACACTCGATCTCATAAATGACACTTGGCCGCTTGGTTGATGTATTTTGTTTCTATTGCCGCTTTTCCACTACAAACGCGGCTGAGCCGTGCCGTGCTGAGTCGGGCTGAGCGGGGCTGTTGGAGTTGCATTTCGACTACAACCGCGCTGAACCGTGCTGGCTGGAAGTGGGTGGACACATTGGGTGGAGTTAGCGAAAGTGGGTGGACGTCAGGTGATGTCGTTAAGCAGCGCAAACAGTGACATCAGTGATCTTTTAAGCGGTAGTCTCACGACCCGGAGAGTAAACAATAAACATGGAGGACATGGAGTCGTTAGTGTTGCTGGTCTTGGTGCTGTGGCTTGTGGTCACTGACAACGCGGACAGATACTGGCAAGAGCGTATAGATGAGGCGAGGCACATAAGGCTTCAGAAATTCTCGTAATTCTTCTTCTTCCGGGTTTACGGTGTTTACAGATCCCAGCGCGCTCACAGGGCGTGTGTGAGCATGTGAGGACACTCCTCCTCACCAATCAGTGCACAGGGGAGTGTCTGCTCACGCCCCCAGCCTCACTCGGCACGGCTTGGCTCGCTTCAGCCCCACTCCAAAACGGTGCGAGTTTTAGGGGCTAAGCAGGGCTGAAGTGAGCCAAGTCGTGCTGGTTTTTGGTAGTCGAAACGCGAGCCGTGTCGGGCTGAAGTGAGCTGAAGCGAGCTGAAAAAGGGTAGTGGAAAAGGGCCTTATGTACCTCTCTGTCTGATTATGTGGATGTATCATGCATGGGCGTGTGCTTTCAATTTATTTTACTTCCTCTGTGTGTGTGTGTATATATATATACACACACACACAATACATGTTACCTGCTTACCTATTTGTTTGTATTTGTTGTGAGAGGCGACTCCTGAACCTTTTTCGCCTATGTATAAACTCAAATTTTAGTGTGTATGTAAGCTAAATGTATGTTTATCATAATGTTTTTGTTTTACCTGTTGAAAATTTAATAAACATGTATATTTTAAAAAAATAGAAGCGCTTTCCTTGGCAGCACGGGAAACGCAATTGATAAAGTAACAAGCGGCATCGAAAAAAATAGTACGGTCCTAGCTGACGGTTTTGGTTTTATGGTAGGTTTGACCGTATTACTTCATGCACCGTTAACAACGTGGTCTTGATGTGCAGGTTCTACAGTCTGAAAGAGCCTCAGACTCCAGCACGAGTGCTTTCAGTGTCTCAGTCTGAGGAGGAAAGCAGCATCCATCCAAGAGGGTAGACATGTTTTCGACACTTGCATTTGAATCCAAGCTATATTAAGATCCGAAGCTTGAATTGCCAGTTAACTGAATCCCAGTAGATCCTGATAAACACTTGTGTGCTGTATGCTGTCACTGTATTGAGTCTTGTCTCCTAGGCGATCCTACGCAGCCTCTCTGGGCGAGATCGCAGTGGCGTTTGACTTCGGACTGTTAGTCGACGCCCCTCGCCACCTCACCGGGACACGGCTGAAGGAAGACCTGCTGGTTTACCCGTTATACATCCTCTACGGGAATGGAGAAACTTTTCTGAGTTACACGTCTCTTACTTATGCGTAAAGCCTCTTGTTTCTAAACACACAGAAGCATACCTATCTATTCATTTTTTTATGTACAAAGTGTCCTCGATTTTAAGTAATATTCAAAATGTTGTGAATGTTTTTAACTTTTTTTTAAACTGTGTGTGTGTCAGTAATCTGGGGAAGCTCCTGGGTCCTCTACCCATGTACCCTGCTGCAGAGGATAACTACGGCTACGACGCCTGCGCCGTGCTCTGTCTGCCGTGCGTGCCCAACATCCTGGTGATCGCCACTGAATCGGGAATCCTCTATCACTGTGTCGTTTTAGAAGCAGAGGAGGAAGAGGATGGTGGAGTAAGTCCAAGCAAAATCCCTTTAATAAATGCACACATTTTGGTATCCTATAAGTGATTTGTAGATGAGATATATTACGTTATGTTGTACATAATATACACAGTCGGTTTCAGAATTATCAGCATCCTCGGTTAAAGAGATGGGTGGTGTTGATATTCTGGTCGTGGTATTGAAACAAAAGTCGCTTCTGTTTCCTTTAGTATTGTGTATACGGGTCTGTCTCAGAAACTGGGTACTGTGGGGAACCCCACTAAATATACTCAGTCAGTAAACTATCCGGTTTTGAATGGTGATGGTTTTAATTTGAAATAAAATGATGAAAGAAATAATACAGACAAAACTAAATCTTTATTCAGAATTTGGCAAAAATTCTGCAAATTTGTGGAAAAATGGCGGCTTGATCTGGGACATGATAAATGCTTGACTACATTGCATTCCCTTACAAAGGTCGTAGTCCACTGAAAAGTCTACAGTTATCACTAATTGTATTTTAAGTTGTAACTTTATCCACCTAAGGATTGGTGCGCTCACAGAATAATCATAACCGTAATAAAACATCACGCAAAATATTTCATCACCATTGTAACTCCATTTTCCGCAGACCCAAAACCAATACGATCGTGTGTTTTGATCTAAACGGAAAGCCTCAGGGTCGAGGTCACTACCTCACCAAAAGCAGTAACTTAAAATCACTACGCCATATAAAAAAAATTTAGTTGTAAATCTGCGATGTTGTTTTTTAAAACGAAAGCTGAAAGTTAGGTATAGAATATGTTGCTTACAGAATATGTTACGATGGTAGCTGGTCTTGTATGAATTTCTGAGCTATAAGATGAGTTGTGGTCTATTTTTTACCGTAGCGTGTTATTTGTGTGCGGGGAAGGACACGCATTAACAATTTGCGTGTGTAGAATGGAATTTTCCACTCCAACAGTTAGAAGTTGATCGTGCTTCCATTTGCGGTCTTTCTGTTACGCGGGTGATCTGTTCGGACGTTATCACTGAAAAGGTGAGTTTTGACAGTTTTATTTTGTTTTAGTCTTGCAGTATAAGGCAATAGAATATTTGTTTCTTTTTCATCTTACTTTCATATTTCGTAGTGTTTGCGTATTTTTGGCCAATATTTTGCAACCACGGTCAATTTAGTTTGAACTTTTGATAGAATCTACGGCCAGTCATTTTGCCCCGCCCCCGCCTCGCGCTCCGTCCGGTGCGGTAGTGATGTCCTGTTGCTCGCGTGCCGCAGCAGAGACCCGCGCGACCTTCAGCCGGTACAGTCACTGTTCTTTTACCACCGCCGTTAATCTCATCTTTCCGGTGTGTTCTTGATTTTTCCATTGTGTCCTATTTCGCCATATCAAATACACAAAATGTATCATATTATTCATATTTACGTGAATAATCAATTCAGTCATCATCACTAGGCATTTTTAACCCAAGCAATCAAAAAGAGGAAATTTATTCAATATTTTCACTCATCTGTGAAGGAGGAGCTTTAATTCTTCATGATGGAGTTATTTTAGATGGAAATCAATTTTACAAAAGCATTTGAATTGTAATCAAAAAAAAAATTCTGCAGTGAAGGACAGATAAAGCAAGACGCTCTCTTTATTCTTATTAAACATGACAAAAGAAACACTGAGTGTTGGGGAAATGCAAAAAATATATATATATAGTAAAATTAGAGAATTTATTTTTTGACCATAATGTCCCAAATGAGAGAGCAGTTTCTGAGACGGACCCATAGTTAAAAGCATAAGGGGATGTTTTATTGTTTGCGGTGTGTGTTGAGGCTGTAGAGAGGTGGTCCCGAGGATCAGACACCGTGCCATCGCTCTATGTATTTGAGTGTGTCGAGTTGGAGCTCACTCTCAAACTGGCCACTGGGGAAGAAGAGGATACAGCAGATTCGGACTTCACCTGCCCGATCCGGTTACACGGAGGTCAGGCTGCTTGGAGGAGGGGGATTTGTGCAAATAGCTACTCATAATTCATACAGTTGTCTGATTATTGAAGTTGTTTTTCAGACCCTCTGTGTCAGCACAGGTACCACTGTACGCACGAAGCAGGTGTTCACAGTGTAGGACTCACGTGGTTCAACAAACTCCACAAGTTCCTGCAGTCAGGTGAGTGCACGCTGGAAACGTGCTGCTTTAACACAAGCCCTGTGTCCGAAATCACTCCCAACTCACTATATAGTCTAGTGAGGTCGCCATTTTGTAGCGCTGTGTGAATTATTACACCCTACAGTGGGGCAAAAAAGTATTTAGTCAGCCACCAATTGTGCAAGTTCTCCCACTTAGAAAGATGAGAGAGGCCTGTAATTTTCATCATAGGTACACTTCAACTATGAGAGACAGAATGGGGGGAAAGAATCCAGGAACTCACATTGTAGGATTTTTAATGAATTAATTGGTAAATTCCTCGGTAAAATAAGTATTTGGTCACCTACAAACAAGCAAGATTTCTGGCTCTCACAGACCTGTAACTTCTTCTTTAAGAGGCTCCTCTGTCCTCCACTCGTTACCTGTATTAATGGCACCTGTTTGAACTCGTTATCAGTATAAAAGACACCTGTCCACAACCTCAAACAGTCACACTCCAAACTCCACTATGGCCAAGACCAAAGAGCTGTCAAAGGACACCAGAAACAAAATTGTAGACCTGCACCAGGCTGGGAAGACTGAATCTGCAATAGGTAAGCAGCTTGGTGTGAAGAAATCAGCTGTGGGAGCAATTATTAGAAAATGGAAGACATACAAGACCACTGATAATCTCCCTCGATCTGGGGCTCCACGCAAGATCTCACCCCGTGGGGTCAAAATGATCACAAGAACGGTGAGCAAAAATCCCAGAACCACACGGGGGGACCTAGTGAATGACCTGCAGAGAGCTGGGACCAAAGTAACAAAGGCTACCATCAGTAACGCACTACGCCGCCAGGGACTCAAATCCTGCAGTGCCAGACGTGTCCCCCTGCTTAAGCCAGTGCATGTCCAGGCCCGTCTGAAGTTTGCTAGAGAGCATTTGGATGATCCAGAAGAGGATTGGGAGAATGGCATATGGTCAGATGAAACCAAAATAGAACTTTTTGGTAAAAACTCAACTTGTCGTGTTTGGAGGAGAAAGAATGCTGAGTTGCATCCAAAGAACACCATACCTACTGTGAAGCATGGGGGTGGAAACATCATGCTTTGGGGCTGTTTTTCTGCAAAGGGACCAGGACGACTGATCCGTGTAAAGGAAAGAATGAATGGGGCCATGTATCGTGAGATTTTGAGTGAAAACCTCCTTCCATCAGCAAGGGCATTGAAGATGAAATGTGGCTGGGTCTTTCAGCATGACAATGATCCCAAACACACCGCCCGGGCAACGAAGGAGTGGCTTCGTAAGAAGCATTTCAAGGTCCTGGAGTGGCCTAGCCAGTCTCCAGATCTCAACCCCATAGAAAATCTTTGGAGGGAGTTGAAAGTCCGTGTTGCCCAGCGACAGCCCCAAAACATCACTGCTCTAGAGGAGATCTGCATGGAGGAATGGGCCAAAATACCAGCAACAGTGTGTGAAAACCTTGTGAAGACTTACAGAAAACATTTGACCTCTGTCATTGCCAACAAAGGGTATATAACAAAGTATTGAGATGAACTTTTGTTATTGACCAAATACTTATTTTCCACCATAATTTGCAAATAAATTCGTTAAAAATCAGACAATGTGATTTTCTGGATTTTTTTTTTCTCATTTTGTCTCTCATAGTTGAAGTGTACCTATGATGAAAATTACAGGCCTCTCTCATCTTTTTAAGTGGGAGAACTTGCACAATTGGTGACTGACTAAATACTTTTTTCCCCACTGTATATAGTGCACTCACTCAAAGTACGTATCCCACAACGCATCACGAACAGTAGTGTACAACCGATGGTCACTAACCAAGCAATATATCCCATCATGCACTGTGGTCACGCTGAAAGGAATCAAATCAAAAGCCTCAGCAAAGAAGAAAGTATTCAGCCTTGATTTAAAAAGAACTGAAAGATGCAGCAGACACAAACTACTTTGGATTCGGGGTAAATCCACCTCAAATCACCAGATTTCGGAAAATGTTCCCGACTGCCCATCTCTGATTTGTTTCGTACTTTCACAAAGTAATTTTATTATTCCAGTAAACACCATACAAAATTTCAGCCTCATCCTTATTGGTTTTTGAGATATTGGGGCTTTAAAAATGGGGCGCGACATTGATTTTACTATAAAAACCAGCGGTACAGGAAAAGACGCCAAGTTCAAGAAGTCATTAGTTTTGAACTATTCATGCTAGATGCATGAAGTTTTCAGGAGTTGTTCTTGGGCACTAGATGTTTTTAATTACTATAAAAGATCCACAGTTGCATATCTGTCAGTTTATAGCTTGCTGAAAACTGTTTAAAAAAAAAAAAAAAATTCGTTTGTGCTTTGGCGCAGATTTGGCGCTCTGTATTTCCACACTGAAGCACATCAGATCGTTCACATTTTGGTATTTATTTCTCGTGTTCTAGTTCTATTTTGGTGATTTAAGTGTTTTTCGAAAAGAAATAGAATTTTCTGATTTATGAGGCATTAAAAATGAAGAAAAAAAATCATTTCACGCCTATATTTCAAACGCGTTTTGCTCATCTATGACGAGGTCTTCCATAAAAAGAATAACAGCACTGGAAAGAGCAGGTCTTCATTAATATATTCACAAAAAATAAGAAGCTGGTATCTTGAATCAAATTATAATTTATTAAAGTGCATATCAGGAGCAAGATCAATGTAAATCTCCTATTTTATATTAAACTTTGGTCAAATATCTGTAACGTTTTGCGCAATACCAGAAAAATTCAGTAGAAATCAAGCCATTTGAGGCGAATTGGTCCGCCTCTGAAAAAACTTGGCATTTGGATTTCCAGGCAAACATTGATTTTCGTGACGTCATCTGCGGGACGCCTCCTTCTGAATCCTACGTCAGCGCTGGTTTGTTTGAGAAAACGACCTGGTGGTTTTCTGCAAATTTCTTCAACGTTCTCGTGTAATTATTAAAATGGTTAACAGATGTATCGTAGGAGGGTGTAGCAACACCAATCTTGATGGGATTAGTACTCATCGTTTCCCAAAAGACCGGACAATGAGAGAGAAATGGGAGCGCTTGGTCTACACAGGCTGTGCACTGAAACCGTGCAAAGCTCTCGTAGCCTGCTGGCGCTTCCGCAGGTAACGTCACGAATCTGGCTCCAGACTCCCTTGGGATTTTTCCAGACGCGTTTTGTTGTTTTATTTTTTTTTTGCTGTAGACAGATGGCCTTGTGCAAAATTACCCTTCTGGATGAGTGTGTAAAGGGACATACTTTTTTATTAAAAAAAAAAAACGAAATTGGTCCAGGATATGCTCTTTAAGGTATTGAATACGCCATGTTTTGCTACAGACAGAAATGCCGTTTCGAGGCATTTGATGCAGTAGATGCTCCAGCTAATACATAAAACCTGGAAGTTGACATTCATATAGATTTTTAATATTAGATGGCTATTATTAGCATCTTTCAGAAGCACATAGCTGTGTGTAGTTCAGTAAGTCATTACTTTTGAATTATTCGTGCTAGTTGCATGAGGTTTTCTGGAGTTGTGCTTAGGTATGAGACGTCTTTATCTACTATAAAAGAATCTTGAACTGAACTATATTTAAGGTATCAAATACACCATGTTTCGCCACAAACCGAAATGTAAAATACAATCAGAAAATTGAACTCTTTGTACACTACCGTTCAAAAGTTTGGGGTCACCCAGACAATTTTGTTTTCCATGAAAAGTCACACTTTTATTTCCCACCATAAGTTGTAAACTGAATAGAAAATATAGTCAAGACATTTTTCTGGCCATTTTGAGCATTTAATCGACCCCACAAATTAATGTGATGCTCCAGAAACTCAATCTGCTCAAAGGAAGGTCAGTTTTATAGCTTCTCTAAAGAGCTCAACTGTTTTCAGCTGTGCTAACATGATTGTACAAGGGTTTTCTAATCATCCATTAGCCTTCTGAGGCAATGAGCAAACACATTGTACCATTAGAACACTGGAGTGAGAGTTGCTGGAAATGGGCCTCTATACACCTATGGAGATATTGCACCAAAAACCAGACATTTGCAGCTAGAATAGTCATTTACCACATTAGCAATGTATAGAGTGGATTTCTGATTAGTTTAAAGTGATCTTCACTGAAAAGAACAGTGCTTTTCTTTCAAAAATAACGACATTTCAAAGTGACCCCAAACTTTTGAACGGTAGTGTATTTTATGTCGAAATGAGGGAAGACCTTTATTATCCCACCATGGGGAAATTTCCTGTTTGCAGCAGAAGAGGACATATTAAGCCACACAAGTTTAAAAAAAAACTACAGGTATAAGTTTATACATAAGAAATGCTAAATTGGAGAAATTATAAAGTAGATGAAACACACTTATTGCACATATCAGGTGGTCGTAATTGCAAAAGATAAAACGGGGAAAAAAAATCAGCTCATCTTGATTCTGCGAGTTTTACCATACCCAGTTCTACAATTTAAACAGACTATGGTGTCCGTAGAAGCAAAACTTCAAACATCAGCCACTGTATCTAGGTAGCAAGTAGAAGCACACAGCTATGTGCTTCTGAAGGATGCTAATAATAGCCTAATATTAAAAATCTATATGAATGTCAGTTTCCAGGTTTTACGCATCAGTTGGAGTATATAAGTTACTGTATCATACGCCTTGAAACGGCATGTCCGTCTGTAGCAAAACGTGGCGTATTCAATACCTTTAAAGGTGTCATTCCACGACAAACCGTTTAGTACTTGCTCTTTTTGAAATGCCATAGGTCACTCCGAGTTGCATATGCATGCTGCACGTGAAAATGTTCTTCTACCCCCATTCCCTGTATTAGCCTATGAACTTGCATCACTTCGAAAATTAGTAGTCATGGCCTCGCCCATAACCCACTGGAGGGAGCGTCACAGTGCTGTTAGCCAATCAGAAGCGATATGTTTACATGTCATGAGTAAGAGCTGAAATCCTGTCGTTCTCTCCCCACCCACTCCTCCATCAAACTAGAACAGCCTGAAACAGGAGAACCACAGCATTTTTTTTTTTTTTTCACCAAAACCGCTCACAAGGCATTCATTCATACTAGAGACCACCGCACAATTATGGCGTATTCACACCTACGTTGTTTGGTCCGGACCAAACAAACCAAATTTCCCTTGGTCCGGACCTTTTTGGTTGGTCTGAATACAAACCACCGAACTCTGGTCCAGACCAAACAAGCGGACCGAGACCGAGCTGCAAGGTCGGACTCGGTCCGGACCAAAGGAACCCTGGTGCGGATCTTTTGGAGGTGTGAAAGCAGACCGGACCTAATCCGACAGTTTTGCTTTTTTGTGCCTCGGGAGCTTCCGTCGTTTGTCGAGCATTATGGGAAACAGAGTCTTGACACTCCACCGCAAAGTGCAAACACTGTTTCGGTTGTCAAGGGAACCTTACAACAGTCGTTCAGTCATTCAGACCAGTGGTAGGCTCGACTACAGAGTACAAAAAATGAGTAGGGGGCAAACGTGGGCCGAGGAAGAAACGCGTACCCTTGTGGATATATGGGCAGATGTCCACATATCTGAGCTTTTGGAGAGAACACACAAAAATGCCGACGTGTTTGCTGTATTCAGTGAGAAAATGAAGGAGAAGGGGTTCACGCGCTCCCCAGAACAATGTCGGCTAAAAGTGAAGAAACTCCGTCAGACCTACATTAAAATCAGGGACATTCTTTCAAAAAGTGGCGGTATTAGCGACGCAAAAAAGAAATTCATCTATTGCGTGAAGAGCCAGAACTGTCACAACATGATGTGCGCTCATCAGCGCTATCCTCCGTAGCCGCCTTGCCCTTTGTCGTCGTCGTTGATAAATTACTTGTACAACAGCATAGTAATCGCACAATTGTGCAAACAGTAAAAACTGGAAAAAACATATAGCTTTGACATTAAAAAGAATAACAGCACGGAAGGTGCGGCACGGTGGTGTAGTGGTTAGCGCTGTCGCCTCACAGCAAGAAGGTCCTGGGTTCGAGCCCCGGGGCCTGCGAGGGCCTTTCTGTGCGGAGTTTGCATGTTCTCCCCGTGTCCGCGTGGGTTTCCTCCGGGTGCTCCGGTTTCCCCCACAGTCCAAAGACATGCAGGTTAGGTTAACTGGTGACTCTAAATTGAGCGTAGGTGTGAATGTGAGTGTGAATGGTTGTCTGTGTCTATGTGTCAGCCCTGTGATGACCTGGCGACTTGTCCAGGGTGTACCCCGCCTTTCGCCCGTAGTCAGCTGGGATAGGCTCCAGCTTGCCTGCGACCCTGTAGAACAGGATAAAGCGGCTACAGATAATGAGATGAGATGAGATGAGAACAGCACGGAAAGCCTCCATGACTACTTTTGAACTTAACGCTTTGTGCGCGTGTCGTCTCTGACCAATAGCTGAACGACCTCAGGGCGCGTGGCTTTGCTGACAGATTTTGGTCCGCTTACTAAAATGTACAGTGTGAAAGCGAACCGCACCAAAATGAAAAAATAAAAAAAACATTTGGTTCGGACCAAAGCAAGTGAACTATCGAACTATCCTGGTCTGAATACACCCTTAAGGAAAAAAAAAAAAAACGATGCAGTGAGACCTTTTAATAAATATAGTTTGGTTCAAGATGCCAACTTCGTATTTTTTGTGAATATATTGTTATTCTTTTAATAGTAGACCTTGTCATACATGAGCAATGTGCACTTGAAATATAGGCGTGAAATTATTTTTTTTTTAATGTCTCATAAGTCAGATTTTTCTTTCTTTTAGGAAAAAAAAAATTAGTACTACAACATGAGAAATAATACCAAAATTTGAAAGATCTGATGTGCTTCAGCGTGGAAATACAGAGGGCCAAACCTGCTCCAAAAGCACAAAAAAAAAAAAATCATTTAACAGTTTTCAGCAAGCTATAAACTGACAAATATGCAACTGTGGATCATCTTTTATACTAGTTAAAGACGTGTAATAGCTAAGAACAACTCCTGAAAACTTCATGCGTCTAGCACGATTGGTTCAAAACTAATGACTTCTTGAAGGAGTCTTTTTCTGTACTGCTGGTTTTTACAGTACGATCCTTGTCACGCCCCAATATCTCAAAAACTAATAAAGATACAAGGCTGAAATTTTGTATGGTGTTTACTGGGAATAATAATTTGTTTGTGGAAGTATGAAGCAAATCGGAGATGGTCCGTCAGGAGGCCTCAAGTGATTTCATATGGACTGCCCCATTTATTAATGTGGGAAATACGCTCAGTATAATATGTATTGATCACAAAAATACATATGTTATTTACCAGCTGGGAGGTCCGTATCATGAAATACCGTGACCAAGGTCTTGAAAGTACTGACCAAGGCCGAGGTCACGGTATTTCACCATACGGACCGACCTTAAGCTGGTAAATATATTTTTCTTTACCAACTTCTAAACAGAAAGCGAGAGCGCCCGAAAGGGAAAACCGAGCCGAGCCGCCATTTTGAATCCTCATTCATGGCTGTAATGCAAATGGCTTCCTCCTCGGTATACAAGTGCACTTCCATGGCAGGAAAAAACTACATTTTGCCGCCTATATAGTCCCCTATTTATACAAAATTGAGTCATTCAGCCGTGTTTTTGCTCGACCAAAGTTATACAGTATTATGACCTTTATATTGCATAAAGCTATTTGGTGAAACTTTGAAGAATAGATTGTACTGGTTTAAAGTTTTTTACCAAATGTAATATTATATATGTGGTCCAAAATGGGCCTCATTAACTAATGAGATCAAACTGTTAGCAAGTTACACGTTTTAGCTTTCTCCTGAATTGTTTTCTTTTATTTCTTCTTCCTCAGGGTAGTAAAACTCACTTTTGCTGTGAACAGTCATCATCACTGTCCATGCTGTAAAATTAATGCTATTTTGAATCCTCATTCACGGCTGTAATGCAAATTGCTTCCTCCTCGGTATACAAGTGCACTTCCATGGCAGGAAAAAAACTACATTTTGCCGCCTATGTAGTCCCCTATTTATACAAACTTGAGTCATTCAGGATTCAGCCATGTTTTTGCTCGGCGTTAGCAACAGTTACAGGTTTTTAGCTTTCTCCTGAAATGTTTTCTTTTATTTCTTCTTCCTCAGGGTAGTAAAACTTGCTTTCGCTGTGAACACTGTCGTTATCGCTATCCATGCTGTAAAACTAATGCTATTCTCCTGAGAAATGCTGGCAAAAATTTATAAGATTTTTGATAATCTTATAAATAAAATCTTATTTAAAAAAAAAATGTTGACAAAAAATGCTAATGTTTGTTGTTCTGAACAAGCGAGTTGCCAGAGGTCCGTACCGTAGGATACAGACCCGCTCGCCAGCCAATCAGAGCGCAGGATTTGGACCGCGAAAAAAATAAACGCATTTATTATTTTTGATGAAACCCCACCAGCCGACTGATCCGGCACGTTTTAATTGTGCGACAGTAATGACGTAAATAACAGCGTGACGGAGTAGTGTCCAAAAGCGTTTTTTCATTTTATCAATGAGCTCACTGTATAGTCCTCTATATGGTAATTCCCCCATGTAGGGAGTAGTGAACGAGTGAGTGATTTCGGACACAGGGAAAGTCTTTTGGATCTAGTGCTAGTCCAAGCAAGTGTGTGTGTGTGTTTGCAGATGAGGAGGATAAGGACAGCCTGCAAGAGTTGGCAGCTGAGCAGCGCTGCATAGTTGAACACATCCTCTGCACCAAACCTCTCGCAAGCAGGTAGATTGAAAATCCAACATAGTCATGAAAGGAAAAAATTCATACATGAGTGTTTTTTAAGATTTTTGGAGGGGCTAAATGACCCTGGAGATATCATGCAGGAGATTAAAAGTATTCCCTGCAGGTCGTTAATGTGTCCTGATTTGATTTAAAAACCTGCATATAAATCCTCAGCCAGATTTTTAAAAAAAAAAGGTTGCTTTTTGATCACCATCTTGTTTGTGTGTGTAGTTTACCAGCTCCAGTTCGTGGTTTCTGGATCGTATCTGATCTGTCTCTGGGCGCCACAATGATCTGCATCACCAGCACTTACGAGTGTCTCCTGCTTCCTCTGCTGTAAGAGACACGTCCCTCTATTCTCGCTAAGCGTCCTGGCGTTATATATAATGAGAGAAATCCGCAACAGGCATTAATGTTGCTTTTAATCCCTGTTCAATCCTGCAGTAGTTCTATACGTCCTCCGTCTCCTCCTCTGTTGTGTTCACGGGTGGGAGCGGAGGAGGGGTCTGTGAGCTCCCCGCTGCGTGGACTGGCTCACGACTCGTTTGAGCAGCACATCCGGAACATACTGGCACGCAGCTCCACCAATCCGATCATGCTCAGGTAAGTTGAACGAGTTCACCATAAATATCACCTTTAAAGTCGGAGTTTGCACATGGTTTCGAGAATAATCCCGCCTTTGTTAAAAAAAAAAAAAAAATTCAGGCTATTAAAACCTTTCGATTTCAGTAAATCAGTGAAATTGACCTCTGAAATGTGGTCGTTGTGATCTAGGTTTATTTCTGTAATATCTCAAAGGCCATTCTGTGGCTGGGAAGTTATTTAATTTGAGGGGATTAAAGCAAATGTGCATTTAAAAAAAAAAAAGCTCGCTTTGTGCAGTCAAGCAGGTAGAGGAAGTCCGTGTGCGCGTCCACAGGTTTCCCTTTGAGCGTGCACTGACAGTTCCATCATCCTGTCGCTAAACGAACAGCTGATCACACCGAGGTGCTCGCTGCGTCCTGCGTTTCCTTTCCTTCGCGACATTCTTTTCGCTTTGTTACTGTAGTCGATCTTTCACGTTTCATTCACGGCCTCCGTTTTTTTGTTTCAAATTTGTATCCCACAATGCCTTGCGCGAACGAGGAAAGCCCACCACGTGATGCATGACGTAGTGTCATGGTGAAGAAAAAAATAACAGAGAATTTAGGGCCGTGTGGCCTTAACTTCATTAATTGTTCTATTTAAACAAAAAAAAGTTTGTGATTCGAATTCAGTAGCTTTTGGTCCACTAAACAAAAATAATTAGGTGTTAGGGAAAATTCTTTTTATGACCCACACTTAAAATCTGAAAGGCAGTCTAGCTTTAAATGAATGAACTGAATCTTTATCTCAGGCTTCTGTTTCAGTTTCTCCATCCTGGAAATGAACTCTGGCCCCCAGCTGAATCAGTGGCTAAGCTTTGATTGAACTCACGACACATCTGTCGTTCCAACAGACTGGTGCAGTGCGTTGCGGGACGGTTTGGAAATAATTTTTGCTCCGGAACCAAAAGTCCAGGAGGCGGGGCTGGATCTGATCCAACTCCTCTGAAACCTAATCCAAAAACCCCTAAACCACACCCATAGAAAAACATTAAAGTGCATATTCTGGACCAATTTAGTGTTTTTTTTTTTTTTTTAATTAAAGTATGTCCCTTTACACACTCATCCAGAAGGATAATTTTGCACAAGGCCATCTGTCTACAGCAGAAAAAAATAAAACACGTCTGGAAAAATCCCAAGGGAGTCTGGAGCCAGATTCGTGACGTTACCTGTGGAAGCGCCAGCAGGCTGCGCGAGCTTTGCACGGTTTCAGTGCACAGCCTGTGTAGACCAAGCGCTCCCATTTCTCTCTCATTGTCCGGTCTTTTGGGAAACGATGAGTACTAATCCCATCAAGATTGGTGTTGCTACACCCTCCTACCGGTACGATACATCTGTTAATCATTTTAATAATTACGTGAGAACGTTGAAGAAATGTGCAGAAAACCACCAGGTCGTTTTCTCAAACAAACCAGCGCTGACGTAGGATTCAGAAGGAGGCGTCCCGCACGCGACGTCACAAAAATCAATGTTTGCCGAGAAATCCAAATGGCTTGATTTCAACTGAGCTTTTCTGGTATTGTGCAAGGTAAAAAAAAAAAAATTGCATAAAATGCAAAATGTGACACAGATATTTGACCAAAGTTTAATATAAAATAGAAGAGTTACATTTATCTTGCTCCTGAATTTACCCGTGATACGCACTTTAAACACACTCCACGTCCTGGGCTTTTAGCTTGTCGCCGCCTCGGGTCCGACTCAACCTGATGGACGTTTTGTCAGTTTTCATCTTAACTGCAGACGGCTTCAAAGTTCCAAATGGCTCCATTGGTCTGTATAAGAATCATCAAATCTGCTGTGCACAGAGAGGCTGTGGCTGAAATTACAGATTCTCTGAGGTGACCCTCAGAAAAGTGTACTACTCCAGCCGCTGCCTCATAGTGCATGGTGTGTTTTGATTTTACATCCCTCATCAAAAAATTCCAAACTGCAAGTGTTAGCATGGATTAAAGTTTTCCGTCGTGTGACGGATTTCCGTCAACTGAACTCTCCCAAGGCCAAACGTGAGGTCGGTGCTGATCCGAGGAGAATTAAAATGACGGGTGGTTGGGTAGAGATTGGGTTATAACACTGATGTGTTGCAACACCATCAACTATCAGCAGGGTTTATTTAACTTTTTTGTTTTTGAGCCATGCTTTGTGTCGTTCATTTCCTATGTTTGATCATGTTTAAACGTTCGCCGTCTACGGTGCGGCATTAAAAAAACATGCGCTGTCAAAATTGGCAAAATACATTCCCATGTGCTTGGCGTGCTTGTGTCTGACCATTTCTGTTTTGTATTAAATTAAATCTTGCCAAAATGACTCAGTTCAAACCTGGACATATAGAAATAGAGCTGTTAAAAAATAAACCCCGGAAAGCCCGCTCCTCTGCTTCAGCCAGACTTGAAGACCCGACGGTGCAATGCTTGCAGACTGTCAGAAGTAATTAGACCTAAATTTATAGCTAACGAATCAGCAGACGCCCCAACAATTATTTTCGTTAGGCCAGTGTGTAAGGTATGTTAGAACCGTGCCTTATAGCCTACGTTATATCACAATTTAAAGGACGTTTGAGGAGTTGGAGGCTGCGAGCGCAATGATGCTCCGACATGCGCTAAACTTTATTCCCTGAAAATCATACACCAGCGTTCAATGCCCCAAACAGCCAAAATGTCTAGAAGACTACGGTTAAATAATAATCATAGCCTACTAAGTTAAATTACGTCAAAACATCTGTTTCTGGCCTATGAAATGATGGAGGAAAATGAGAACGAACGCAAAGCAGATAGCAGCCAACTTCACGCGATCTTTTAGGGAACTTAACACTCGTGTCGGCCACAATATTTCTCTTAATAAAATCTTGAATTGTTTTTGAAGTCGTATTCAACACAAAGTAAGGTCAAACCCCAATTTTAATTTAAAGGACCCATGGCATGGTGGTTTGTTGATGCTTTAAACGGGCTTGTGGAGGCTTCCGGATGTTATATCCGCAGCCTTTCTCGAAATGAACCCTCGGCACGTAGATATAGCCTCCTGGGAGAAAGCCCCATTTCAGCGCTTTTCCCAGTGCGTCGTTTTGCTAATGAGAAGCAGGAGGCGGGGAAGGGTAGAGGGTGGGGGCGGGTCTTATCATTAATATTCATGACATGTAAACGTGTTACCTCTGATTGGCTAACAGCACTGTGACGCTACCTCCAGTGGGTCAGAACAAGTGGATGTGGGTGTCTTACTATGGCGAGAGAGAAGGAACAAACCGCGAAGGGAAAAATACCGCGCGCTGACGTCATTAAGGTGCGACGCGAGGAAATAAAATAAATTCAACAAATGTTTGGGTTTTTACTAAACAAACAAATAAAATGAATGAGTGACTTAAAAAAAGAATGTGGGTGTCTTTGTAAAAACTCTTTTGATTGGCTATTATAACAGAGCATGCTGCATGCTTTTTGGTTTTGTAGCGCAGAGTACCTGGCTAACTGCAGGAAGCGGTTAGCTGCACAGCTAATGTAGCCATTGCAAGGCTAACGTGGCACCGATTTTAAAACACGGCAAAACGACTTAACAGTTCTACACTTACTTGTTCGGTGTTTGTGGCTGATGCGGCAGGGATGCTTGGTACGGACCCAGGCTTCAGTGACAGTTGATGTGCAAAACCTGCCCTGTACTGTCCCAAGTTGTGGAAACATTCCTCAGGAAAATGCTTCCGACAAACATACACCGTCTTAGGTAGACTCGACGGCGTATTATTGGAGTAAATAAAATTAAGCCACTGCGTCTTCAGGGGCTCTCCCGTCGGCAGTAAAAACAGACTCTTTTCTGTGTTGTCACATCCATGTACAGCGCAATTTCCATGTTTCGCTCGCTTAGGCGATGCCATGTTGTTGTTTCCTCTATGGTCTCCTCACTACAACTGGGCGGGCAATCCATACAGTGGGTGGGAATCCAGAGGGGGGGCGTGGGGATCATCTCCCTTGCTGACGTAGTAAAGGGAAGAGTTTATCAACGCGCCGTTTTGACGCGCCATTCTCAAATGTTGAGCATAGTTTGGTTTACACATTATGAAATTTCTAGCCACTGGGGTGACTTAAGAAGGTCAGAGGAACTCATTTTAACGTTGTTAAACCTCAGAAAGTGAAAATTTCATGCCATGGGACCTTTAAGCGAAGATCTATATTGGCGTCGAGCACAGAGGAGCATGTCGTTCTGCTTTTGGTTTCGGCAGCATGGATGTGCTTTACATGAAAGAAGGCACTGATGTGTCTGCCATCGATAAAGGTGTAAAAAACAAGTGGAGGTGGGCTTGGCTGTACGAAATAGGTGAAAACGGAAAGCCGTTTAGTTCATGGTGCAAAAAACTAAACATTCCAGGCGCTTGCATTTGTGTGGTTTGCCACAAAGAAATAATATACGGAAGCAATGGAAAGAGAGTGCAATAAATTGAATATATTAATCCATTAATTAATTGATAAAGTTATCAGTTCTAAGTTAACCATTCTCAGAATTTCATCGAAATCCACCCATAACACACACACACACACACACACACACACACACACGTAAATTTTCAGTCAAATAATTTTTTTTTGCTTTAATCCATGTGTTAAGATTGAATCTCAGCCTAACCTCACCGGAGGCAGTAGTGTTTGTTGTTTACGTCGGGGCGACCTTACGCATGTCGAATATACCATGCTATCACCTGCCTCGCTAGGCATGATCATGATGCATAGATCTACACACACGCGCGCACAAATACTTGCCGTATAGCTTTATCCATATTTTTTTTTCTTTTGAATGCCATGCTTGGCCAATCGCTGCCCAGGAATTTGTTTTGATGAGTGGGATTATAAACGCGATTGTACGTGGCATGCGTTTCAGGTCAGGGGATAAGGACACCTCTACTCCCACTCCAGAGTGTCTCCAGCTACTGAGCAGAGCCACGCAGGTCTTTCGGGAGGAGTACATTCTCAAGCTGGACCTGGCCCGTGAGGAAATGCAGAAAAGGTACGCGTTTAAATCGATTTCGTCTGAACAGAAACTCCTCCTAATTATGGTGCAATTTATCGTGGCTGCTTTTGTCCACAGAGTCAAACTGCTGACCAGCCAGAAGAACAAGCAGCTGGAGGACCTGACCATGTGCCGGGAGGAGAGGTCGCTATCACACTGCATCTTTGAAGCTGTTTTTTTTTGGATATCTAATGCATTGAATAAATAACCCACTGCTCGTCCTCGGTCATTAGTTTTGCTGTGTGTGTGTGTGTTGAACAGAAAGAGCCTGAGGGAGGCAGCAGAGCGCCTGGCCGACAAGTATGAGGACGCTAAATATCGACAGGAAGCCATTATGAACAGGTGCCTTCTGAGACAATGCTGGGTGAAACGTTCATCGCAATTGCTTTGCTTGTTGTAAACAGGATTTTCACATCAATTCAACAAACGTACAAAGTGCTTCTTGTTTGTTTGGGCGTGTAGGATGAAGCATGTGCTGGGCAGCCTGCGCAGTCAGCTTCCCGTGCTGTCCGACAGCGAGAAAGACATGAAGAAAGAGCTGCAGGCCATCAACGACCAGCTGCGTCACCTTGGCAACAGCATCACACAGGTCCCAAGGTTCTATTTAATACAACCCCGACTCCAAAAAAGTTGGGACAAAGTACAAATTGTAAATAAAAATGGAATGCAATGATGTGGAAGTTTCAAAATTCCATATTTTATTCAGAATAGAACAGAGACGACATATCAAATGTTTAAAGTGAGAAAATGTATCATTTAAAGAGAAAAATGAGGTGATTTTAAATTTCATGACGACAACAACACATCTCAAAAGAGCTGGGACAAGGCCATGTTTACCACTGTGAGACATCCCCTTTTCTCTTTACAACAGTCTGTAAACGTCTGGGGACTGAGGAGACAAGTTGCTCAAGTTTAGGGATAGGAATGTTAACCCATTCTTGTCTAATGTAGGATTCTAGTTGCTCAACTGTCTTAGGTCTTTTTTGTCGTATCTTCCGTTTTATGATGCGCCAAATGTTTTCTATGGGTGAAAGATCTGGACTGCAGGCTGGCCAGTTCAGTACCCGGACCCTTCTTCTACGCAGCCATGATGCTGTAATTGATGCAGTATGTGGTTTGGCATTGTCATGTTGGAAAATGCAAGGTCTTCCCTGAAAGTGACGTCGTCTGGATGGGAGCATATGTTGCTCTAGAACCTGGATATACCTTTCAGCATTGATGGTGTCTTTCCAGATGTGTAAGCTGCCCATGCCACACGCACTAATGCAACCCCATACCATCAGAGATGCAGGCTTCTGAACTGAGCGCTGATAACAACTTGGGTCGTCCTTCTCCTCTTTAGTCCGAATGACACGGCGTCCCTGATTTCCATAAAGAACTTCAAATTTTGATTCGTCTGACCACAGAACAGTTTTCCACTTTGCCACAGTCCATTTTAAATGAGCCTTGGCCCAGAGAAGACGTCTGCGCTTCTGGATCATGTTTAGATATGGCTTCTTCTTTGAACTATAGAGTTTTAGCTGGCAACGGCGGATGGCACGGTGAATTGTGCTCACAGATAATGTTCTCTGGAAATATTCCTGAGCCCATTTTGTGATTTCCAATACAGAAGCATGCCTGTATGTGATGCAGTGCCGTCTAAGGGCCCGAAGATCACGGGCACCCAGTATGGTTTTCCGGCCTTGACCCTTACGCACAGAGATTCTTCCAGATTCTCTGAATCTTTTGATGATATTATGCACTGTAGATGATGATATGTTCAAACTCTTTGCAATTTTACACTGTCGAACTCCTTTCTGATATTGCTCCACTATTTGTCGGCGCAGAATTAGGGGGATTGGTGATCCTCTTCCCATCTTTACTTCTGAGAGCACCTGCCACTCCAAGATGCTCTTTTTATACCCAGTCATGTTAATGACCTATTGCCAATTGACCTAATGAGTTGCAATTTGGTCCTCCAGCTGTTCCTTTTTTGTACCTTTAACTTTTCCAGCCTCTTATTGCCCCTGTCCCAACTTTTTTGAGATGTGTTGCTGTCATGAAATTTCAAATGAGCCAATATTTGGCATGAAATTTCAAAATGTCTCACTTTCGACATTTGATATGTTGTCTATGTTCTATTGTGAATATAATATCAGTTTTTGAGATCTGTAAATTATTGCATTCCGTTTTTATTTACAATTTGTACTTTGTCCCAACTTTTTTGGAATCGGGGTTGTACATGCGGAAGCATTCACGGGGGCGAATACTTACGCAGCCGTCTCAAACACCAGCGTTCTTACAGAGTAGAAACCAAGGCCTAGTTTGTGGTCATGCTGGTCAGGGAGTTTACCGTGTACGTGTTTGTCCAGTGGGGGTCACATGACCAATGGTCAAGCGATATTAAGAAAATATTCATGTGCACGTTAGATAACGAAGCTTAGCTGTTTTGTTTGCGTCGAGACCCAGAGATAATCTAATAACCCTCGTCTGCTGATGTGACATTTCTCAGGTGAACATGAAGAAGGATTACCAGAAGAAGCAGATGGATAAAGGCTTGTATTCAGCTCGAGCCACCATAACGCTCAACGCCCACCAGAGGAAGTGTGTTCAGGGCGTCTTAAAGGAACAGTGAGTCAACACACAGCACCCAATACTTACGCCATCGGCTTTTACTCACTATCTGTTGAGGCCGTCCTTTTAAAATCGGTACATTTCAGGTCGGGTTTTTAAAAAAACTGCACTGTACATCTTCACCGTTACTCAAACCACGTCACTGCTTCTGAAGTGGGTGGGGGAGAGAAACCAAAAACACCGCAACCAACCAGGGGCCTGCAGCATCACTGTCCGTTTCCTGACTTGCATAGCACAATTATGCGTAAACCTGAATATAATACGTTTTTCAGCCGGTTTTGCCCGTATCCTTATGTTAGCCGTGCTGTGATTGGCCGAGAGCATGAATCAGGTAGCCAATCACAGCGCTCAGTGATGCGTAGTCGTCTTCGAGAACTGCAGCTTTCGTTTTCTCTCACGAATTAGTGTCCGGTATGAAGTGAAGACAGGCCGTGGATCGTGAATGATGGAGTCTCCGCCTAAAGAGGAGCAATTTCTAGCTGCTGTGTATTGTACGGTCGAAACAGGACAATCGCCACGCCTACCGTACCTCTGTGTAGGCGCGATTTCAGCGAGCGACGCGTAAGGGAACGCTGTCAGTACGGTGTATATTCCACTCTAATGCAGAGTGCGAGCGAGTGGTCAGTCTTGTAACCAACAATAAGATGGCGTTCAAGCCAAACGTGAAGACCGAGACTGAGCAGCCTGGTCACACACAAGCAATTCGTGATCGCCAAAGGTTCAGCGTGCCGCCACCAGTCATATCGCGGAAGTCCACGGGGCATTAAATTTGATTTCCAGTAGCGTTAAAACTCTTTCGGTAGTTTTCAAGAAAAGTATTTATTTTGAAATATATAATATAGGGTCTATTCAGTGTAGAGTTCCCGTAACACCGGCTGTTTTGGACTGGAAGGACGAAAACTTAACTTAAAGCAGAAAAGAAATTCAAAAGTCACTGGAAAACGAGGATGTAGTTGCAGCCCGTTGATTGATTGTCAAGATGGAGAAGGATGTTGCGGTGTGTCAAATCAAAGTCCTTCCATACCATGTGGCGCACAGGGCAGCACCGATCTCCGTTTCTATAGCCCTCGGCCTCTCGCCTATTACATAGCTAAGGTTACAGTGGGGGGGCGGGTCCTCTGGTAACCGCGAGAGTTTGACTCCCCACTCGCATCTGTGTTGCAGCGTGCCTTGCCAGACGGCAGTAGGTACTATTTTTATGATGGTCTTTGGTATGACCTGATCGAGAGGCGGGCACTAGGCCAACTTGCGGTTACAATGGGCGTCAACGCCGTTAAATCTCGCATGCAGACAGCAGTTAAATTGCGTCTAGTTACTTTGTCGGTCACGGAAAAGTAACGTCTTCAACTACTACAACCAGCACAACCACAGCTTCCGTCGGAAAATCGGCCAACCTTCGAGCATCATTTGGATCGAACGCAACGCTGCAGCCAGAGGCCCTCTGGTGTCTGAACACAGCTGTGCAGCACCAGCCGTGCGCGTCCGACGAGGGTGTTCCAGCTAGTGATTCAGAAATACTCTAAGTAAGAGACACATGCAGTGATTTTTATTTGTATAGCACCAAATCATAAAATACATCTCTCAAGACACTTTACAATAAATTAAGAGCTTCGAGTTTTTCTTCACTATATGGGTGCATTGGTTGCCCTCACTTTCATAAAATCTGATGCATTTTTGTTTGGGTGTTCCTTTACACCAGAGGTCACCAACCCGTCGATCACGATTGACTGGTCGATCTCGGAGGCTTTCCCAGTCGATCTTGGGGGATGAGGAAAGAAATTGGAAGATTATACAGAAATACACTGCAGTATATCTGATTGGCGTTCATATTACATGTCTTCCGATAGGCCCACTACAGCTTTCCCCCTCGGTGTCGCAGGGCTCTTATTATTTTTTTTTTTAACTCCTGCTGCTTACGTCTTACGTCTCTGAGCGTCGTCACCATGGTGATAGCCTCGCAATACAGTTCAGGGTTCTCCACGAGGGGTTTTAGAGGTGCGGGCCGCCCCCCTTTCTGTGATTCCCGCCCCCGTTTAATTTCTGCCGCCCCTTTACAAAAGGAAGCGTGATATTGCCTATAAAACCGTGAGGATATAACCTGGCTGTCAGTGTTACTGTAGCTCTTGAAGTGTTTCCGCGGAGTGGTGGATCGGACTCGAGCCTGGCATGAACCGCTCCGACGCGCTATAATGACACCAATCTATCACCAGCCAATCAGGAGACTTAATCAAACGCATCCCCCGCCCACTCGTGTCCGCGTCTGAGACGTTGAATTTTCTCAGAAGGAGGGAAGAAGTTGACTGAGGTAAGACTGTGTGATAAATTAACGAACGAATAAGAGAGGAATTTCAACATATAGGGCTTAAGTTTGTTAGCGTTAAATAAGCATTGCTTGTACAGTAACGTTATGTCGTTACAACGCTGACCCACTTTTAACGTGCCGAGTACCGACTGTAGCCGCTAACAAATGCTAATTAGCTTGCTGTCAAGTTTTTCCTTTGTCGAGCTTTAAGCGTAAGGTCATGGATGTTCCTACTGCTTGTTCCTGCCGTAATATGATACGCGATATGAACCTAACTATAAGGCACTCACTGACCGTGTTCAGTCACAGCCATCACATTGACTTGAGTTGCGTGATGAACTGTAACCTCTGTAGCATGACCCCAGTCATTGGTAGTAGCATCACTGCAAGTTCATATTTGTCTTTATTGTGTATGTATGGTTAAAGAAAATCAGTTCATGTTGAATTGAAGTTGTCATTTTGTCACTTAAGTTACAATTTGTGATGTATCATCACTGTTGTGTTGTAATTTCAGTTGACAATTTCCATTTTATGTTGCTGTGAAATTAATTAATTTAGTGTTACAATACAAACAAGACAGTGCAACTGACGTTAACAGTTCAGCTTTCTCATTACAATATTATTAGTTGATATTAGGCCAAAAAAAGAAGTGTGTTTCCGGTTACGTAGATTTCAAAACTAGGGTCGGTAGGCAGGCTTTTTTTTTTTTTGAATTTTTTTTTTCAAGATGGCTGCCATAACCTATATTTAGACAGGAATAATTTCACAAAATATAATGAATTTCTTTGCAGGTCACCTGAGTTACCACCTTCTGATGAATCTGATGCAGCATGAGACACCTTTTAACATGAATTTTTCTGTAAATATAACCGCTCAATACACCATGAGAGAGAGCAGCCCCGCCCCTCTCTGCTCCCTGAGTGCAGCTCGTCGCCTTGGTAACGGTGCAGGGAAAAGACACAATATAACAAGCAAAGAGCGCTTTTTCTCAGAGTTCCCTCTCCTCGAACAACGCTGATTTACACGGAAACGAAAAGAGCTATTCACAATTCTTTCACATTGAGTACTACAAGGCTCCCATGAACACATTAATGTAATTTTTTTGTCCCTAGTGTAAAAAATGTGGACACTAGAGCGAGTTAAAAACAAGTGACTTTTCTGATTTTGCAGTAAAAGCGCTGCCACGTTTATGTGAGTCTATGAGAGAGCGTGGCTGTCCTCTCCTTACTTTCAGGCTTCTCATTCAAAAACTGTAAATCCTATCGCTCAGGTAGACACTTGTCTTGATTCACACAATGTGTGACTACAACTTTTGAGAAAAGTGTGTGTGTAGAGTGAAAATTGTGGCTGAGAAAACAGTTTAAATGAGAAAGTTAGAGCTTTTTTTTTTTCAGGCTGCCTACACTCAACTCCTGAGCTCCACTGGTGTGTAACGCAATAGACACCCATTATAAAGTCTGAATTTCTCCAGATTTGCTCATGGTGTTTGAGCTGTGACTGATCAAAAAGTATAGAACCTAGCAAAAAAGTTGAATGCCAGATCCACACAGGAGAATTTTGTCTCCGTTTTAAAGTTTGAATCATGTCTCTAGGTGAAAGACAAAATAAGCGTTATCTCTGCTTCTGTTCCCTCCGCCGGCCCCGACACACTACTGCCTCCGCCGAGTGCGCGCGCACACCGCATGTCGGGGCCGCGGATGAGTTACTCTCCCCTGATCAACGAAGTCGGCGGGGAATTTGTGGTTATTATCGGTACAAACGGCGCGAATCACAACTTAAATGAATGCGGTTCAGTTTGACATTATTGTCAGTCCGTTAGATAAACATTTAATTTTATTAAAATCAAAAATTAATATTTAGAGCCTGTGGGCTACAAAAATAAGTCATTAAAGTAGCCGGCTGGACTTAATTGTGTAGTCGGCTGTATGGCCGGCAGCCGGCGCTTGTGGAAAGCCCTGATTTTCCCAGTGAGTGACAAAAACTTCCGGTTCACGCAGTTGGGTTATATGTAAAAGTCGCGACTGGGGAAAAAAATGAAAAAAAAAGTTTAGGGTCGGGCGGTACGGATTGGGGTCAGTCGGGTAACCGGAAACACACTTTACTTTTTTTTTTTTTTGGCCTTAACAATCTGAGTCATTGGTGGTTCATTCATTCTGCTCACTACAGATATAGGCCTATATATTTTTTGTGTATAGTTAATTTCCATTGTATGTTGTACTGAAATTAAGTCATTTCGTCAGCTCTCACAAGAAATTAAAAAGTTGGACCAGGATCTTAAATCTTATTCAGTTAAAATTAGGCTAAATAAAAAGCCTCAACTTGAAACAGTCTAGTCTGGATTTCTTTTTCTGTCAACACTTCAAGGGGTAGATCTTGCTTGCCATCTAGGCAGAGGTTAGGGATCTTGGGCATAAAAAGGTTGGTGACCACTGCTTTACACCAATAAAGACATCCTGTAAAATGTTTTGACCATATTCAAAAGTCTAATGGTGGCACCATGAGGTTAATTTTTTGCCAAAAAACGCTTAATGTTTTCGCGTAAGGTTTGAATCACAATGTTGGACTCCATTTATTGATTTCCTGTGAGCCAGAGATCATGTTAAGAACCTTTGCAAGGGATTGAGAAGCATTAATGTGATTCATAATACATTTGTATTGTTTGTTTAAAAGTAGTTGAACAATGATTCAATGAACAGCTAAAACTCAAACTGTGCTTGATAATATATTTAGAATATGTACTAAAAATGTGTATCTAAGATATTTGGTATACTCTATAAGGTGCCGTAATGTTTCATGAAAAGTGATCGAAATTTTGTCATGAAAGTCATAAAATAGCAGCTTTTTCCATAACTTTGAGCTCCTGGTGCCACCATTAAACTTTTTGAATTTTGTCAAAATATTTCACCCAGTGTGTTTTCTTACCAAAAGGAACATAAAAACAAAAATGCATCATGATCGGAGGAACTTTTCATTTTTAGGGGGCAACTGATGCACCCTAATATATATATTACGTTGTGTGTTTGTTGCGGTGATGGTGGAGGAAAGAAAAGGAGGGAGAGAGCAAAGAGAAGAGAGCTCTCCCGACCAGAACATGAGTGAGTTCATGAAGCTGAAATTTAAAAAAAAAAAAAAAAAAAGTGAGAACATCGGTTCCCATCTGCCGTGCTTCAGTATTCCCGGCGCCCCTGATGTGGGTGGAATACTCAAGCATGGCAGGTGGGGGCTGATCTCTCTCTCTCACACCTTTTATTTTTACTATTTTCATTGCTTTTCAGCTTCATTCACTCTCTCTCACTGCTCTCTCTCTCTCTCTCTCTCTCACGTACGTTCTGGTCAGGAGAGCTCTCTTCTCTTTGCTCTCTCCCTCCTTTTCTATCCTCCACCGTCACTGCAACAAACACAACATTAAATCGACAAGTGTACTGACTTTGCCATTCACCTTCCCTGGCCACGCCCCCACTGCCACTAAAAAGCATTCAATTAGATTTGCTGATTTCTGCAGAAACCCTGACTGAAAAGTCAAGTCAGCAACAAATTACTACTTGCGTAACTTCAGCATGTTCAGTTTAATTAAACGTTGTACAGATGGGCAGCTTTCAGTATTGACTTTAGTAAATCCAGCGGTGGACTGGTGCACAGTTCAGGAAGTGAATACAGTAGTGATTTTGTTGTTGTTGATCATAACTACTGAACCCCTGTATTACAGTACAAGCTCTGTTACCTGAATGTCCTCTTAAGGCCAATTTATGCTGACAACGCAGTCCTTGCAGACGGTGTCGCAGATAGCGTCTGCGTAGCCCCCCCACCTTCGCAGATGCTCTGCGCTCACCTCCCAAAAATTGACCACTGCAGAAGCCTCGCAGACAAGAGGGCTCTGATTGGTCCACTCTACATCCGCTGTACACGCACTTCCGCTTCCCTACTTTCCCGGTTTGGTTTGTTTTCACGACCGCCATTTTTAAAAACACGAGCGAAGATGGAGCAGCACGAAGAGCGGTTGATCGAGGAAGTGAGGAAGTACGTACATCTATACGACTCCAGTTCTAGTCATTATAAGTAACCGGAGGATAAACACTCCACTAACCACACCCACCAACTACTCCTAGCGATTTCGCGCCCCCTTGCGTTGTAGCGGTGAATAACATCGCGCACGCCTATTACTCCCCGCTCAACGATAAATTACAACTGTCTGCGAAAAGCTATCTGCGAAAGCCTTGTCGCAAGAGCATGCAGAGGCCTTTAGGACGTATTCACACCTACGTTGTTTGGTCTGGACAAAACGAACCAAATTTCCCTTGGTCCGAATACAAACCACCGAACTCTGGTCCGGACCAAACAAGCGGACCGAGACCGAGCTGCAAGGTCGGACTCGGTCCGGACCAAAGGAACCCTGGTGCGGATCTTTTGGAGGTGTGAAAGCAGACCGGACCTAATCCGACAGTTTTGCTTTTTTGTACCTCGGGAGCTTCCGTCGTTTGTCGAGCATTATGGGAAACAGAGTCTTGACACTCCACCGCAAAGTGCAAACACTGTTTCGGTTGTCAAGGAAACCTTACAACAGTCGTTCAGTCACCAGTGGTAGGCTAGACTACAGAGTACAAAAAATGAGTAGGGGGCAAACATGGGCCGAGGAAGAAACGCGCACCCTTGTGGATATATGGGCAGATGTCCACATATCTGAGCTTTTGGAGAGAACACACAAAAATGCCGACGTGTTTGCTGTATTCAGTGAGAAAATGAAGGAGAAGGGGTTCACGCGCTCCCCAGAACAATGTCGGCTAAAAGTGAAGAAACTCCGTCAGACCTACATTAAAGGGGTACCAAATATAATATATACAGTTGCTGATGTGACAAAGTAACGTATTCTATCAAATTTATATACTAGAAAACAACGAAATATCTTGGTAATTGTAAGTATAATACTTTTATACGCCAAACCGCACAAGAGTCGCCATTTTTAAAAGACCGTGACGTCAGTGCTACCCACTGCACTAGCGGAACTCTCCGAAATAGAGGAGAGAAGCGTGTAATCATGGCGTCGGGCGCATCAAGTGAAAGCGACAGCTCTGTCGAATCATACGAAGAGATCCCGCAAGACACACTGCAAGCAGGCTATGGCTTAGAAGGGTACCAGTTTGAACCTAGGAGAGGTCCTCTCGACTCCGGTGATGAAATAAGAGAAGAAAGCTCGGATGACGGCGAGGATGAGACTGATGCTGACCATGGGCATGGCGAGCGTGGGGCAGAGCGTCTGCGTGCAGGTGACACGGCGTGGTGCTCGTGCGGAAAATGTAACGTGGAGTTGCTCACGAGTCCAGCAGAATTTATTTGCTGCAATGAGATAGGCGCCACCCGTGGACTTGCGAAATCGTCGCAAGAGGCAGAAACGGGTATTTCACACGTGCTATTCCCAACCTCAATGAGCCGACACAACTGGGCTCATACATACGTCATGAGTGTTACGCAGAGAAAATGAACGTGCATTCTGATCGGATAAAATTAATATCACGGCGGGCTGTTCAAACTGCGGAAATAGTTTGCTCGAGCTACTTTCAAAACACTATAACTTTCCAACCTTAGAACAAAAAACTTTTGTAAGTCTTGAATAAGGTTCGTTAATGTGTGTTTTATTGTTATTTACTCTATATATTGCCCTCTGTTCCCCTTTAAAGGAACAGTCCACCGTACTTCCATAATGAAATATGCTCTTATCTGAATTGAGACGAGCTGATCCGTACCTCTCCGAGCTTTGTGCGACCTCCCAGTCAGTCAGACGCGCTGTCACTCCTGTTAGCAATGTAGCTAGGCTCAGTATGGCCAATGGTATTTTTCGGGGCTGTAGTTAGATGCGACCAAACTCTTCCGCGTTTTTCCTGTTTACATAGGTTTATATGACCAGTGATATGAAACAAGTTCAGTTACACAAATTGAAACGTAGCGATTTTCTATGCTATGGAAAGTGCGCACTATAATGACAGGCGTACTAACACCTTCGGCAGCGCATCGATATCTGAGCTCCGTATCAATGCGCTGTCGAAGCGCGCAGAAGGTGTTAGTACGCCTGTCATTATAGTGCGGACTTTCCATAGCATAGAAAATCGCTACGTTTCAATTTGTGTAACTGAACTTGTTTCATATCACTGGTCATATAAACCTATGTAAACAGGAAAAACGCGGAAGAGTTTGGTCGCATCTAACTACAGCCCCAAAAAATACCATTGGCCATGCTGAGCCTAGCTACATTGCTAACAGGAGTGACAGCGCGTCTGACTGTGTCTGACTGACTGGGAGGTCGCGCAAAGCTCGGAGAGGTACGGAGCAGCTCGTCTCAATTCAGATAAGAGCATATTTCATTATGGAAGTACGGTGGACTGTTCCTTTAAAATCAGGGACATTCTTTCAAAAAGTGGTGGTACTAGCGACGCAAAAAAGAAATTCATCTATTACGATGACCTGGATACTATTCTGGGGTCAAAATATAATTGAGGCGTGGCTTTGTTGACAGATTTTGGGTCCGCTTACTAAAATGTACAGTGTGAAAGCGAACCGCACCAAAATGAAAAAATAAAAAAAACATTTGGTTTGGACCAAAGCAAGTGAACTATCAAACTATCCTGGTCTGAATACACCCTTAGTTCGCCAAACTATTTTTCTCCCCCCCCCCCCCCCCCCCGCCGCCGCCAGAGAGTTTGGATAATTGCGCTTACTCCGTACAGTAATCCCTGCACTTTATTTTCCTCAAAAAGGCTGCTTCCCTGAAATTTGGTTTCTGTGGCCCCCAGCCTAACAGGAAGCCTCACTTGGAGGAGATGCGCTTTCATTTCTCAATGTTGGCATCTCTACTGACTTACATTTTAAATTCCTCTCCCAAATCACATTCATGTACTCAATATCCTTTTGAAATTCCACCACGGACGAAAGAGGGACTCTGGAAACACCTGATCAAACTTTTTTTTTTTAAAGGAGTAGAAAATGAGAGAGGTATATATGTTGTAAAATTTATTCATTCAGAACCCTCTTTCTACAAGTGAAAACATCATGAGTCCAAACCTTTAATTGCCCATTGCAAGTTTAAGAGACACTTTTTTTTTTTTTTTTTTTTTAATTATTGCAACAGCTGTAGTTTTGACGCTAATACCGACGAACTCCAAGTTAAGTGCTGTTTGTCATCTCATTTCTCTCGTAGGGGTGAACACATTGCTGACATGATGAAGCAGATCAAAGACATCAAGAACCATTTCAGTTTCTGAAGAGCAGAAGCCAAGGGTTCGCTGACCTCCTACCACAAATCTCGTTTATATTCAACTCGCAGTGGCTTGTTTATCGATGCTGCGGGTGAAATATCAGCCAACATGTTTGAATACAGTAGTGATGTTATGTGGAAAATAAATAAGTTTTTTTTGTACATTTAAGAGCATTTGGTTATTTGTGAGTACATGTGGTGTTTAGCAGCGGGGAGGTCCGTATCGTGAAAGACCGTGACTACGGTATTTCACCATACGGACCGACCTCAAGCTGGTAAATATACTAAGTAACTTTAAAAACGCACAATGGAATTCAACACGATATCACTTTAGATTCATGCATATATTTGAAATTTGATATTGTATGTAATGCACACACATCTTGAAACATCGATAAAGGACATTTATTGTCAAACTCAAGAATTAATTCACAATAAAAAAATTCAAAGTGACAGTTGGTCCATGTTCGGACCGTCACGCTGGAGATTCTGGGTCTGTGTCGTCCAGGGGTCTCAGCAGCAGTGACTGAGGGTGTCAGGAATCTGTCACGGAGGTGAGCTAGCCTGATGTGCTGATCCTGAACTGGCGTCGTGACTCGAGGCTGACCAGGGCGTGGACGATCCCTGGTGCTCCCTGTCTGTCTGTAACGCTGACTCAAACGGGAAACGGTCGAATGATGAACACCGAAGTGCCGGGCGACATCTGTCTGTGTACTTCCGGCACGCAACGTCCCGATGGCCTGTTCACGTTGATTTTGGCTTAGGCGTGGCATCTTCAATAATGACAATTTTCCCATCATTTCCCCCGGGTATTTATAGGCAAGATTGTGTGTGTACAGTGTATGCAAAATTTGTTTGAAAATTAAAGCCTGTCCATGTCATTGACTACCCGAGTCATATTGTACGTTATTGAGTACAACTCCCTTAAATTCTGATTTGAGCACAGATTTGGAACTTATTCGGGCGGAACGAAGTTATTTTTCCATTGTGATATTTCTTTTCTTCTTGAGATAAACTCAGCACGAATTCAGCAAGTTTTATCAATGTGCGTTTTTAAAGTTACTTAGTGTAATATATATAAACTCAACAAAAATAAAAACTTTACACTCGTTTCAAAGTCAATAATTTGAACATTTTGGAAAATAGGTTTGAAATAACGATTGTATTCAATTATCTTGTCATTAAAGATGCTATAGCATACAGATCATGTTTGTCATGGAATCGGTTCCACCGGAAATGCGACGACAATGTCCATGATCAAAAACCGTGAGTCACAACTTAATGAAATCATGTCAATATCGGGTGTGTCCTCCATGGGCGTTCACAACTGCGATACAACGTCTCCTCATGGATTGGATGATGCGTCTGAACACAGCTTGGGGAATGCGCCGCCATATTTGTACCAACATGGCACCAAGCTCCTGCAAGTTCTGTGGAGGGTTCCTTACGGTCGGCTGTGGTGCCAGTTTGATGGAGACGTGTCTGGAGATTATGGATGGTCTGTCGACTGCATCCCATAACCCTCGCAACGTCAGTGACGGATGTTCCCGTATTCAGCATGCCAATGGCACGTTCACGCTGAATGTTTGACAGTCGTGGCATTGAAAATTAACGAATAATTAACCATAAAACCTTGTTTTTCTGAGATGACACTGTACTCTGCTACCGTGAGATCAATTGCACGTGTATCAATAGGTCACGTCACTTGTGTCACGTGGAAACGTGATTTTAGCGTGCAGTGCTCTCACACGTGCTACGTAGGCCCAACCAGTAGAATGAATGTTTGACGTAATGCCCTTGACAATGCATTTAACCATAATCACAACAAGAACTCTCTCAAGAAAAGTTTCTAAACACTATTTGAAAAATAATGAATGTCAAGTTATTTTTGCGGAGTATATTTTTTTCTTTACCAAATTCTAACAGAAAACGAGAGCGCCCAAAAAGGAAAACTGAGCCGAGCTGCCATTTTGAATCCTCATTCACGGCTGTAATGCAAATTGCTTCCTCCTCGGTATGCAAGTGCACTTCCTTGGCAGGAAAAAACACTACATTTTGCCGCCATTCAGGATTCAGCCATGTTTTTGCTCGGCGTTAGCAAGTTAGAGGTTTTTAGCTTTCTCCGTGCAGACTATCACTATCCATGCTGTAAAATTAATGCTATTCTCCTGAGAAATGCTGGCAAAAATTAACATTTTTGATACTTATTTTAAAAAAAAAAGCTGACAAATTCTACTATGTTGTTTGTTGTGAACGAGCGAGTTGCCAGCCAATGAGAGTGCAGGATTTGATGGAAACCGCACTGCAAAAAAAGATAACAGCTGTTATTCTCGCTTGACACTAGAAACTCCTTCCAAAAATAAATTTAAAAAATAAATTTTTCTGTAACATAGTTCTGTCTCATGTCTGTCTGGTTTTATTTTATTCCTCACGTAGCTGATCTTTTAATAGGACACCTGGCTACATATAAAGGTAAGATGTAGCGCTAGTCATTTCAAGATGCCAGTAAGGGATATTTAAAGGGATCCTCCGGCAGATTTACTCTTACTTAAACATTCGTCGATTTCAGTCAAACGTTTCATTTTCGGAGACCAAATAGCGTTCTAGAAAAATAAAATTTTTATGAAAATACCAGACGGGCCTCCCGTGTGATGACGTGGTGTAGTGGAAGCTTGGAGCAACTCTGCTCTTTATATCCTCTGTTTACAGCGTGGTTTTATTGAATTTATACATTTTTAAATAAGTACGTCTCGTTGCGCAGCATATGCTGTAAATTCCAAAATGATGCTAAAAAGGACGAGAAGATGCATCTTTTCACCGTTTACCTGGCCAGGATCGTCCGACTACTCGCAAGAAATGGATTCGTGCCATCGGAAGACCTCAAAACAACTTGCCTGTGGTGCCCGCATGCTCCGAACATTTTGAATCATCCTGTTTCGATCAAGGCGCCGTTTACACATACCCGGGTATTTTTAAAAACGCAGACCTTTGCCTTCGTTTGTGCCTTTCGTCTATACACAAACGGAGTTTTTTTTCCTCTGAAAACGATTCTTTCTAAAAACCCCGGCAAAAGTGGAGATTTTTTTGAAAACTCCGTTTTGCGTTTGTGTGTAAAGAGACCAAAACGGCGTTTTAGGCAATCTTCGCGCCACAAAAGAGCGACCATTGTACATATGACAAGCATGGAAACACTCAGAGTAGCAGCATTTCTGTTATTAAGAGCTATATTCGCCTGTTTTGCTTTTGAGAATAAAGCTCATTGACCAGCAGAGACGCATTAGGGCTCGGAGGGCAGCAATTGCGGAGCTTCTGGTGACCAAAAGAGCCCGACCGTACCACCGCCAGCGTCGGCGATTTTGGGTTCGACCTGGACGGACTGCTATCTGGTGGGAGAATTTCGAGAATGGCGTTGTCGTCCCGGAGGAATGGCAGGAAAATTTCAGAATGTCGCGATCCTCACTCCTGTCACTCGCAGAGTTGGTACGTCCGTACATACAGGGTGAGTGTACTCACATGCGCGCTTCTGTCGATGTCGGCAAAAAAGTTGCCCGCACACTCTGGCGTAGTTTAACAGCTCTTGACAGCGTATTTATGCGGATCAATATAAACTAGTGCTGTCAAGCGATTAAAATATTTAATCGCGATTAATGTCGCGACTGTCATAGTTAACTCGCGATTAATCGCAATTTAAATCGCACATTTTTGTCACATGAAAAACCATTGTAAATTCTCTTAGCATAAAAAAGTGAACGAGCTTGCTCACCGTTCGAACTACGGGGGTACTCGGGGGATCCGAGATCCCCTGAAACAGACATGAGATCCCTTGAAAACATGATTTGGGAAATGTTGGGGGGTCTCTAAAATATTGGCAAAATGATGTTTATTGACATAGCAATCGTGTGTAACGGGAAGCATTTGCATATCCGAAGTGAGCGTGCGATGGAGATCCGTGCTCTGAGACAAGCGCAAGCACCCCCCCAAGGGAAAAAAAAGGGACCCCCCGAAAATATCGGCATAGTTCGAACACTGGTTGTACCAATGTGTTTTTTTTTTTTTATTGCAGAGCATAACACGTCTTGTCACAGCCACTGCAAAGTGGGGCTGGAGCCGCCGATGGGAAAACGAAACCTAAGCCGAGCACCGTGGCTCTTCGGGGGAGGGCAAAGGACTCTGGCTGTGCGGGGCGTGGCATGTCACAGAGCGTTAATCTCGCGATAAAATTATCGCCGTTAAAATTGAGTCAAGTTAACGCGTTAATAACGCGACATTTTTGACAGCACTAATATAAACGTAATTTTTTTTAAAAAACGCAGCTGTGTGCACGAAGTTATTTTGGAAAACGGAGTTTAGAAAATATGCGTTTTTAAAAATACCCGGGTATGTGTAAACAGCGCCGTAATCAAGGGCAAGATTAATGGAGGCTTGCAGGATCAAAAGATAAGACGAGGCCGTGCCAGCAATATTTGTTCCGCTCCAAAAGTCCGCCGATGCAGCGTCGAACGGGAACGGAGACGACAACACCGGGAGGTTAGTTTCGACTTTAGTACAGGGACGGATCCAGCCCAAGAATCAGACGGACACACATTTGCAGAAATATTTTCACAGGGGTGCTATAGCCCGTGTAGTCGGCTAGCGGTAAAGTAAGCAAACGTCCCATGACTGATGCCAAGTGGTGCGCCTATACATTTCTGCATGCGCATTGGTCTGGATCCATCCCTGGTGAGTTGTAGGCTCTTTTTCGTATACTGGAAAGAAAGTACAGGTAACAAAAAAACGTTAAACAACAATAACCACCGCCTGATCGAGAAACATTCGTTTGAGCTTCAGGTACGGTCGACTAGACAACAGATAAGAGAATTACTCAACGTTTTGCATGAAACTCACTTGTTTGAAGTTTTGGTAGTTTGTTTCGTTTATGTCCTCGGAACGCAAATTGACCAGAAAGCGGGATAACCGCTGAACCAGTCGCTGTTGAAATCCAGCGTTCTTCGTTGGACGATAAAAGCGTCTCATTAGATGATTCGTTCAAACTCTACTAGCAAAACCAGGATATAAAGAACCGAGTTGCTCCAAGCTTCCACGGGAGGTCCATCTGCTATTTTATTTTCTAAACCCCTATTTGGTCTCCGAAAATGGACGTTTGACTGTTAAGTATTCGTAGAGCAAGTTCAAATCCACTGGAGGGTCCCTTGAATTTCACTGTGCTTGAAGTGTGCATGTGATGAATAATAAAGGTTTTTTAAAAGGGGGTGGCACGGTGGTGTAGTGGTTAGCACGGTCGCCTCACAGCAAGAAGGTTCCGGGTTCGAACCCAGCAGCCAGCGAGGGCCTTTCTGTGTGGAGTTTGCATGTTCTCCCCGTGTCTGTGTGGTTTTCCTCCGGGTGCTCCAGTTTCCACCACAGTCCAAAGACATTGCAGTTAGGTTAACGTGGTGTGGCCTTGGGCTGAGGTGCCCTTGAGCAAGGTACCTGACCCCTGACTGCTCCCCGGGCGCTCTGGTATGGCTGCCCACTGCTCTGAGTGTGTGCATGTGTGTTCACTGCTTCAGATGGGTTAAATGCAGAGGATGAATTTCACTGTGCTTGAAGTGTGAATGTGATGAATAATAAAGGTTTCTTCTTCTTTAAAGCTTTGTATTTTTTGTGGCATGATATCAGAAGCAAAAAGAGACCAAATGAGCAGGACGTGCTCATTCGTCCACCTTCAGAGATCTTTATGACGCGAGCGTATGGGTTACCGTCCTGTTTCTTGAGGTCAGATCGAGTATGATAAAGTGCACCGACTCAAATCATCCCAGTCGACCGCTCGGCTGTGCTTTCAGTACAGTCTGGTTTATTAGATATGTACAGAGATATGTACACAGTACAGTATATAAATCTTCCATGCGAACAGAACGTTAATGTTGTTAAACTAGTTTTCCACAAGGCAAGAGTAGAACCATAAAATCAGACTGGATTAGAGGAACATGATCTCGTCACTCGGTTTAATCCACACGATATCACTGTCGTTTAGAGCTCCATGAATATTTTAAAAGGTAGTTAGAAAAGTTCATTGTGTGTCAGTGTGGTGTTCCTATCGAATAAATGGGGAAGCAGCAAAATCCATAACTGTAGCCTGTTTCAATGAACCAACAGATGGATGTGAATTAAAAAGAAAGATGACACTCATAATTAAAAAAAAAAAAACAAAACCCTAACACTACTTCAGGTCAGGAAGGTGCTGCTTACATTTAACCAGCAGCGTTGTGTAAACTTGTGTCGTCTAGACGTTCCGTTCAGAACGAGAGAAAGAAGGAAGCTGCATTTCATCAGCGACTGATTCTCTAAGAAACGTTACGCAATGGGCGAGAAAGAAAGAAAAAAAAAAGTGTCAGGCCACACAGTGAACTTGCTGATTAATCAATTTCGACATTGTGTTTGCAGGGAGAATCAGCAGCACTGTACGCAAGATATGATCATACGTGTGTAATTTGTACAAATTATTCATATACAACAACATAGCCCGGTTTAGAAAAATGACTCTCGTGCAGATGACGACGATGCGTGTGGACTTGTCCTTCGGTTGTTCAACAAAACGTGCTCTCAATGCTACGGCATGCTATCCTTTCCGAATTAAACCACCTGCCGCACTACTCGCATGGGATTTTGCATACACAACTAGCAAACCATATAGCCAGGGATATATTATAAAACGTTCCGTTAGCTCTTTTTGCCTATTATTATTGTTGTTTCCGAGCCTGGAGGCCTCATAAATCTACGATTTGTCCACCCTTGAAGTGATCCAGAATTAATTCCGGGGTTTGAGCAGCAGCCGGATAATACTCCCGTCCTATTTTCTACTCGACTCGCGTCCATAGCGCTCGCCTTTGGATCAGGATTCCTCGTTGTGCGGTTTTAATTCAGGACATAAAAAGCGCTACGTTTTCTTATAGTAATGAAGAACGTACACGGTACTCACCTCACTGAGCTTTACAGTGTTACTGGACATTGGAACATGGCAGCGGCTACACGTTCGGCGTCCGACGTGAATCGGTGATGGGGAGAACCGAAAACGTACAAACGTCATCAGACCCACCGGACAGACTGCGGCGTCGGGAAATCGTTCGACGCCTTTGCTCCGTCGAGTGGCGGGAGTCCTCGATTTGTCCGATAACCCTTTTGAACGAGAGGAATACTGACAGCACGGGTTCGAACTATGAAATGAGTCACGGACGCTGGAAGCCACACGTACGGCCAAATTAACTTAATGCAATATACATATATTCTGTATACACACACACACACGCGTATGTACAAATACTACTAGCAGATCCTTCATAAGTCCCCGTCTTTTTCGGCTCAGCAGATGAAACAAGAAAGTAAAGTAGGCCAGGAACGAAGTGAAGCATGAGGAGAAAGACACACAGAGACGTTTCACATTTAGTCATGCTCGAAGAGCCGTAGTAAATAGTCGTAGTGTTCTCTCGTGTGTCAGAGCCTTTTCTTTTTCTTAAAGTGGTACAGTGGAGTGTTTTTAAAAAGCCCAGCCCAGCCCGACCCTCAGTAAGGGATGGAGATGTACGGAGATCTGAGAAACAAGGGAAGTGTGTGTGTGTGTGTGTGTGAGAGAGAGAGAGAGAGAGAGAGAGAGAGAGAAGAAAGGAGGATGCTGGATGAAGAGGGGGTATCATGTCTCAGGAAGCTGGCTGATGTCTGTCAGGTTGGTGTCGTTGAGGATGGCGCGGATTCGCTCTAAAGAGTCCGCCTGCCGGATTCTCTCCAACTGGACCTGAGACGGGGGAAAAAAAAAAAAAAATCTTTAAAAGGGGACATACCGTATTGTGCACAAACATTAGGGTATCTGAAGTACCAACCAAACTACAAAATCAGTTTCTTTCGCACCCGTTTCAACAAGCTGTTCAAATCCGGCTCCTCGTTCTGGGTCACGAGCACAGCCCGTTAGAATAATCCCGCCCTCTCATGGCTTGAGAACTACCTTTGCGGACAAACGTTCATTCATGCCGAAAGTGCTACCTGACTTAGCTGGCAGAAGAAGCGGGTGGAGTGAGCAGTGGCTCGTTATCGTTTTGAACGGGGCGAGAAGGGAGCAGTGGGGTATTTTGACTAAAATCACATTTCATTTAGACCTCAGGGAAGCGTGTCAGCTTGGGGAGGGGGAGAAAGGGGTTTAATGCATCACCGTTAAACATGACCTGAATTCAAGTCACTGCCTGGTATGAAAAAAAAAAGAAAATACTTTTGGGTGTGCCGTTCCAGGCTTGTAGTATTTTGTTTGTTGTTTCATTCATTTTTATACTAATTTCATGCAAGTGTGTCGCGCCTTGGCGTGTGCATCAGAGAGACTCTCGGGGCGCTCCGGACAGCACGCACCATAAACAACTCGCACCTGCATAGGATTAAGGCGCAGTCGGTGAAAACGCACTTGCTTTGCGAAGTATTGAGTTGCATTGCTGACACATTACCGAGCCTTATTTCCGCGTTTGGGTTCCGCCGAGTCTACGATAGCCTGTTTGTGCCTCGCTCGACCTACTGCCTGCCGTTCTGGATTGTTTACCGTCTTCGCTTGTATTAATAAACCCACCTTCTGCACTTACATCCGTCTCCCAACCGTCTCTGACAGAATACTAAACACTCCCTGATAAAGAGAAGCACATTCATGGCGCTGACTCGGACTCGAGGTTTACACTACGTTCAGACTGCAACCTGAAACGACCCATATCCGATTTGTTGTGAAATCCGATTTTTTTGTTAGGCCGTTCACATTACCAATTACATGAGACTTGTATGCGATCTCCAATATGAACGGAAAACGACCCAAAAGTGTCCCGCATGCGCAAATTGACACGTAATAAGCACATCTACGTAATACGTAAACAACAACAAAAAAAAAAAGCGCACTCTTCAAGTTTCCACCAAAGAGGCGGGATTAGCCAACGCAGAATAGTGACGTTTGTCTCTTGTTGATGACGTGTAGGTCGCATGAATGCGACCTGTCCGGTCAGACTGCAGTCGCATGTGAAAATAACGGATATGCATCGGAATTAGGACCACATATCCAAGCGGCCTGGGTCGCATGTGAAAAAAATCGGATCTGTGTCGTTCAGATTGTCAATAAATCGGATACAGGTCGCATATGGGCAAAAAAGTCGGATATGGGTCGTTTCAGGGTGCAGTCTGAACGTAGTCTTAGTGACTCGACTACAACACTGGCTGTTAGGAAAATACCCATTGTGAAGTATAGTTACGACCACTCAGAAGTTGATTATTTTCAAAATGGCTGCCTAGTTTTTAAAGGGGAACTGAAGGCAAATTTATTTTTATCATCATCAAAATTCTATTTCTCATTTTATAAAATATAGGAATGCATTTCTGATCGCTACTTTGTCACCGCTATAGCAAGTTGAGTGTTTGAAATACGCTATGCAATATATATATCGGTCCGTATGTCAAAGCAACGGGACTTCGTAAACGAGATTCGCCGAGACCTGTGCGAGACACCGTAGGACGGAAGAAAAACGTACAGCGGAAATCAAAGTGACCGACGTCCGCCAACGGTGTCAAAAGACGCGCGCGCCCTCCTTCGAATGCTGATGTAATCAAGCCGGAAGTTTTCCCGTGTCCGAAATCGCTCCGTGGGCACTATTATTCACACCCTATATAGTGCACAACGATGGTCAGTAACCAAAGCAATATATCCCATCATGCATTGCAGTCGCGCTGAAAGAAATCAAATTAAAAGTCTCAAATTTGATTTAATAAAAGGCAACGGCAAGGAAGAAAGATGCAGGTACTTTGCATTTATTAATGCAGGAAATGCGCTCAGTATAATATGGATTTGTCACAAAAATACACGCACGTGTTTATTATTTTGAAACCCACCAGCTGACTGATCTGGCACGTTTTAATTGTGTGGCGGACTAGTGTCCGAAAGCGTTTTTGTTTTTTCCCCCCATTTAACCAATGGTTTGAAGTCGTATGGCATAATCTCCAAATTAATCTAAATTGGAACAATATGCCGATCTGACCGCTGTGTAAACGGTTTTCAAAACGGCAGCGTGAAGATCGCGCGGATAAGCGAAACCTGCCGTGGACCGAACGAACTACGTTCAACATGGCTAAAGGCCGATAAGTGTAATATAACATGCCAATAGGAGTCACGATATGGGGTTAATAAAACCGAAAACGTAACGTTAATTAAGAAATAAAGCAAGTTTAAAAATGACTTCGGTTCCCCTTTAAAGGGGAACAGAGGGCAATATATAGAGTAAATATAACAATAAAACACACATTAACGAACCTTATTCAAGACTTACAAAAGTTTTTTGTTCTAAGGTTGGAAAGTTATAGTGTTTTGAAAGTAGCTCGAGCAAACTATTTCCGCAGTTTGAACAGCCCGCCATGATATTAATTTTATCCAATCAGAATGCACGTTCATTTTCTCTGCGTAACACTCATGACGTATGTATGTGCCCAGTTGTGTTGGCTCATTGAGGTTGGGAATAGCACGTGTGAAATACCTGTTTCTGCCTCTTGCGACGATTTCGCAAGTCCACGGGTGGCGCCTATCTCATTGCAGCAAATAAATTCTGCTGGACTCGTGAGCAACTCCACGTTACATTTTCCGCACGAGCGCCACGCCGTGTCACCTGCACGCAGACGCTCTGCCCCACGCTCGCCACGCCCATGGTCAGCATCAGTCTCATCCTCGCCGTCATCCGAGCTTTCTTCTCTTATTTCATCACCGGAGTCAAGAGTACCTCTCCTAGCTATTTTAAGTTCGTTTCTTAAGACAAGGATTTTTTAAGATGTTACCCTGTTGACAGTTTCGGCGAGAATCTTCCGCCTTCTTCAAAACAGTCACCAGATGTGTCCTGGGGGAGCGACCTGACAGCAGGAGGCGTGAACTACCTGTCAAACTGGGCGGGACGTTCACGCCTCCGTAGCGTAACATCAGCTGATAAGGCACGTCACCACTCGACATCTGCTGACTGTTTTGAAGAAGGCGGAAGATTCTCGCCGAAACCGTCAACAAGGGAACATCTTAAAAAATCCTTGTCTTAAGAAACGAACTTAAAATAGCTTTAATAGTTAGACATAACGAACTTCCACTACATAGTACCTCTCCTAGGTTCAAACTGGTACCCTTCTAAGCCATAGCCTGCTTGCAGTGTGTCTTGCGGGATCTCTTCGTATGATTCGACAGAGCTGTCGCTTTCACTTGATGCGCCCGACGCCATGATTACACGCTTATCTCCTCTATTTCGGAGAGTTCCGCTAGTGCAGTGGGTAGCGCTGACGTCACGGTCTTTTAAAAATGGCGACTCTTGTGCGGTTTAGCGTATAAAGTATTATATTTACAATTACCAAGATATTTTGTTGTTTTCTAGTATATAAATTTGATAGAATACGTTACTTTGTCACATCAGCAACAGTATATATTATATTCGGTACCCCTTTAAACAACGAAACGATCCTTCTACAGCGTTTTTCATTCACTCCAGGCTGCCAAGTCCCTGACTGCCTTCTGGTTAAACAGAGAACGCACGACTTACTTGCAGAGTCTGTGAAAGCTTGACGAAGTCTCTCTGGACCTGCTCGCTGACATCCAGCTCTGTTTGTAGTCTCTGTGCTTTGTCCTTCTCGTCAAACACTTGACTCTCCAGGGCAGTCTGTAAAATCCAGAACGCACACCAAGGTGGTCAGTGAGCGGCGCCAGAGCTAGCTCCTTTTACTCTAGGGTTTTATCTCAAGATCACATGGTTCCTTACGGCACTGCACAGGGAGTCGGTTTGTCATGCTTGCCCTCAGGAATTAGGTCTCTTTTCAGTGAGTCAAATTCATTTGGCTCAGCTCAACGATTCTTCCCCTCCCCCCCTTCCCTGTGGGTCTGTGAAAGAAATCGGACTTCTCATTGTGCGCTGGAGAAACGGTTCTCGAAGCGCCAACGTGTACTGTCTGGGAGCCAAAAAAAGAGTCGACTCTTACTGGTGAGCTGAACCAAGTGATCGGACTCGTTAGAAAGAGCCGAAACTCCTGTTGGCATTTTGTAGAATGAGCTCATCACAAGCTTTGGGATCTTGAAGGCTGTAATCTGATTGGCTGTTCGATGTGCTTTGTGCACGAAGACCTTTCACAACTTTTTTTAATGACAGATGAAAAAGTCATTCATAGTCAGCACAAATGCCTCGAAACACAACCCACCGTGGTCACGTTAAACTATCCAGGTTAGCAATTTTAACCAAAAACGGCGGATATTTTACAAGCGAATAACTTCCTGTTATGGATCGCACCTTGCTGGAGAGCGCGTCTTTCAGCTGGTCCTCCAAGCTGCTTTTCAGACCCTGGACGCTCTCTAATGCTCGGCTCTTCTCGGCCAGGCTGCTCTCGAGCTGTTCGCGACAGAACAGTTCAGGATCAGCCAAATTCAAATGCCTACCATCCATACACCTTCACTCAGGACGTTCCAGCTCGTTCGGAGGGTTCTTTACCTGCTCTTTTTCAGTCTTCACTCGCTCCAACTCCGTCTTCAGGCTGGAGAAAGACGCTGGAAGAGGAGACGGAAGTCAGAGTTAAAAGACTCAACATTGTGACTAACGTCCCATTAGCAATACAAAACATTTATCTAGAGTTAGGACACTAGGACGTTCGTGCCGGCGAGATGTTAGTACATCACACCACAGCGCTGCGGAATCTGGATGCATCCAAGTACTTCGTAGGCATTTATAGTAGTTGTTGGTACCTGGAGGATGATGATGATGATGATGATGAACTACAGCCATAGTAAGCAAACGTACCACGTTACGCTCTACTACTTTAGATCCCTCATCAAAAAATTCCCGTGCAGGGATTTGCTCACGCGACGTAAAATAGTTCCACCATTGATTAAGCAATGCATCTCATGACATCCACAATTAAATAGATATGGTGCGAGTCAGTCATGGTATATCCTGGATATACCATGAACTGACATCGCGGTTTCAAGCCATGCGGCCGACTCGAGTCACAGCCGTGGCTCCGTGAGTATTTCCGTATCATGATCATGCCTAGCGAGGCAGGCGATAGCGTGGAACATGCGCAGGTCGAAGGTCGCTCCGACGTGAACAACAAACACCACAGCCTCCAGCGAGTTTGTGCCGAGATTCGGTCTTAAAACTTTGGAATTTTCTGATGAGGGACATTTAAGTTATTCCACAAAATCGAGTCGTCCATGAGCTGATGGATCATAAGCCGTGTACGACGAGATTGAGTGGAATAACGGATTTATTCTATCCACATGCGCTGGATTTTGAGAAACGGAGCATTTTTATTTTTTGCAAATTCGACAGATAAAAACATTATACAGAACGCTTAGAATGTAAACAAGCTGGCGAAATGAGAGCAATTTGTGAAAAATGCTATAAAATGGTAACAATTCTGGGGGGGGGGGGGGGGTGTTACGATCTTACAATCAATAATAATAAGTTAAATTTATATAGCGCCTTTCAAGAAACCCAAGGACGATTTACAATTATAGACAAAGAAAAAATAAATAAATAAAAATTAAAAAAATAAAAATAATAATAAAAAAAGTCCACCAAGTAGGGGTCAGGATGTAATTCCCGTGGTGTAGCAGCCACAGTCCCACCAAAAGGCGCACGAAAACGAGTCCCACATCTCCAGCACCGCCGTGACATCGCGCCATGGATCCACAAAGCGAGCAGAGAAGCTCCGCCACGCAGAGCACTGGTGTGTCCCAAACCGACTGCACAGCTGCTGCGACGCCACCGAGCAACATCGCTCGGAACATCATGCCAAGCACTAAAGCACAGAGCGCTGGACAACCACGATGTAAAATGAGCAACGAGCTCACTGCAGTCCACAGCTGGGAGCACAGGCACCACCCACGGCGAACCAAGGCCTGGAGGGAACCGACGCCCAATACTGGGTCTGGAGCTACACCACAACCGGCGGACAAAACACTCAAACATCAAACTACACAAAAAATAAATAAATAAAAGGAAATAGAAAAATAAAATAAAAAAAATACTTTTGTTCCATTTTTCGGGGTTTTCTTTCCGAGCAGAGTTTTTATTTCATCCTCGGTTGGTTCAGCAACATGCTCAGCCATTTTGTTTTTCTCTACTCACGGTATATGAGCCGATATCCTAGTAGGAGAGTAGCCGATCAGATCGCTCATATCCAGTGAATGTGGATAGAATAAAAACCTAGCATACGATGCACTGAGAGACACTGGGAATGACGGATTCTCTTTGGTGACTGGCGCAGTACTATTTTCTGAAGGGTGCAGCCCCTTTCAACCGGAGCCTCTCGGTGCGTGGTAGATTTGATTAAGATCCCACAATTCAGCTCGATGATAACCAAAGAAGAAGAAGAATATTTTTCTGCTGAGAAAGATAGAAAGACGACGGCTGGCCAAAGCGATGGCGGTTGGTGCTTGATATAAATGCATCAAGAATTGTTTCTGCAGAAATAACTTCTTCAGCGTACGTAGATCTACATCATCTGGGTCACAGGGTGGCGGAGTACGTCCGAATTGTGTCCTTGGTACTCGCTCGTGTACTGACGGGAACATACTACAGTTATGGTCAGGTAGTAGGTACTTAGCGGGCAGCACTGTCTCCTTACGGCAAGAAGGTGCCGGGTTCGAGCCCAGTGGCTGATCGAGGCCTTTCGGTGTGGAGTTTGCATCCGCGTGGGTTCCCCCCCCCACGGTTAAAAAGACATGCAGTCGGTTAATTGACCACTCTAAGGCCCACTTTACACGGGGACGGTCTGAAACGCAAAAGTCCGTTTTCGTTCTCACTTTTTTCCGCGTCTACACGACCGTTTTCAAGGAGGAAATCTGCGTCTATACGGTGACGCATAAATGTGTGGAATTCAATTGGATGTGCATGCCAGGCGGCCAGGTGGTGCTGTGAAAGACCTCCGCTATGTCTGCACGCATGCGCAACGTCTTCCGTCTTGTCTGATCTGCACATCTGCGCCGCGAAAACTTTGACTACTCTGGCTATGGTAAGTAAGAAAGTAAGTAAAAAAGTAAGAGCATACTATACCCGCCTCTGTTCATTAACGGTATATGTGCAGATTCGGTATAGATGTTCGAAGGACTCCTGGACGTTTATTAAAGCTGCCAGAGCAGCTTGAAGGTCCGTTGGATCGATGTAATCAGACATGCTCTTACTTTTTTACTTACTTTCTTACTTCCCGGGCTGGCATGTACAGTATATGACATATGTATGACGTAAACGCGTACCCGACGTGAGCAGATCCGAGCAGAGTTTCGCGTATTGGGTAGTTTAGACGGATATGCAACGGGGGCTGTTTTTAACTTATCCACTCTGGAAGGCGTTTTCAATTTTTTCCGTTTTTCAGCCTCGGAAACACCGTCCCCGTGTAGACGAAAGGCACTTCCGTTAAATATTTAGTCATTTTTACCCGACAGCGTCCTCGTGTAAACGGGCCCCAAGTTGTCCACAGGTGCGCAGAAAGGAACTGGCCACCCTACTGCTGCAATTCCGGCCAAGTCGACCAAACATGGTTCGGCAGAGACGACGACGAGTAGGTACGATAGTCCATACTAAAAATTCAGGTGCGGCCGAAGACCAACAATAAACATGTTATTTAAGAAAGAAAGAGAGATTTTGTGCTTTCTCGGTCTCAAGTTGCTTCGAGAGAGAATAAAAGAGGGTGATGAAGGAACGGCTATGATAACGTGAAGCTGTTATGGCTGTGGTATAAGAGGAATACAACAACATCAGGCTCTGCCGATACTGGAAAATAAATCAACAGCATCATGTCTGCAAGCTATCAACACACCACCACCACCACCACCTTTTGTCTACTAATATTTATGACATGGAAACAAACATGCCTGGTGTTATTAGTGGCTTTCAAACACACACATGAACATGCTACATGAGGACTGGTAGCATGCTTAAAAAAAACACAGCTGATTCTAGATGCGCAAGCGGTGCTGTCACTGCTGGACACGGCGCGCTCGCGTGACATTAATGTGATGTTACGCTGTGTACGGGGAGCGTTAAAATGGCATTAGTACTACCAGTGGAGACAGACAGCCGAGACACAACATGTATGACAGCCAGTGACTCATACCTTCCAGGATGTCTGAACACATGTCCCCAGTGGAGGGAGAAGGAGAAGGAGGGGAAACAAAGATTTGAATCAGAGATGAGAGGAACTGGGGCTTCCGTTTTTTGATATTAAGAAAGTACAACAATCAGCAACCGTAACTGAATCAAAATATATTTAAGTACGTGCTTCATGTTTTGAATGATGATGAACAAAAAATGTCGAATGCATGGTTTTTCTAGGACACTCCGTACCACTAGGGGGCAGCAGTGAACAGATTTAGTATATGCTTACACTCAAAAAAAAAACAAAAAAAAAACATTGGATTTACTTAACCGAGTTATGGCAACCGGTCCCACGAAACTGTGTTAATTTAGATGTATTGAATACAGTCGGGTTAAATTGGGCCGGGGCTGAGCCCCGGCACATAAGCTCGGAGCGGATGGCATATGATCACGCACACATCAAAAGCAACAAACCCTTTTCACGATTTTCAGTTCTGAATAATTAAATATCGTTTTATTAATCAATAAACCCATGACTTTTATGAGATAGATCATAGTTTTCCTGATAACAAGACGACCTGTCAAAGCTATTTAGAACAGAACTTGCGATCAGAGATTCTGGTTTCTGGAACACTGCGTGGGTTGCCAATTCCGCTTTTTATAAGCGACTTTGGGGTTTCTTTTTTTGTGAGCTCGCTTTAAAAAAAAAAAAAAATCAGAAGTCGTGGTTTGCGGGTTTTTGGGCTTGTGTTTCAGCGTTGTGACTTGTTTATAATTTTCTCCGTACACCGTCTCCCCTTTTACCTGCATTAATCATTTGAATGCAGCAAAACTTTTGCTGCATTCAAATGATTGTGCTTCTATTTTGCTGCTATAATATGCTCATCTTATGTATGTTCTAGACAATACAAAAAGCACCACATGCCAAATAAATAACTGAATACATAATAATAACAATAATAATAAATGCTTCCAATGTTATAGTGTTGTTTGTATTTGGTTGCATTCACTGCATGAATATATTGGATTGACAATTTGACTGACAGTGTTTTGGCATATTTAACATTTATCCTCCAAAATAAATCAACTGTTTTGGTTTAAGATTGTGCAAGCCTTCACATTTTCTCACTGAACATTTCTCCTTCACATTTTTCACCTGTAGGCATGTGACAAGATTTAACATGATATTGCTCAACCTACCTCTGTAAAGTCAGCTAACAACTTATTAAAATGCACCAGAATTCAGCAAATAACATGTATGATAATAAAAAACTTCTGGGGGAGGACCCCCAGACCCCCCACTAATCATTTCCTTCAAACCAATGTACAACAACCTGTACAATCTGTTACACTGACCAACCAATCTACATTCAAACTGCCATAATGTGTAGGGGGGCACTACAAGACACACACAGGCCTACAACACACAGATAAGGTGTATATCTCTGTGCAATATATGATATGGTTATCAAATTAGAGGGTTATTTTCCAAAAAGTATATTGGGGCAGGGCGGCGGGGACAGGGGCGGGTACGAGGCAGAGCCCCCCCCGCATAACCAATCCCAATTTAACCCCTGAATACAGTTATGTGTTGAAAAACTCAACATAACTGTATTCAATACATCTAAATTAACACAGTTTCGTGGGACCGGTTGCCATAACTCGGTTAAGTAAATCCAATGTTTTTTTTGTTTTGTTTTTTTGAGTGTAGGCACTATGGAAGAGGAAATCAGAATAGGAATGGGGGCGCAAATGGATGATTGAACAGAACGTTTCACTTTCTGACTTGGCAGCTGGAGCCCTGTAGCTCTGGCCTGATGAGCGGCCTTATTTACATAAATGCATGTGATTGGATAAAGCAAAGCTGAGAATCTGCTCCAGAAGCCGGCTCCTGTTTACGAAACTTATTGACCCATCCCACGTGACGTCACGACAAACGCGGCCGCCATTTTGGACACGAACTACCAGTAGTCTACCACAGCCAACAACGAGGAACGACGGCGAAGCATCGAAAGGAGTATAGCCATCAAAGAAAGTTTTTACTTTCAGCAAGACTTCCATCATGCCATTATATTGTTGTGCACCTGGATGTAGTAACCATCAACACACACGGCAAGATTTATCATTTTATCGGATCCCGACAGATGCTGACCGACGGAGAAGATGGATAGCGGCCATTAACAGGAAAGATTGGCAGCCCTCGGCATACCAGCGCTTGTGTAGTGACCACTTTGTTGGAGGTAAGACGAATAAAATTAGCCATTTTGTTTATCCTGAGGACCGACATTAAATGAAAATGTGAACAAACCTTAGCTGTAATAAGATGGCGACCACCGGCTCCAGGGACGACCCGCTGATGTAGGCATGTTACCCAGCCTGACACAAAATATTTGTAGGTATCCAAACTCTTATACGCTTTCAGATCAATACCTGTGTATGGCGATGGGTTTTTAACGACATAGGTATACAGATCATGTGGGCCAAAGTCAGGTAAAGACGAGGGCTTCGTGTACTTCCGTACGTCAGTGAACAATCCTGGTGGAAGCAGGTAAACGTCGTTCTCTAAGCCTGCTAACCTCAATTTTTGCAAATACCTCTCCCTCTGCTCGCCCTGTAAATGCCCTACGTCGCTGGATAGTGAAGGTGTTTTCTGCATCTCGCTCCTTTTTCTTTTATGTTTTTCGTTTGTCGTCTTCCTCGCATTCAAACCGATTCGAACCGAAGTCCACTTCATGTCCAAAATGGCGGTCGCGTTCACGAAGGTCATGTGAGTGGGAAGGGTCAATAGTTACTGAACGGAATATATCTGATATATCATGGAAAAAAAGCCAGACATTATTATTATTATTATTATACATACACATTCATTTCGGGTGTTCAGTGCGTCATTGTCTTTCAAAACCTTCTGTGGCGGCCATGTTTGTTTACAAATTGTCCCGCCCGCTCACTAGCGCGGAAGCTTTACGTCGCCTTGACAACCATGCAATATCGTAAACCGTATTCAACGCTCGTTCTCCATTGGGTAGAGTGACGTAATAGACGTAGGATAAGCGATATGCTAACAATATTGCATGCTATCAAACCAAATGAACGAAACCCGCTAGAAGGGAATAGAACACGTTTTTATTCCATCGAGAAAGTGCCGTAGGGGAGAGCGGGGTAAGATGAGCCAGGGGGTAAGATGAGCCACCCCCTGTTTCTAAGAAACAGTAAACAATTGTGACCATGTGACCACATTCAAAGGGGGCCGGGACCATTTACTTACACTTGTGGAGAGGAGCACCACATGTCAAACTAAGTGAGGGACATATTTATAAAAATGTGTTTTTGTGCTTTCTAAGTCAATTCCATGTTTGTCCACAGTGAAGATGATTTAGAGAAGACAAAAGTAGAATAATATTTAGACACATTAGGGTTAAGTTAGTGGCTTTCTAAGCTATGATATGAATGCTAATAAAAATAATTTTGATTAGCCTAATCCCCTTTATTAGCATTTTTCTACAAAATGGTGGCCATGGGGTAAGATGAGCCATTAGATGTGGGGCAAGTTGAGCCACTGGCTCAACTTACCCCATTGGTGGCTGAGCTTACCCAATATGGATGACACTTAAGTTTTCACATTTACTGGTCATATATGACAACAACATATATATATATATATATATATATATACACAGGGATTAAAGCAAAAAAAAAAAAAAAATCCTGAGCCTGAACTTTTTAGACTCATGCAAGCGACTCTATATGGCCGGTCAGTTGGAAGAGTTGGCACACAATATAGGCATATATATGTTTTATGTGGTTGCAGGGGTCGTAATATGCGACATGAACACATTCACAGGGTCAAAAAGATTGCATGAATGATTGCAGACTAATGGCCCTTTTCCACTACCCTTTTTCAGCTCACTTCAGCTCGCTTCAGCTCACTTCAGCCCGACACGGCTCGCGTTTCGACTACCAAAAACCAGCACGACTCGGCTCGCTTCAGCCCTGCTTAGCCCCTAAAACTCGCACCGTTTTGGAGTGGGGCTGAAGCGAGCCAAAGCGAGCCGACTGAGGTTGGGGGCGTGAGCAGACACTCCCCTGTGCACTGATTGGTGAGGAGGAGTGTCCTCACATGCCCCCACACGCCCCGCGAGCGCGCTGGGATCTGTAAACACCGTAAACCCGGAAGAATAATAATTACGAATTACGAGAATTTCTGAAGCCTTATGCGCCTCGCCTCATCTATACGCTCTTGCCAGTATCTGTTGGCGTTGTCGGTGACAACAAGCCACAGCACCAAGACCAGCAACACTAACGACTCCATGTCCTCCATGTTTATTGTTTACTATTCGGGTCGTGAGACTACCGCTTAAAAGCTCACTGAATCAGTGACATACAGAGCATCGTGGACGAGTTCGCGGAGCGCAAGGCTCGCCGTATGCCCTTCAAATAATGCGCGCAGTAGGCTATTGATGTTTTATTATGAGCCATGTACAGTATGTCGCCGAATGTTTTTTTGTTTCTGAGTTACATGCTCGTTTGAAGGACTTAATGTACAAAATAACATAGTTGCACCCCATAGTGTTGAAATTGGTAAACACAGTGCATTCAGTGAGGTTTGCACCGCCCTCCTTTTATTTCTGACTCTTCCTGTCACTGCTGCAACCTCTGAGCGCTCATTCGTATGCCCTTCAAATAATGTGCGCAGTATAGGCTATTGATGTTTTATTATGAGCCATGTACAGTATCCTAATGTTTTTTGTTTCTGAGTTACATGTTCGTTTGAAGGACTTGATGTACTAAATAACATAGTTGCACCCGGTAGTGTTGAAATTGGTAAACACCGCAGTTGCGGACATTTTGTAGCCTAAAATGATGTTATGATAAGCTTTAATAAAGGGCCCGGTCATTTGCCCCGCCCCCGGCCCGGCTCTGACTTGTTCCGCCACTGTCACTGATGTCACTGTTTGCGCTGCTTAACGACATCACATGACGTCCACCCACTTTCGCTAACTCCACCCAATGTGTCCACCCACTTCCAGCCAGCACGGTTCAGCGCGGTTGTAGTCGAAATGCAACTTCAACAGCCCCGCTCAGCCCGACTCAGCTCGACTCGGCACGGCACGGCTCAGCCGCGTTTGTAGTGGAAAAGCGGCATATGTTTGACTTTTGAAAATGCAATACCAAAAACGGCCAGTAGATGGCAAAAGTGCACCTCACCAAAATCTACATGTAGCATTTAGGATTTCTTTTGATATCAAGTTTTGATGCTAAGCTTTGTCCTTAACAGGTTACAAATTGACCTACAATCACAAGGTGAACTGTTACAAGGGTATGTGAAATTCAGTCTAGCATTGGAAAAATAAAATCTTTGTAACCATTTAATTTAGGGTACATTAAAAGGACAGTGGTTTACTTTTGAAACAGTTTTAATAATTCAAATAATTCAACAATTTCAACATTTCAATAACTTTTAACTTTTAACTCACAGCTGCTCTGTGAGCAGGGTCTGACTTGTGTCTAGGAAGAACCTTTTTGCCGCTGGATGCATATATGAGCTTCTTGGAGCACAGCATGCAGAAGCAAGCACCTGGCTCCTTCAACTTCCTACACCAACTGCTAAATGGCTTGCAGTCTCGTCCAATCTCCTCCAGCCATGCCCAGCGCCATTTATTCTTCAGACCTTTATCTATGGCGAGGGTATTTTCCCCTGGCTTCATATACTGCATCGCCCCCACTCCATGAAATGCCGCTCTCTCTACTCTGAAGTTGCTCGAAGCACATTGTGTTAAGACCCGCCCCATTTTACTTCTGATTGGCTAATACTGTTAGTTTCAGAACTGGAGAGTTGCGCTTCTTTCCTATCATTGGCAGAGAATGAACACACTCGAAAGCCATGGGGTTATCGAACGTTTTTTTCCTCCTAATAATTATATATATATATATATATATATATATATATATATATATATATATATATATATATATATATATTGCCCGGAGTCAAGCGCTGCATGCCGGAAATCCGGCAGGGGGCCGGAATACTTTAATCCCTGTATATATGACATCAGATGAAGAAGACCAGTTGTTAGTTGTGGGGGATTATGTTGTGGCAAAATACACGGGGAAGAAGAAAGTGCATTTCTTCATTGGCCAGATAATCAAATTGGATGTCTTCGAAATAGAGGCAAGATTTCTCAAAAGAAGCCGGTCATGCCATGGCTCTGCATGAAAGCCAACCTTTGTCTTCAAAGAGAAAGATGAGGCTGTCCTGTCAAGACAGGATATTGTGAAAAAATTGCCCCGCCCCTTTACTGTTGGGGGGACAGCACGGAGGGAGAGGCAAATGGTGTTCCCTTGCCATTTGAACGCTTGGAACATTGAATAATGATGAAATGATTGAATGATTGATGGAATGATTGCTGCATGTTTTAGCAATGTTTTAACCTACTGAAAGAAATAAGATTTTTTTGGCACTGTTCTACTGTTTTAGTAATTTCTATAATATAGTATATCTCTCATTCCCTCTCTAACCATCCCTCTTTCTATCTATCTACGCATATCTCTCTATCCATCTATCTATCCCTCCCTATCTATCCCTCGTTATATCACCTCTCTCTTCATCTCCCCTTCTCTATGCAACGGCCCTATCCCCCACTTGATTGACTTGACTTGATTCATTGATTGCATTTCTAATAATAAAAGTTGTTTACTTTGTTAACCTAACATGTTTTGTGTTGGCTCAATTTACCCCACACAGTGGCTCATCTTACCCCGTGCATGGGGTAAGTTGAGCCACTTGACATTTTTTTTTCAAGAGGTAATATCACTCTAACCATAAGAGCTTATCAATTATGTTTTGCTCAGATAGTAACAGTACACTTTGAAATTTGGTATGGTGTGTAGACTGGAAGCAAAAATGGCTTTAACATGTAGTTATGATGAAAAATGTAAAGTGGCTCATCTTACCCCACTCTCCCCTATATACTTTTTTTTTTTTTTATAGCGCTTGGTTGATGAGCCCTGGTTTAAATGTTAGCTTGAGAGGTCAAGGGTTCAAAAGAACGCTGCTGTCCTGTCAATCAGAGCAGCACTAGCCAATTGCAAACTCCGGGAGGACGGAAGGTCGCGCCTCCTCCAACTACTTCGCGTGAGCAGAAGGTAGGTAGTACTCGTCAGCTTTGCGCTCGGATTCAATATGAAGGAACTAACCGATGCGTAAAATGTAAAGGAATAGAACCATCTAGAAATTTATTAACGCTTTAAAAAGTTACTCCTAGCTGCTTCTACTCGTTATTAAGGCTCACCAATCTCCTCTTTGCAGCCCTCGATCTCCAGCTGTAGTGTGTCCTCTAGGTTCTCTTTGAGGCACTGCTCTGCCTGGATCTGCTCCTTCAGGAACAAGATCTCGGCCTTCAGCTTCTCTTCCAGGTGCTCGGATGCAGTGCGCACGGAGACGATGTCCTCGCGGTACTGCAGCACCAGAGACTGGAGCTCCTAAGGAGTGTCGAGATGACATACAGAATTTTACTTCACTGAAGTTTGTCAAATAAATAGTCCAAGCGAACATCACAGAAATAACTGACTCGCTATTAGGCATGTAACAATATACTGTACTAGAATAAACTGCGATAGAAATTTATGATTCTTCGAATCACTGAAATTTAAAAAAAAAAGCAAAAAACGATCATCTTTGTTTTTCCTATCCATAATTGCATTGTTTAGACAGCAGCAGACAACAGTGTACAACTGCCAGAATGCATGTGACTTCACTGTATGAGGAAGTAACACCGATCCAATGCTGTGTGAACACACACACACACAAAATGGGAAATGACCGTACAAACAGATATAACAAGAAATTCGAGAGTTCTCTTTTTACAGACCGCTGAACGTTAAAGAAAAGAGAAGAAAATGCAGGGAGTAACAAATGTTCATAAAAGTTGATTAAGAAAAGGCCCGTTTGTAATTAACTTTCATTTTTTACAATATATTTTAGATAATGGGCTTTATATTTTAGTCCAACCTTTACAAATATAGGTTAAAACTAGATAGATAGAACTCGACGGGGATGCCTCCGCCTGGTAGACTGCACGCCTTATTAAGTTGTGATTTGGGGATGGACATTTGACCTCACAGTAATCTTGACCTATGACCTTTTTACCTCAAAATCTAATCAGTTCGTGTTTGTCCCAAAGTGCACAAATGGTGAAAGTTTGGTGAAATTCCTTTCATTAGCCTTTGAGATATCGCGTTCACAAGGTTTCGGGACGGAAGCATGGACGGACGCACGGACAACCCAAAAACATAACGCCTCCTGCGCCTTAAGGTGGCGGAGGCATTAAAAAAAATAAAAAAGAGCCAGTCATGAGGAGATGACGTCTCCCCCTGGCCCCCCACTCCAAATTTTCCTACGTTGAACTGCCATGGAAATACGGAAAAAATTAATCACAGAAATCCCAAAATGTCAAAAGGCACAACTCCTTTATAGTCACTTAATATAACTGTCAGGTTTCGTGGAAAAATTCCTAATAGGTTTTGAGTTATGCTCCGGAAACTAAAACGTTTTCAGACGGACGGACAGAGCGATAATTATTGTAAAGAAAATTAAACAAAAGGTTTTTTTTGTTTGTTTTTTTACTTAAAAATAAAATTTAAGGGCCCGTTTACACGAGGACGCTGTCGGGTAAAAACGACTAAATATTTTATCGGAAGTGCCTTTTGTCTACACAGGGACGGCGTTTTCGAGGCTGAAAAACGGAAAAATTTGAAAACGCCTTCCAGAGTGGATAAGTTAAAAACAGCTCCCGTTGCATATCCATCTAAAATTACCCAATACGCGAAACTCGCTCGGATCTGCTCACGTCGGGTACGCGTTTACGTCATAGTAAGAGCATGTGTGGCAGCGGGGGCGCGGTCAAGCGCCGGTCTGTGACAGGAGGGTGGAGTCAGGGAAGGTAAGTGGCAGAATCACTACACCTGATGTCAATTAACCTGTGTTTGTGTGTCTTCCCAGTGACCGCGCCCTATTTAAAGAGGGAGAGCAGAGACGCTCATCCCCAAGCTAGACGCCGGTTGCGTGTGTCTGTTGGTTTAAAAATCTTATTAGACTGAAAAGTGTGGCAATAAAGCCTATTTGTAAACCTGATCTCTGTCCTGCCGTCCCCTGTGCTCCACCCACTCATATAGAACGGCTACAGCATGTCTGATTACATCGATCCAACGGACCTTCAAGCTGCTCTGGCAACCTCACGAGTAGCCATAGGCAGAGTAGTCAAAGTTTTCGCGGCGCAGATGTGCAGATCGGACAAGACGGAAGACGTTGCGCATGTGTGCAGACATAGCGGAGGTCTTTCACAGCGCCACCAAGCCGCCTGGCATGCACATCCAATTGAATTCCACACATTTATGCGTCACCGTATAGACGCAGATTTCCTCCTTGAAAACGGTCGTGTAGACGCGGAAAAAAGTGAGAACGAAAACGGACTTTTGCGTTTTTGTTTCAGACCGTCCCCGTGTAAAGTGGGCCTAAGTTGATAAAGATAGGGAAATAAAATGTTGCTTTTTTTAAGGTGGTAAACTTTTCTTCATTTAATATTTTTTTCTAAAATATCATGAAAGAATTGAATCGTGAACCGAATATCGTGAATCAAATCGGAATGAATCGGTCGAATCATTACGTGTCTACTAGTGACTGATACTTTGAGGAACATCACAGAACACATCTCTGATTGAACACAATGAAATAAAACTTTCACGTAGATACGTACACCAAAAAAAATAAAACCTTACATCGCTTCAACCTTTAAAATGTGATTTTTTTTTTTTAATGAACATGGTTCTGTTTTTTTTTTTTTTCTCCCCCCCATAGACATCCTTTCAGAATACAGGACGACATAATCAGCTGTTCAGGTCTGTAACAGAGATGAATCCACAACTAGGACTGGACAGGTTCAATACCCGTAACATTTAAGATTCCGCTTAAAGCCTTTCGATTTCATAAAATTGGTGAAATTCGGTTCCATCTGAAATGTGGTCATTGTGATATGTTTATTTCTGTAATATCTCAAAAATCGGGCCATTCTGTGGCCTTGAAGTTATTTTTTAATTTGAAGGGATTCCCGAGTAAATAACGTGCATGAAATCGCTCGCTTCGCACAGTCAGGCGGACAGAGGAAGTCAGTGCATGCGTGCGTGCATATGCATGCACAGGTTTACCTTCGAGCGTGCACTGACCGTTCCATCATTCTGTCGCTAAACGAACAGCTGATCACACCGAGGTGCTCGCTGAGCGCCGATATTTATTAGTTTGGTCCTGCGTTTCCTTTCCTTCGTATATAACGTAACATCTTTTCTTCTCACTTTCCGTCACGTTTCATTCACGTCCTCCATTTTTCTCTCCTGTTTCAAATTTGTATCCCACAATGCCTTGCACGAACGAGGAAAGCCCACCACGTCATGCATGACGTAGTATTTTGAATTGGTGAAGCAGGAAAAAAACAGCGGAGAATTTAGGGCCATGTGGCCTTAAATTCATTAACTATTCTATTTTTAAAAGTAATAATAATAATAATAAAAAAATTGGAAGTCTGTGATTCAAATTCAGTCGCTCTTGGTCCATTAAACAAAAAACTGCGTGTCAGGGAAAATTCTTTTTACGACCTACACTTGAAAAATCTGAAAGGCAGTCTAGCTTTAATTGTTGCATTCTTAAATGAAGACGTCAGCAGTACCTGGGTGGTTGTGGGCATCTGGAAGTTCTCCTCCTGCTGCAGCGTCAGGTGAAGCCTGTGTTTGCCCTGTAGACTCTCGTTGTCTCTCTGCAGCCTGCTCAGCTCCTCAGCCACCTGTTCCCGGGATTTCAGCAACACAGACTGGAGAAACACACACACACGGAGATTTTTATGGCATATCCAGGATACTTTAAACATACAAAAATGGCTGGAACACCTTTTGTGCTGAAAGAAATCATCTCGTACAACATGGTCACTGTAACCAGCTAGCTAGTGCGCTGAAACCGACAACAGACTAGCTAGACCTAACTAGTCGAGCTTGGTATCTAGTTTAGACTTATCGTTTTCAGCAAATAATTGCCTTCGTTGTAGCTTCCGAGGCAGAAAATTAAGAGGACTTGAGCTGCTTGTGTGGCACAGTTAAACGCAATAATCACATCGCGTCCAAGCAAATAGACAAGTGATAAAATGTTATTTTTCGATATACTGCAACAGTGGAGCATCACAAGAGTGGGTCATAAATCTTATTTATCTTCGCTCACTAACAAGAAACTTCCCCCCCCCCGTATTTGCTTTTCTTAATAATTTAAAAGGGACTGACTACAGACGAGATGTGATCATTTTGTTGTCCTGATGGTCGCTTATCTCCATTTTGGGACTGTTTTCGTACCTCCTGAGGTAAACTGTGCGGAAACAGGAAACGGCCGAACGCAAGGAGCTTTAAAACTAATTAGCGTAACTATGGAACCGCGTCACACCAAGGGAAAAAAAAAAAAAGACGAATAACATACATCTTTTCTCTGTTCTTGTTTCTTTCTCTGTAAGATCAAAACATTCGGTGTATAACTCCATACTCACTATCGTGGCGTCGAGCCCGTGGATTCTAAGGCTAAGATAGCTAAGTGCTAGCTAGAACGATTGAGTTATCTGTCCAGAAAAAAATGACACGTCATGTAATCTTGCAGGTGCACTCACGAGGCAGGCTTTCCTTTTCTTTTCCGCTGGCGGGAAAGCAGAGTCCGCCGTTTTTCCCACGCCACCTTGTTTTAGATAGTAGTAGGTCAAACATGCTGCGCGGTGGTCACGTGATATTGTTGCTCACTTGCTTCGGGACGCATTTTATCTCAGCAAAACATTTACACACAGTGTATGTGTGTGTGCGTGCAGCAGCGAAACATCTCGAAACTCCAACAGCAATAGAAATGGAACGTCTTGCCCAGAATTCAACGTTGCAGTCAGAAGCTTTAAGTGAATGTGCCACGTTGTCTACAAATTTGACTGAGTGATCGAAAGGAATGCACGACTTACTAAATTAACTCCAGAGAGTTTTCAGCGCTCCACCCAGCTGATCTGAATGCCAAATTCCACAAATGAGTCGAGTGTTTCTAGCTTCTGGCTAAGGCAAATCCATTACGGTATTTAAACTATGGACTTCAGAAACTGGGCTTGATTAAAATTCCAGGACGTTGACCAAAACCATTTTAACGTTTAAAAGCATAGATTATTAACCAGGCGCAAGAATATTTTAATTGTGGCTCGGGTTGGTGCACGTAACCTACGTTCAAAAGGCTCACGTTTCTGTCTCTTTCCAAAGAGGCGGAGTTACACAATAAGTCGCACGCACCACTCCGAGACCCAAAAAACGTAAACGGTGTGGCCGAAATATAGTCGAACGGAGCGAACGCTAGAGGTCTGCGCGGGTCGGATTTTTCAGTCCCGCTCCCGCCCGCATTGTGCAGTCCCACTCCCGCCCGCGCCCGCAAAGAATTATGATTTTCAGTCCCGCTCCCGCCCGCGCCCACAAAAAAAATTATGATTTTCAGTCCCGCTCCCGCCCGCAAATCCCGCATGATACAGACGTTCGCGTTATTTCTCAGGAAAGTTCTTGTCTTGACACAGCGTGATGGTGCCTCGCCCCCTACTTTCAGTGGATTTCAGCATGAATATCTACAGCTCATGTTGTTGTTATTATTTACCTTGTTTCAGAATTCAGCATGTACTGTCTCTAATAACAATAATAATAATTAGTGCTGTCAAACAAAATATTTAATCGCGAATCACACATTTTTATCATATGAGAAACCATTGTAATTCTCTGATCAGCATAAAAAAGTGAAAGGGCTTGCTTTGTAGCAATAGTTTTGTTTTGTTTTTTATTATTGCAAAGCAGAGCTAGTAAGGGAAGTGAACTGATTTACTGCTTGAGTTAGTCTACAACTTTAGTCAGAGAGACAGGTTACACAGTGACGGTAGGCTTAACTCAATGCTATCCCAGAAATCCTTCCTGTAATATGCAAATGTGGCCGCCTCTGATTGGACAGCCAAATTTGCATATTACAGGAAGGATTTCTGGGATAGCATTGAGTCAAGCCTACCGTCACTGTGTAACATGTCTCTCTGACTAAAGTCGTAGACTAACGCAAGCCATAAATCACTTCACTCATGGTTTTTTTGCTAGTTGGGTGTGAACTGCGAGTCATTAGAGTGATCAAAGGATTTCCCGCAAATTTAAGATGCTATTTCTCTGGCAATCTGACTCTCTCTGCAAATTTAGGCATCTTAAAATGTTTTTATTAATGCCAAATAAAATATCCAGCACAAATTATATGTGACAGACATAAATTAATAATTTATACATTTTATTTCAAACACATCTTTAGTTAGCGGGACTGCAGCTCATCACCGCTCCTGCCCGCGCCACATATGTGCACTCCCGCTCCCGCCCGCGCGCGCATATGTGCACTTCCGGTCCCGCCCGCGCCCGCAATGAGCTTTCAAAATTTGTCCCGCGCCGCACTGCTTTGCGGCGGGTCCCACGAGTCTCCCGCAGGAGTGCAGGGCTCTAGCGAACGCTTCCAAGTAGCAATAAAATCTTGTGCTTGTAAAACACCTGTCACATGACGTCAAATACGCCGAGCACAGGAAGGTACAGAACTCACAGTTCCAGAAAAGATACAATACCACATGTAACAAACAGAACAAGAGGCAAAAACAACTCTTTACTGAAAGCAAATTAAGATCAAACCGGGACAATCGGAAGAGAGAACTCGACTACGAAAAAGGTTCGTTGTGATTTTACGGATTTTGTGCGCAAAACACTGGCTCCTTTTGCACCAGAAATATTATATTCTGCTTCCACTGGCCACCAGGTCATTAACAAGAGACTTGGAGCGGTTTTGTAGCAAGACAACAAACTAATGGTATAATGGGGGCGGGGCTCGCGTCAGTGTTTGTTCCTGATAATCTGGAACCTCAACCATTTCATATGTCCGGCTGTTTATATTTCCAAAATGAAAAGAATTGCATGCCTACGTGTGTATTCCAGAGGATTACTGGTACCCGTGAACGTGGATTGTGATCTGGGGTCATCGCATTTCTACACTGGCTATGTTTTGCCACTTTACTGCCATCTACTGGATTTTAAGATGGTTGTCATTTTTGAGTGCAGACTTCCACCAAGGCCAGATGCCGTATCTCGCAATGCTGGCAAAAGGGAAAATAAACTCGTGGATCCATCCTGTGACTTGGATCCGCTCCAAAATATCATGGGTTCTTCCTTGGCCAATGATGCACCCTTCCACCAAGTTTCATGGAAATCGGGTTGGTAGGTTTTGCACAATCCTGCTTTAAAAAAAAAAAAAACACCAAAAAATATTACCTCTGCTATGGAGGTTACAAGTTTTGTTTAGAGAGTGAGGTTTTTTTTTTAAAAACTTTGTCTGGTTGTTGAACAAAAGACAGGGGGAAAAAAAAAATCTACTGCTAATGATGACTGTACATATTTCCGATTTGTCCACTCCTGATGATCATCACCACTGTGAGATCTTTGTCAAATGGATGAAAAATGCACTCGAACTAAAACCTCCTTGGCTCCTATCTGGGCTGAAGATCAATGTTTGTGTGTGAAGTAAGCGTACCATCTGTTCCTGGGTGTTCCTCTTGGCCTGGCTGAAGGCTTGCTGGAGCGCGCTCAGCGTCGACTCGGACTCCTGGACTTTCTGCATCAGCGCTGAGACCTTTGGGACACGACCAAGACAGACATCATCTGTCTGACTAAACCAGCACGGTGAGTGTTCCAGTTCCACTCACATGTGTATGATTTTTAATCACTGCTAAACGATGACGAGGTGGAACGCTTTTGTCCCGTCGCCGCGAGGCCGCCGTCTGTCTGACGGCTGAAGTTGAGGCTGAAAATGTTTCCTACCTTAGTGTTGGTTTCTTCATGGCCCTGCTTCATCGAGTCTTCCAACTCCTGCTTCTCGTTCATCGTCCTCTCCAGCTGATCGTTGGCCTGCCGAAGCATGACCTGCAGCTTCTTCACCTGAACAGGACAAAGAGAAACAAGTGCGAGGTTTATTATTTAAATATGTCGAATAATATTTTTGCCCATCTACTGCATTCATGGAACTTTTTTTTTTTTTTAATTACTGAACTTCATGTAGGCACATCTAAAGAAATGCTGTAGACCAAAAATGGCTTAAAAAGTAATGAAACGAAATGTTTCAACATTAAAACAGTAATCAGTAAGCCATAATAAATGAAACAAAAGTCGATATTTGGTGTGAGACGACCTTTTGCTTTGGTCTCATTTCCAATGAGTGCAGTTTTACAAGGAAAATGTCCCAAGCTGTAGGTTTTACTGAGCATCTTGCAGAACCAGCCACAGTTCTTCTGGATACTTTGTCACACTCGTGTCTTCGTTTTGCACCAAAACCCAGTAGCCTTCGTTATATTTTCTTTTTTAATCTGAAAAGTGCGCTCTTAAAGGTCCCATGGCATGAAATTTTCACTTTGAGTTTTTTTAACGTTAAAATGAGTTCCTCTGACCTTCTTAAGTCACCCCAGTGGCTAGAAATTTCATAATGTGTAAACCAAACTATGCCCAACATTTGAGAATGGCGCGTCAAAACGGCGCATTGATAAGCTCTTCCCTTTACTACGTCAGCAAGGGAGATGATCCCCACGCCCCCCCTCTGGATTCCCACCCACTGTATGGATTGCCCGCCCAGTTGTAGTGAGGAGACCATAGGAGGACACAACAACATGGCATCACCTAAGCGAGCGAAACATGGAAGTTGCGCTGTACATGGATGTGACAACACAGAAAAGAGTCTGTTTTTACTGCCGACGGGAGAGCCCCTGAAGACGCAGTGGCTTAATTTTATTTACTCCAATAATACGCCGTCGAGTCTATCTAAGACGGTGTATGTTTGTCGGAAGCATTTTCCTGAGGAATGTTTCCACAACTTGGGACAGTACAGGGCAGGTTTTGCACATCAACTGTCACTGAAGCCTGGGTCCGTACCAAGCATCCCTGCCGCATCAGCCACAAACACCGAACAAGTAAGTGTAGAACTGTTAAGTCGTTTTGCCGTGTTTTAAAATCGGTGCCACGTTAGCCTTGCAATGGCTACATTAGCTGTGCAGCTAACCGCTTCCTGCAGTTAGCCAGGTACTCTGTGCTACAAAACCAAAAAGCATGCAGCATGCTCTGTTATAATAGCCAATCAAAACAGTTTTTACAAAAGACACCCACATTCTTTTTTTTAAGTCACTCGTTCATTTTATTTGTTTGTTTGTTCAGTAAAAACCCAAACATTTGTTGAATTTATTTTATTTCCTCGCGTCGCACCTTAATGACGTCAGTGCGCAGTATTTTTCCCTTCGCGGTTTGTTCCTTCTCTCTCGCCATAGTAAGACACCCACATCCGCTTGTTCTGACCCACTGGAGGTAGCGTCACAGTGCTGTTAGCCAATCAGAGGTAACACGTTTACATGTCATGAATATTAATGATAAGACCCGCCCCCACCCTCTACCCTTCCCCGCCTCCTGCTTCTCATTAGCAAAACGACGCACTGGGAAAAGCGCTGAAATGGGGCTTTCTCCCAGGAGGCTATATCTACGTGCCGAGGGTTCATTTCAAGAAAGGCTGCGGATATAACATCCGGAAACCTCCACGAGCCTGTTTAAAGCATCAACAAACCACCATGCCATGGGTCCTTTAAAAATGCAACATGCTCAGATCAGGGCCGGATTGACATGGCCAGGGGCCCCTAGGCTACAAGTTGCTGTAGGCCCCCACCGGCCACCACCATCTTATCCCATCTACCTGTAAAGAACTGTCTATTTTCTACATTTTAAAGTTTTTTTTTTTTTTCCAATTATTAAACTTTTATTAAAAGTTATTAAAAAGGAAACTATCATGCATGTCAATGTCATCGGAGTGAGAGTGTGTGCGCGCGCGCGTTTGTGAAACTAGTGGCAGTGGCACATTCATCCACAAATAGGACGGGGTCTGAAAGGGATGGTCCTTCACCCTCACCAGAGCTAGTAGTACTACTGGCTGCAGCTGCAGCTAACATAACGTTTGCTACGCTAGTGTCATGATGACTTGCACTTGCCAGTTGGGTTTCATTAGGTTTAAAAAAAAAAAAAACCTGTTAGTTTTGGTATATTGCTCAATAGAGCTTTGTCACGTTGGGCTTTTTGCCGTTGCGCCTTGCGCTTTTGAGCACCGCTCTCGTATTTTCTGTCACACATGTTCACTGTTCAACTGTGGAGTGACGTCGTGCGTGACGTCTAACGTTTATATATGGAAGGCGGATTTGCCTCACCCAATCAGCGTCCGTTTATTTAAATATTCATTTTGAGCCAATGAATATCTCGTCTCGTCTTCTTCCGCTTTATCCGGGGCCGGGTCGCGGAGGCAGCAGTCTAAGCATGGAAGCCTGAACTTCCCTAGCCTGGGCCCGCCCATCCTAAGTGTGACGCAACACGAGGGCCTGTTGCGAGCTTAGTCTGGCAAGGCAAGCTATCTACAACTCTTCCAAGCTCCCGAAAAATCGGGAGCCAATCAACTTTGAGCATCTCCAACGGCCCTGGGTAGAGGCGTGTTCAAGGCACTGACGTAGTAGAACTGCGACCGGAAGCCATAGATTGTTTACAGAATCTATGCCGGAAGCGCTTCATTCACTAGAAACATTACGAACATGGAGCAAGTTCTCATTGAAAACGGAGCAAAGAGCAGCCCTGGAGGTATTTATTGAAAGGAAGGACGTTTTCGCCTTGCTCCCGACCGGCTTCGGTAAGAGTTTAATCTACCAGTTAGCCCCGTCGCGTCGCATACGTCAGAGGAAAGAGTGATGTGATTGGTTTAAGCTTCGTCACAGCCTTTTCTGGCTTCGACCAGTAGCAAACTGAGGCATTTCAGGGAGGCGGGTCAACCACGCGCTTTGGGAAACGGCTGGGCTTAATATCTTTGCCAGACCAAATGCTCACAAAGCTTTGAAGTCGCGTTAGCCAGACTAAAACTTCCCTTTCCCCAGACACCTCGGCCAGCTCCTCGGGAAGAACACCGAGGCGTTCCCAGGCCAGCCGAGAGACATAGTCCCTCCAGCGTGTCCTGGGTCTTCCCCGGGGCCTCCTCCCAGGGGGACATGCCTGGAACACCTCCCCAGGGAGGCGTCCAGGAGGCATCCGAAAAAGATGCCCGAGCCACCTCAGCTGATTCCTCTCGATGTGGAGGAGCAGCGGCTCTACTCCGAGCTCCTCCCGAGTGACTGTGCTTCTCACCCTATCTCTAAGGGAGCGCCCAGCCGCCCTGCGAAGAAAACTCATTTCGGCCGCTTGTATCCGCGATCTTGTTCTTTCGGTCATTACCCAAAGCTCGTGACCATAGGTCATAGGACCTATGGTCATGAGCCAATGAATATGAAGGGTTTTTTTTTTCTTTTGACCAATTGGGGGCCCCCCTGCGAGGCAGGGGGCGTGGGGGCCCCTAGGCTGAAGCCATATGAAGCCTGTGCGGTGATCCGGGCGTGGCTCAGATACAAACTTTTTTTTTTTCTGTAACATTGAATTTTGTGCTGGAAAATGAATGAACGTTTGGAACGCTAAAATGTTTTTGTAATGTTTTGACTCAATGTAGAGGTCATAAAATAGAAATCTATAACAAAGTTTGTATGATGGGGAAAAAAAAAAAAATAATAATAAAAATACGGTGCCTAAGACTAGATACCGGATTAAACCAGTTTCATTGAAATCCCCAATCATTAGCTAATAATTATAAGACATCAATTATAACTCACATGTCCACCACCGTAACAAATTCCCAAAATAATAATAATAATAATAATAATAATAATAATGGCCATCACAGAGCCCCTGGCTATGCTTCAAACACGCTTGCACCTAGCGTCAATTAAAAGTAGCATCAGAAATGGTTCAGGAGGAAACTTTCTCCAGTTTCCATACACAGTTTACAACAGAACAATGAAATAATACGGCTCTGGGTTGAGAGTGTGGGGTTTTTTCTTTCCTGTGTAAAAGAGAAGCCCGAGTCTGACCTGATCTCGTGTCTCCGCCTCCTGCCCCTGAATGACCTGAAGCTGTTTCTCATAATTGGAGCACATGTCACAGCGCCGGCCCAACTTCCTCCCTGCATTCTTCAGCTGCACACCAGATCAAAACACACACACACAGTGCAAAGAGTCGATCATTTTTATAATGTATAAAGTACTAAAACACACACGGTACCAGTCAAAAGTTTGGACACCACCTACTTCAATGGGGTTCTTTATACTTAAAGTGCATATTCTGGACCAATTTAGTGTTGTTGTTTTTTTTAATATGAAAGTATGTCCCTTTACACACTCATCCAGAAGGGTAATTTTGCACAAGGCCATCTGTCTGTCTACAGCAGAAAAAAATAAAATAAAACGCGTCTGGAAAAATCCCAAGGGAGTCTGGAGCCAGATTCGTGACGTTACCTGCGGAAGCGCCAGCAGGCTGCGAGAGCTTTGCACGGTTTCAGTGCACAGCCTGTGTAGACCAAGCGCTCCCATTTCTCTCTCATTGTCCGGTCTTTTGGGAAACGATGAGTACTAATCCCATCAAGATTGGTGTTGCTACACCCTCATACCGGTACGATACATCTGTTAACCATTTTAATAATTACGCGATAACGTTGAAGAAATGTGCAGAAAACCACCAGGTCGTTTTCTCATAAACAAACCAGCGTTGACGTAGGATTCAGAAAGAGGCGTCCCGCATGCGACGTCACGAAAATCAATGTTTGCCGGGAAATCCAAATGCCAAGTTTTGTCAGAGGCGGACCAATTCGCCTCAAATGGCTTGATTTCAACTGAATTTTTCTGGTATTGCACAAGGTAAAAAAAAAAAAATTGCAGAGAATGCAGAATGTTACAGATATTTGACCAAAGTTTAATATAAAACAGGAGAATTACATTGATCTCGCTCCTGAATTTACCCGTGATATGCTCTTTGTCACTTCATGTCAAAGTAATGATGGATGTCGTTTCTCTTTACTCAGTTGAGCGGTTCTTGATCGATTACTACAGTTGTGGTGTGGAATAGGTTTATTTAAAGAGGGCATTTTTATTATTTACTCTTTGATCTCGAACGCGTTAAGGAGTTACGAAACTCATCCACTAATTACCTTTTGACGAGGCACACCTGTTAAATGAAAAGCATTCCAGGTGACTACCTCGTGAAGCTGGTTATGAGAATGCCAAGTGTCATCAAAGTAATGAACCTTTTTTTTTTTTACACGTGGGCAATTCCATGTAAATGTCAACCTCACCATGCAAAAATAAAGCAACATGTAATACATCAAAACCACTCCCAGAGATATCACCTAGGCCTGTATTTTACAGATGTGAATAAGTTGAACCAATTTGTAACCAACCTAATATGTCACTGTCAGTCTTTCTTTCTTATAATGTAAACCCCAAGCTAAAATCAACTTTGATCATGTACAATTCTATATTATTGCCACAAGCCACAGAAATGTATGCTAAAATCCACAAAACAGCAAAACAATAGCCATCCTAAATATTATTTAAGAACTTTGATAGTTTTAGCTGATATTTAGAGAGTTTTTCAAAGGGTTATGGTGGTTAAATTGCTGATTTTCTAAACATATGCCATGTCTATTTCAGACGCGTCACATCCATAACGGAATTTCGTCACATCCATAACGCTGACTTTTCCTTCCGAAACTCTGCATGAAATACAAAATATTTTAAACAAAGATTTTTTAATATTCACCTTGGACCCCTCTATCAAATGGATATCTCCATTTCGACATTAGGTTTACAATTTCACAGAGTTTGATAAAAATGTACAGTCACCCAAGAAAAGTGATACTTTTTCTGTCACATCCATAACGCATCTTTTATTGGCGTTTTCTGGCATGCCCTAGATGTACTATGGGAATTGTTCTTGTTCTATCACTTCTCCAGTATGGTACAGCCTTAAAATATGCAACACCTGTTTAAATACTGGGAGACAATAAAACATGCACTGGGTCATTTGTTGCCATTTTGAGTTCAAGTGTCACGTCCATAACGCTGGAATTGCTCACTATGCAATTCCATAGTTTTGATTTCTTCAGTCCTGTTCTACAACGTAGAAGATACAAGTTACGGGGGGGGAAAAAAAAGGAATGAGTAGGGGTGTCCAAACTTTTGGCTGGTACAAATATATTATTTTATGTATATGTGCACGCTCCTTAATTTTTGGTGTGAGGTACGGTAGATACAGTGTGAAAGTCCCCTCATTGAGGAACATGTAAAAAACAAAGTAATTTTGATTGACGACAACACTGTTGATGACAAATCCTCGTCACACTGCTGGTGCCGGTCTATTAAACTTATATTTCCAGTTTTGCGTGTTCCTCATTTAGTCATCTTCCACACAATCACATGGTTGAAATGGACTGACATCTGTTACTAAGCTTTTCATTTCAATCAAATCAATCAAAATACTATTCACACGCATTTTCTGTCAGTTTAATCTTCCTACCTCCTGCTGAAGCAGGTTCCACTCCGAGTCGCTGACCAATCGGTAGCCGGCTGGAGGCAGGTAGGTCGCGTCGAGCCGCTGTGATATGCTCGAGAGGAGTGACGCTGTTTCCTCCTGCTCGGGTGTCATGGCCTTGATGGCCTTCTCCTGGTCCTTGGTGAGGAGGAAAGGAAGGGAACCGATCGAGGGTGCCACAGAGGGGCTGTACTCGGCCCCGACCAGCGGGCCGAACTCTGACTCGTCCAGATTGCTGGCTGATTTGGCTTTGTGGTTGAGTCCTTGAGGTTGCAGGGCGTTTCCAGAAGAGCCCAGGCTGTCTGTGGACTGGACACGACGGAGGCCATCCCTACAGGGGTCGCACGAGTCCGGCCTGTCCTCGTCCAGCGAGTGTATAGAGCTGTGGATGCTGTGATTCAGGTGGGACTGACATGAGAGACACAAGAGAAACCAGAATGTCAAGGACGTAGTATTGTAGCTCATCTGGCCTGCCATCAAAAGAACCATGACGACCAAAACATCAAACACAACTGAAATGTGACGATGTGAAAGAGGACCAACCTCCATGACAAATTGTTCACAACAAAGGAGTAAATTTTGTTCCGTAAGGGAAGATCGACCCAAAGCATCGATCAGAACTGAATTCGCATAAGGAATGAGAGACGAGATACAATTCTAACGAAAAGTCCGAAAACTCGTTAGGCCAAAAAAAAAAAAAAAGTGTGTTTCTGGTAACATGAAATACTAAAATAAGGTCGGTAGGTAGGAAAGGTTTTTTTTTTTCTTAATTTTTTTTTTATTTTGTTCGAAAAAATTAACAAGTAAACATCTTACAAAATAGTATTTTGGCACAGAATCCTTTATACCACACATCATAATATAATAAGTGTTTTAAATCTTTAAACGAATAAAAAAAATATATCGCGAGAGTTCGAGTTATGATCTACGGAAGCGATATTTCATGATATTTTCATGTAATAACATGAAAACACCTTATCAAGAAATAACGTGAAAATAACGTCCTAGGCTAGGCTACTTCCATTAAAAGCAGACGGCCTCGCCTAGCCTACTGTAGAACTTGGGTCGAGCAAAAACACCGAGCAAAAACATGGCTGAATCCTGAATGACTCCTATTTGTATAAATAGGGGACTACATAGGCGGCAAAATGTAGTGTTTTTCCCTGCCATGGAAGTGCACTTGTATACTGAAAAGGAAGCAATTTGCATTACAGCCTTGAATGAGGATTCAAAATGGCGGCTCGGCTCAGTTTTCCCTTCCTCCTTCAGTATACAAGTGCGCTTCCATGTTTATGCAGGAGGGCTGATAGAAGTGGCAAAACATTTAATTTTTATCGTTTCTTTCACAACTTGAATGCGTTGAAACAAAAAATTATGACAAACTAACGCCGCTTACACTAAAATATCGAGGGAAATTTGTAAGAAAAACTTTACGGTCGGCAATTGAGACGCGGAAATTCTCGATCGGTCGGGTTACCGGAAACACACTATTTTTTTTTTTATTTGGCCTTAGCAGTTTGTGAGCAAAAAAAAAGTGACAATACAATGACCAAGTGTTGTGCAGAAGGACTAGTTCTTTCAAAAAAAACAAACAATCAGAACCGAAATCTATCGAGAACGGAGGGAGGAGATACGATTTAACTGAAAATAAACAAAGTTGTAAACAAATTGAAAAACATCTATCAGGACTGGTATCGGGTAAGAAACGAGAGAGGAGATACAATTCTAGTGAGAGGCCTGGAAAATTTGTTAATTTGGCCTAACTCGTTAGCAAAAAAATTTGACAAAACAACGACCGAGTTTTGTGCGGAGCGATGAGTTCTTTCAAACAAAACAATCAGAACGGAAATCCGTGGAGGACTGACGGAGGAGATACGATTTAACTGAATTGCGGATGACGGATGGGCAGACGATGGACGCCAACGCAACAGCTCATCAGCTTTATGGACAGATGAGCTAATAGTTTAGTGGAATCACTTCAATTCAGGATCGTGTGTGTGTCCAACAATAAAATGAGGAAGTTCAACAAAGCTGGGCCCAGTTCCACATGCAAGATTTACTACAGGGCTCTCCGCTGGTTCGACAGCTATTTAAGGGACAGAGAACAACGTACTCGAGTTGGGACATCCTTATCGGAACCTCTTACAAGAACACACGGAGTACCTCAGGGGTCAGTTTTAGGGCCTATGCTGTTTGCCGTGTATTTGAACGATTTACACAAAGTAATCAAGTTTAGTAACATCGAGTCGTATGTTGATGATACTAAGATCTACTTGTCCTTTTCAACTAAGGACCTCGACATTTGCCTCAGCCAGGTAGCTGAAGACCTCCTTCTTGTGGCAGGTTGGTGCTGTGTAAACCATCTTCTGATTAATCCCGACAAGACCAAGCTTGTGTTGTTTGGAGTGAGCCAACTTACATCCCAGCTATCTGACATCACATTACCCTTCCTGGGCAAACAGTTAACACCCGTACTATCCGCAAGAGATCTGGGTGTTACACTGGACTCCAGTTTGACTTTTACTGATCATATTTCTGCACTGTCTTCATCACTTTTGTCGAGTCTATGTCAAATAAGTAGGGTTCGTTATTTATTCTCCAAGGAAGTTTTGTATGTAATTTTGAACTCTGTTGTTTTTAGCAAATTAATGTACTGTTCTACTGTTTGGTTTGGAACTTTTAAACAGAATATCCACAAGCTGCAACTTATGCAAAACTTTGCTGCATGAATACTTACTAATACTAGAAAATATGACCACATCTCTCCTACACTAAATGAGCTTGGTTGGCTGACTGTAGATAATATATGTTACGCCTGCGTGATGTTACTATGGTTTATAAATGTTTAAATAACTTGGCACCTAATAACTATTTAAGTACAAGGCTTACCAAACGTTCTGACGTTCTTAGGTATAATACGAGACGCAAGGATCTCTTAAATGTACAGTGGTGCTTGGAAGTTTGTGAACCCTTTAAAATTTTCTATATTTCTGCATAAATATGACCTAAAACATCATCAGATTTTCACACAAGTCCTAAAAGTAGATAAAGAGAACCCAGTTAAACAAATGAGACAAAAAATATTATACTTGGTCATTTATTTATTGAGGAAAATGATCCAATAGTACATATCTGTGAGTGGCAAAAGTATGTGAACCTTTGCTTTCAGTATCTGCTGTGACCCCCTTGTGCAGCAGTAACTGCCACTAAACATTTCCGGTAACTGTTGATCAGTCCTGCACACCGGCTTGGAGGAATTTTAGCCCGTTCCTCCGTACAGAACAGCTTCAACTCTGGGATGTTGGCGAGGTTCCTCACATGAACTGCTCGCTTCAGGTCCTTCCACAACATTTCCATTGGATTAAGGTCAGGACTTTGACTTGGCCATTGCAAAACATTAACTTTATTCTTCTTTCACCATTCTTTGGTAGAACGACTTGTGTGCTTAGGGTCGTTATCTTGTTGCATGACCCGCCTTCTCTTGAGATTCAGTTCATGGACAGATGTCCTGATATTTTCCTTTAGACTTCGCTGGTATAATTCAGAATTCATTGTTCCATCAATGATGGCAAGCCGTCCTGGCCCAGATGCAGCAAAACAGGCCCAAACCATGATACTACCACCACCATGTTTCACAGATGGGATAAGGTTCTTATGCTGGAATGCAGTTTTTTCCTTTCTCCAAACATAATGCTTCTCATTTAAACTAAAAAGTTCTATTTTGGTCTCATCTGTCCACAAAACATTTTTCCAATAGCCTTCTGGCTTGTCCACGTGATCTTTAGCAAACTACAGACGAGCAGCAATGTTCTTTTTGGAGAGCAGTGGCTTTCTCCTTGCAACCCTGCCATGCACACCATTGTTGTTCAGCATTCTCCTGATGTTGGACTCATGAACATTAACCTTAGCCAATGTGAGAGAGGCCTTCAGTTGCTTAGAAGTTTCCCTGGGGTCCTTTGTGACCTCGCCGACTATTACACACCTTGCTCTTGGAGTGATCTTTGCTGGTCGACCACTCCTGGGGAGGGTAACAATGGTCTTGAATTTCCTCCATTTGTGCACAATCTGTCTGACTGTGGATTGGTGGAGTCCAAACTCTTTCGAGATGGTTTTGTAACCTTTTCCAGCCTGATGAGCATCAACAACGCTTTTTCTGAGGTCCTCAGAAATCTCCTTTGTTCGTGCCATGATACATTTCCACAAACATGTGTTGTGAAGATCAGACTTTGATAGATCCGTTCTTTAAATAAAACAGGGTGCCCACTCACACCTGATTGTCATCTCATTGATTGAAAACACCTGAGTCTAATTTCACCTTCAAATTAACTGCTAATCCTAGAGGTTCACATACTTTTGCCACTCACAGATATGTAATATTGGATCATTTTCCTCAATAAATAAATGACCAAGTATAATATTTTTGTCTCATTTGTTTAACTGGGTTCTCTTTATCTACTTTTAGGACTTGTGTGAAAATCTGATGATGTTTTAGGTCATATTTATGCAGAAATATAGAAAATTCTAAAGGGTTCACAAACTTTCAAGCACCACTGTACCCAAGTGCCGCACTGCAACAGCGCAGCGTTTTTTTTTTCTTCAGAGCCGTAAATTCTTTGAATGAATTATCACCGGAAGTAAAGAATGCGACAACACTCGCTTCCTTCAAGAGGCAAGCAAGACCAGAACTGAAGAGACACGGATTTTAATTTTGTATATATGCATATATTTTATACATCATTTATTCTAGTATTATATAATTGTATATTTTATTGTAATTTTCTTTATTTAAGTTTCATGTAAATTAATTCTGAAAAACCCATTTGGGAGAATTAATAAAGGTGTATTGTACTCATGATGCAGCATAATAAACTGCATATACTGGTTCTTCAAATGCACCCGAGAGTTCGAGAGAGATTCGTTTCGCCAGATTGAAGGAAGCTGGATCACGACTCAAAAAGTATGATCAGCGAATCAATTGTGCCCATGAGTAGCCTTATCCTGGTTCTCGTTTGCTTGAAATAAGAGCACAATTTAACTAATTCATTCAAAACCTCGCGAGTGTATCAAGGGTGGGTCGTGCTCTCCTCCGAGCGCGTTATGCTAAACTTCTACCGCATGAGCAGCAAGTCAAAAAATGATGTGACTGGCAACGAAGCACAGTTGGTAGCTGGTAAGCAAGTTTCATCGGCTTCTTGTCCAACTACAAGTCCATCAAAAGCTTCAAACAAACATCAGACAAATCCAAGATCATGTCAAATCAATCAATCAGACAGCTCGATCCAGCTCTGTATGAAGAACGGCCCTTGACTTTGTCGTACTGTGGTTTTGGTACCTCCTCTATAGAAAAGCCAAGAAAAGAGTCCTCTCCGGCCTCCGTGTGGTCTGCGGTGTCATCCTCGCCAACTTCCTGAGCCTGACTGAGCTGCTCCTTCTCATCCTCCTCCTGGAGAAAAAAAAAAAACAAAAAAAACATGGTCTCCGTATCAATATACATCAGTGTGAGAATTTGATTGGCATCTCAAGTGAAAATAAATGGAGGACATCATTATAATGTCGTCCAACGTTTGACAAAACGGTCACTTTGGAACGTGAGCTGTTGTACCTGGTCCCTCCTTTTCATCTCCTCGACCTGGCGCAGCTGTTCAGAGCTCAGCACGCTCTCTATGCGTTGCATGTCTCGCATCAGCAGCCGCTGCGACTCCAGGAACTGGTCGTTGGCGCGCTGCCAAGTGTGTTTCAACTGGTTGTGCTGCTGCCGCTCAAGCTCCAACATGTGACACACTGTACATACACACTGACTTACTTTATAGCGGTTATCCGTCGAAACGTTTAAAAGCTCTATGATGTAAGGGCTTTAATCATTTGTAAACATTAGGATGTGAAGTGTTGACTGGTGTTAGAAGACAACCCATTTGTTGCTATTCTGATTCCAACCACAAGTTCGTTATTCGGACTGGTGCAGCTGCTTGAATTTAACAAAACGAAAAGAAAAATGAGACCTCAAAGCAGATTTACATGGCAGGCCATGGCCATCGCTGCTAAATACGCACCTTCGTGGAGCTCTTTCCGAAGTTTCTCAGCGTCCTCCTGGAGGACAGATTTCTGGGTATTGAGAACAGCAACGTACATCTCCAAATCGGTCCGGCACGACTTCTCAGCCTCGAGAACATGGTTGAGCTCCTTCACCTGTGAAGCAAGAATAAATATTCCAAACGTGATCATTTATATTGTTATCCTTTTACAAGCTGCAATTCTTAAGAGTTCCCAGGAAACTACAACGCCAATATTCCAAAAAAGCTTGGGACACTGTAAAACAAACAGAATGCGAAGCTTTGCAAATCAAGGAAACCTGATATTTCATTGGAAATAGTACAAAGACAACATGTCAAATGTTGAAACTGAGAATTTTTTTTTTTTTTGAAAAATATGCGCTCATTTTGAGATTTTTTTATGGAAACCATGGACACCACGTCATCCAGGCTAAAGAGGAGAGGGACCATCCGGCTTACCATCAGCGCGCAGTTCAAAAGCCAGCATCTGTGATAGTATGCGGGTACATTAGTGCACATGACATGGGTAGCCTGTACATCTGGGAAGGTATCGTTAATGCTGAATAATACACACGCACACATTTCAGAGCAATATACTGCCATCCAGACAAACTCTTTTTCAGGGAAGGCCTTCCTTCTTTCAGCAAGACAAAACTGCATAGCTCCATAGTAAAAGAGTCCGGGCGCTAAACCGGCCTGCCTGCAGTCCAGACCTGTCTCCTGTTTAAAACATTTGGCACGTTACGAAGTGCAAAATATGACAAAGGAGACCCTGAACTGTTGAACAACTGAAACTGTATATCAGGCAAGAATGGGACAACATTTCTTTTTCAAAACTACAGCAACTGGTTGTCTCAGTTCCCAAACGTTTACAAAAGTAGAGGTGATGCAACACAGTGTTAAACATGCCCCTGTCTCAACTTTTCTGAAATGTTTTGCTGACAAATTTTTTTAAAAATGAGCTTTTTTTTTCTAAAAATATACTAAGTAACTTTAAAAACGCACAATGGAATTCAACACGATATCACTTTAGATCCATGCATATATTTGAAATGTATGATATTGTATGTAATGCACACACATCTTGAAACATCGATAAAGGACATTTATTGTCAAACTCAAGAATTAATTCACAATAAAAAAATTCAAAGTGACAGTTGGTCCATGTTCGGACCGTCACGCTGGAGATTCTGGGTCTGTGTCGTCCAGGGGTCTCAGCAGCAGTGACTGAGGGTGTCAGGAATCTGTCACGGAGGTGAGCTAGCCTGATGTGCTGATCTTGAACTGGCGTCGTGACTCGAGGCTGACCAGGGCGTGGACGATCCCTGGTGCTCCCTGTCTGTCTGTAACGCTGACTCAAACGGGAAATGGTCGAATGATGAACACCGAAGTGCCGGGCGACATCTGTCTGTGTACTTCCGGCACGCAACGTCCCGATGGCCTGTTCACGTTGATTTTGGCTTAGGCGTGGCATCTTCAATAATGACAATTTTCCCATCATTTCCCCCGGGTATTTATAGGCAAGATTGTGTGTGTACAGTGTATGCAAAATTTGTTTGAAAATTAAAGCCTGTCCATGTCATTGACTACCCGAGTCATATTGTACGTTATTGAGTACAACTCCCTTAAATTCTGATTTGAGCACAGATTTGGAACTTATTCAGGCGGAACGAAGTTATTTTTCCATTGTGATATATTTCTTTTCTTCTTGAGATAAACTCAGCACGAATTCAGCAAGTTTTATCAATGTGCGTTTTTAAAGTTACTTAGTGTAATAAAATCTCAGTTTCAACATTTGATATGTTGTCTTTGTACCCTTTTCAATTAAAATATAAAAGGTTTCCATGATTTGCAAAATTGTCGCATTCTGTTTTTATTTAAGGTTTACACAACCACCCAACTTTTTTTGAATTGGGGTTGTAAATTGGAAGAGCAATTCAGGTGTTTCACCACCAGCTGAGGTTAAAAAAGAAACAAACAAGAATAAATAGAAGCATTGTGACTTTCGCTTCCTCAAAACCGACCTTAGCTGCTTCAAGTTCCTTAACCCGCTCCTCTGCGCTTGTCAGCTTGGCCTTCAGAGCAGCGATTTCATGCTCCATTGGCATCACCACAGAGCGAAGTTTCTCAGCATCCTCCTGAGCCTGAGGGGAAAGCGGTTTCCGCTCAGTCAACGTTTTTTTTCCGTTCGCTTTTATTCCGAGAAAACAAGACTACTATTCACCGAAGTTAAACCAGTTCCTTAAAACGTTCTCTTGAACCAGATTGACTAGGCTTCAGAAAACATCACTGATTTTCACAGACCTTTTTCATCTCGTTCTCCAGGTTCTCCTCCACTTGGCCTTCGGAGAGTCTGCGCCGCAGTTCCGCCAGCTCTCTCTCGACCCCTTCTCGATACTGCGCCCACTGCCCTCGCTCCTGCTCCAGTCGTTGGTGGAATTGCACCTCGTACTCCCGCAACGTGTCTGAACGCAGATCGGCTACAGCTTGAATATCATTCGGTAACCATTTTACTTCAATGCAGTAGTTAAATCAGGAACTGCTGTGTCATAGCGGAGGGATTTTTAGGAGCATAATTTCCAGACCATGTTTGTGTGCTATAGCTTTTGCATTCGTCTAAGTGTAACAAGCACTTCAATTTATTTAATAAAAACAAGCTGAAGTGACATGTGACTAGGAAAAGACTACAGAGGTGCCGACATTGCCAACAAGTCCGGTCCATACCCATATCATACTGCACTTAAACCATAGACGTATTAGTATTAGACGAATATTAGTATGTAAATATCTTACAACACAATACATTGTATGCCCAAGGAACACAAAATGGCTCAATCCATAAGAAATAAAGCTAATTACGAAGTAAACCTGTCAAGAAAATATGAAATGGTGACGTACAGGACACCTTTACAAGACTGAGGTCCGCGAATTTATTTAAAAAGTTCACCAATATAAACAGTGCGACGCAAAAGTAACCGCAAATGCATTTTTCACATCCCATGTGCTCAACTGACCTTTCCAGCAGGCAAATTTTATTCACGCTCCAAAAAAGTGCTTCCTGTATCACTGTAGCAGCAAGTCAAAAACTGGAAATCCAACTAAACTGTACAAGTTGGCACCTCTGTAACTGTAACGTCGCTCCACCTGGGATAAACCAGAACCGCTCATGGATTTCGGTGCACGCCTACCTTTCATGATGGCCTGTAAGGACACCACCTCCTCCTGCCACTGCTGCTTGACCTGGTCGATGGCCTCCTGCTTGGTGCTCTCCGAGACGGTGGCCACAGCTTTGATGTTCTCCATCTCGGCCTTGGCGTCGGCCAGCTGGGCCTGCATGTTGCTCAGCTCTACCTGGGCGCTCTCCAGAGACGCTGCCTGACGCTTCAGCTCCTCTGAGAGGCAAACCAAGGAATCAAAAAAAAAGAGCTTTGAGTTTTCGTCGTTTTCAAGAACCGTGAGAGAATACCTGTACTAGCTGTCCGTCAAAGAAAGGGGTGGGCAGTAGACAGCAAGGAGGAGGTTCTGCTGCGAAGTTTTTTGTTTTGTTTTTTCTTATCAGCAGGTTCACCTAATGGAAAATTATGGGCTAGAATTTGATTATTTGAGACTTTTGGATTTGATTCAAAGCTCATTTGAAAAGAGGACCCCCACCAGTTTCCGCATCAGAAAACGCATTTCTTTCCAAACTGTCTCACTTGACCATATCTGAAGACCTACGAAGGCTTGTTTGGATGGAAGCATTAATGTTTTAGGTGCTTGTTTAAGGCGCAGTGGTAAAAAGTGACAGTTACATGACTATTAGTGTTTCCATCCATTTGTTTATGCAAGTCTACACCAACAAGGGGGGGGGGGAGGGAGAGCGCCTAAATGTGGCAAAGGTTTTAACCCTTTGCTATCGTGGAAAGATACAATCCAGAACAGTTTTCCTTACAATATGGAACATTTGGTATATTTACATCACAGCCTTCAAAAATTAACCATTCCAGAACCAACACCATACTGATTTGTATATTTGAGTTTAGCCACGAACCTTAAGCTAAAACGTGTCACTAAAAAAGGAGGAAGCTCCGAATCTCTGAAGGTTAAAATATTAAATAATATTGGCTGGCGTTGAGTGGTATATCAGATATATTCCATTCAGCTAGCATGATACTGAATGAGATGAAGACGAGTTCAATATCATGCTAGCTGAATGGAATATATCTGATATACCACAAAAAAAGCCAGCCAATATTATTATTCTTATTATTATTATACATACACACACTCTTGATATCAGCATTCTCGAAGGCTAACGCTAGCTTACCTGCATGTTGGCGCTGTCAGCGCAGCAGTGAAGTCACCTTCCAGCCAGTGTAGCGTTCATCAGTAGTGTTAGCGAATGCTAATAAAGCAGTCAAGCCAGTGCTATCGAGAGCAAGGCTAATGACCAAGAAACTAAGATCTCCGTTTCCAGACTCTTCTTCCACTCGTACTTAAGCATTCATTTCCCTATGTACAGTAATTTACTTAATTTTAAAATCAATAGACAGCTACACACAACGGCGCGACCTGGCAGCCTGCCGCTAATCCCTTGCAAAATCCTTTGCCCTGTTGCTTTTTTGGTGTCTGGCTAAGTTTTGGCTGAGCTCAAGTCCCAGCTCTAATTGAGGTATTTCACCCACGTGACCAAGTCATGTGATGCTGCCATTTTGGACGTCACGGCTCGAATCAGTTTGAATGCGAGGAAGGCGACAAACGAAAAACATAAAAGAAAAAGGAGCGAGATGCAGAAAACACCTTCACTATCCAGCGACGTAGGGCATTTACAGGGCGAGCAGAGGGAGAGGTATTTGCAAAAATTGAGGTTAGCAGGCTTAGAGAACGACGTTTACCTGCTTCCACCAGGATTGTTCACTGACGTACGGAAGTACACGAAGCCCTCGTCTTTACCTGACTTCGGCCCACATGATCTGTATACCTATGTCGTTAAAAACCCATCGCCATACACAGGTATTGATCTGAAAGCGTATAAGAGTTTGGATGCCTACAAATATTTTGTGTCAGGCTGGGTAACATGCCTACATCAGCGGGTCGTCCCTGGAGCCGGTGGTCGCCATCTTATTACAGCTAAGGTTTGTTCACATTTTCATTTACTTCCGGTCCTCAGGATAAACAAAATGTTATTAAATGTCATTGAAATAACTTCTTAGTCTGTTGAGACATGGCCCGTTATAAATTTGCTGTTACCAGGCAATGACCAAGAACTGTATTATTAGGGTCGGTGTCTGTGTTGTAGCAGTGTACTAGCAACTAGCTGTTAGCACTAGCTAATGTCAACAACATCACAGCTGGTATGTTACTGTAGCAATGTTTACGTTCAGTCATTTGGATGACTGTTAAAACCTTTCAGTCTCAAGTTTTTCCTTTACTGGATTTACTAGTGTACTGAGCTAGCGCGCTCGGGCAAGCTGGGAGCTAGCGCGCGCTAGCCTGCCGGCGCACGCTAGCCTGCCGGCGCGCGCTAGCCGGCCGGCGCACTAGCTCAGTAAACTAGTAAATCCAGTAAAGGAAAAACTTGAGACTGAAAGGTTTTAACAGTCATCCAAATGACTGAACGTAAACATTGCTACAATAATATACCAGCTACTGTTGTTGACATTAGCTAGCTTGACGTTCAAAATGGCGGACACCGGGGCGTCACGTGACCCTGTGACGTCAGGTGAAATACCTCAATTGTAACGGTTCGCCACTGCTTGTAAATATGCATGAAGAACGTCTAATGAAGTTTTGCTAGCCTTTTGAGCGTTCAATGCGTCTTTCTCTTTCCCGGCGAACAAAGAAATGATTCTGCGCGTGTGCAACAGAAAACTCTCTCGGTGGATATTCGCATCAGCTTCGACATGTGATGTCGTGTTGTCTTGACAACATGCGATATCGTAAACCGTATTCAACACTCATTTTCCACTGAGTAAAGTGGCGTAATACACGTAGGATTAGCGATATGCTAACAAAACTGCATGCTATCAAACCAAATGAGTGAAACCCGCTAGAAGGGAACAGAACATGTTTTTATTCCATCGGAAAAGAAAAAAGCGTCCTGTGTGTGTATAATAATTTACAATATGCACTGGACCATTAGCTCAAATTAGCTCACCCCTCCATTTTTATTTCCACAAAAGTGTGACTGAGGTTGAGAAGTCAGTCTAGCGGTAAGGAGGAGGTGGAAAAAGCGTAATGGATTTTTCTTTTAGATAAATTGTAACAGGTTGCATTTCCATTCGGTACTGTTTGTTTTTCCAGCTGTTACATGGATGGATGGATGGATGGATGGAAGGAAGGATGGCTGGAGTTTTCCATTAAACGGACCACTGCTCTGCTGCATGGTGTCTCTTAGCTCATAGTAATCCAGGTATATACAGGCGATGGAGGGATGTAAAAAGCCTGGTATCTTATTTGTTAAGACGATGATACAGTGATTGGAAGATTACAAGTTTAAAACCCAGGAATACCAAAGAACCACCGTTCAGCTCCTGAGCAAGACTTAACACTTGAATGCATCTTGACAATAATCCTGCCATCAACAGGGTCAAATTCTTTCTTTGCTGCACTGGCGCCATCTGCGAGGGGGCACGGACCTTTTTGACCCCCCAAAGATAAAGTTGGGGGGGGGGGGGCAAAAACACCCCAATAATGAAACGTGAAAAAGTAGTAAACAGTACAGATGAATTCATGTTAACTGACGATTGAAACCAACTAAACAAATAATAGCCTAGCTTTGAATGCAAAATAAGTAATCTATTGAAACGTCACCTAAAATGTTATGATCGGACATGACCCGCCCCCTTTTCCGCTTGCAATATTCCAATGGTTGGCAGTGAGTGATTGACAGGTTGCACTCCGCAAAATTTACACTGCATAGCACTAGGCCTACGCGGCCCAGGCAAAAAAAAAACCATAAATAAAATGGTTTGTTGCGTAGCAACCAAGGCAGCACTACTGAGGCGAAAAGTTCTGTGTGGCCTCCCGCAACCGTTTTCACTGAACAGTGAACATAGAAACGAAGCAAAATGGACAAGTGGATTATCCGAACCAATAGGCCGGCAGCCACCAGCAATGAAGGTGATCACGTTGTGCAGAATTTAGACACTGAAGTCTGTGTTAAAGCCGATGCGGATATATGAGTTTAACGCGCTTAAGCCTTTTTTATAGAGTATGGTGCACTTTTTTTTTTTGCACTATTCTTGTCAGTTATCTGCCAAATTCATCTCAAAGAAAATTGCATTAAACTAAATTTGTTTATTGAATAAATTGTTTCTCATACAATGTTTAAAGTCGTGAGATTTTTTTAATGCATCATAATAAGTTATCGTTAAAATGGGCGCTTCCCACTTGCAACGGTGAATAGTAATGAATGAAAATGACTTAGAACGGAGTCTTTGATATTCAGCCACATACACTGCCGACGTCATGACATCACGGTGCAAGAACATAATTCTGACCCCCCAATGTTGACATGAAGTTGGCGCCTATGCTTTGCTGTACACAAGTTATAAGTAGGCGTACATTTTGCATGTCAGGGATCCCAGCAGTAATTGAAAAAAATAGAGGAATGTAAGAAACTATCACCGGGCGGCACGGTGGTGTAGGCTAGTGGTTAGCGCTGTCGCCTCACAGCAAGAAGGTCCGGGTTCGAGCCCCGTGGCCGGCGAGGGCCTTTCTGTGCGGAGTTTGCATGTTCTCCCCGTGTCCGCGTGGGTTTCCTCCGGGTGCTCCGGTTTCCCCCACAGTCCAAAGACATGCAGGTTAGGTTAACTGGTGACTCTAAATTGACCGTAGGTGTGAATGTGAGTGTGAATGGTTGTCTGTGTCTATGTGTCGGCCCTGTGATGACCTGGCGACTTGTCCAGGGTGTACCCTGCCTTTCGCCCGTAGTCAGCTGGGATAGGCTCCAGCTTGCCTGCGACCCTGTAGAACAGGATAAAGCGGCTAGAGATAATGAGATGAGAAACTATCAGCAGGGGTCAAGGGGGCTGCCTGAAGCTGTTGAGATTTTAACATTAAAAGATGCTATAGAACACATTTTTTACATAGATTTAACATAGAAAAGCAACAGAATTTAACCATAATGTGTATCTATTTGATGCCATATTTTGTAATCAATGACATAAGTGGCAAAAAAAAAAAAAATTATAAAAATTAGACGAAAATGTAGCTTTGAAGAATATACTTGCCTAAATATTCCACGGATTTTGTTATAACAATAGTATCCATAGTTCATCTCATTTGTTTATTTTTTTGTTTCAAGTTAATGTCAAAACTAGTCTAATATAAGCCACATTCTTTTTTCAAAAATCATGAATATGAGCAGAAATCAATGATTCAGTAATATTAGATATATACATATGTACAGCAAATACTGGAGATATTTGATTTAAACCTCTCTCTTTTTGAAAGGTTTCACTGCAAAGGAATTTAATGCTCTTTTCTGGGGTGCATTCTGTCTTTCCTCCAGTTTTCTCTGCTTTTGTTTCTCTGATCTTTCCTTCTGCTTTTCTGATGTTCCTGCAGTGCTCTGAATTAAGTTCAACGCATTAGAAACAAAAGCACGAACGGAGTTAAAACATGTTTTCTAGCAAATGGGCGCAGCCATATTGTTTTCTTGTTCTATCGCGTACAGTCTCGCGGTCAGTGTTGCCAGATACTCCTGACGTTTTCCAGCCCAAAATATGTTCAAAACCCACCAAAATGCACTTGAAACCCCCCAACTGGGTGGAGAACCGCGCAATCTGGCAACACTGCTCGCGGTATTTACATCAATTTAACTTCCGAGTGTTCCCGAATGTCAACGAGAACAAACGAAGCTGACGAAAACATCGCTAAACAAGCAAACCAAATCAGAACGTATTCTGCTGGTCATTTTACTTAAACATATAAAAAAACATAAACGTTTAAAAAAAACAACCACTTTCGCTAGAAAATAGCGGAATTCTGCTAAATAGCGGACGTCTGGGATCCCTGGCATGTTACAGTATTCAATGGAACCACCAACTGATTTACAATTTCTTTTCTCGGCTTTAACAGAAATTAAGCCATTGACAAACACACCTTCTTTGGACAAATAGAGCTCCTTGAACTTAGCACGCTTCTGGTTGAACTCCATCTCCAGCTGCTGTTTGAGCTTGTGGAACTCGGCCCGCTCCTGCTCCAGATCTTCGATACGCTGCTGGAGAAGCCCTGCCATAACAAGAAAACACTGTTTACCATTGGGGCCAACTGGCGCAATACCACCATGTTAATTCAAATTCTCAAAATCCCATCACACATTGACTTCGGGGTGATTAGGCCCAAGAATCGGGTACGTTTGTTGAAGTCCTCTTGGCAATAGTGGTCTAGGGCTTGCTTCAATTGATTCCTGGTTCGGTCAACATCATGTGTTTAAGTTACCCGAACTCAGCACTGCGAGCAGGGTGACACGTTTGGTTCAACTTGACTACCAAAGGAAAATACACTATTGGGCCCAAGGGTTGTACCCTCATTTTTTTAACATCCCATTCTAGACCTTGTCCTCTTCCACTACAAATGTGCTCATTCAGCCAGGAAGGAAGGTCAGGCACTGATGTGGTGAGGTGAGAAGGCCTCAGCTAGCGTTCCAGTTCATCCCAAAGGTGTTCAGTGGGGTTGAGTTCAGAGGTCTGTGCAAGTCATTCAAGTTCTTCCACTCCAACCTTGGCAAACTATGTCTTCATGGACCTCGCTTTTTGCACAGGGGCACTGTCAGGCTGGAACAGGTTTGGGCTCGACCCCTTAGTTTCAGCGAAGGAGAAATGTAATGCTACAGCATACAAAGACCAGTACAGCTTAGGAAAGGCCCACATGTAGGTCTGATGGTCAGGTGTCCGCAAACTGTTAGTGATATGGTATAACTGGGTAACAGTTCAGAAGGAATTCTTCAACCCAATTATGAACCCCTCTCTAAAGTGGTCCTGGGTGTGGACTCAAGTATTTGGGCCAAGTGTGAAAATGAAACTTGACTGATTCTGGAAATATGCAGGATCATCACGCGTGACCAAAAGCCCCAAAATCCATACAGGAACAGATGCAGGGATCTGAAGGGGGACCACACATGTATATCCTCAGCTGGGTCACCCTGGTAATGCTTGTTTAAGTCTCCCCTTGGCTCCCCATGGGGAGCCTTAAACAAGGTGCACATCACCCTGTACCACAGGCAACTCTTACATCATAACAGGATCCACTCAAAACACCATCTCTACCTATGCGCTCCATTTAGATCGAGTAAGCAGCTTTTTTGGATATTGTTGTGCTTCCGAGATAAAAATAGCCCTGTTTTTAAGGTGGCACAAGATTATAAAAGAAATGTCAAATGCACAGGTATATATGAGCATGTACTGTAAATGTTTATATTAAACAGTGCATTCTAATAAATCGTACTTGTGGATGCTTGAAATTTTAATCCCCAATATATGCACAGCATTATTATAAAAGTTTCATAGATCACAGCTTCACTTCTGTCAGTGTTCGATTCGATCACATAGTCACACTGTGTGAATAACGTACCGTCAATAATGGCCTACTAATATTGTACATAGCAGGCATGACCATTATTATGGCTAATTTAGCTAATGGATGCATATTACGATCATCTAGCATCATGTGAACTGCGTGTTCAAATCACATTTGTTGACAGTAACGTTTCCCCAAGTGATACCAGTTGGTAAAAAAGTGCACACCTGCATCAAACCAAGTGACGTGCTCGTTACGGTTTTCAGTTCTGCAACGTACTTTAGATTATTTGTAAAAAGTCACACCATCAAACGCTGTCCAGATCTACATTGGCAAGTGGAGTGGAGGTTATCATAACAGCAAAGCAAGGACTAAATCTGGACTGGGATGTTCAGAAAGAGCATATGGGTATAATGGTCAGGTGTTCACAAACTTTTGGCCATACGGTGTAAGTGGCATCTAGGATTGTTTAGAGGCAAAAAGATAAAAAGCATGATTGAGTCAGGGAAGGGATTTGATGCACAGGACTTACTGGGGCATTTGCGTCTTTAGCCAGTAGTTAAGTCATTTTACTGAAATGGACGAAAATAATCAAAACGACTGCATTCTTGTCTGGACTTAGATGTAAAAATAAGACAATATTAATATATTTTTTTTTACTTTGCGATACAAAATATTGCGTGACAACGATGACGGTATTAATGATGCATTGATACTGATGCTACTATCATAACTAGTAGCCTATCGCATGTCATGAGCTAGTGTACGTCATCGCTCGAGCGAACAGGAAATGACAGTACTGTGCAAAAGTCTTAGGCACCCTATTCCCCCCCCCATACAAACTTCGTTATAGATTTCTACATTATTGAGTCAGTACAAAAACAATTTTAGAGTTCTCAACGTTTGTTTTCCAGCATAAAATTAAACGTTACAGAAAAAAAAATTATATCTGAGCAGCATTTAAAAAAAAAACAAAAAAAAAAAAAAAAACAACAATGACAAAGGGTCGTCTCACACCAAATACTGACTTTGCATTTATTCACTTAATTATGGCTTACTGCTGTTTATAGTTTGTTTTTTTAAGAAATGCTGAAACATTTCGTTAATTTTTCAGCCATTTTTGGTCTAAAGCATTTCTTTACACATGCCCAAGACTTTTGCTCAGAAAAAAGATCAAGAAGAGGAACCATAGCATCTTCCTCTATCTTTATGGCATTCAGACAGCAGCGACTGTTGTCATTAAAGGGGAACTGAAGTTATTTTTAAATTTGCTTTATTTCTTAATTAACGTGTTATTCAATTACGTTTTCGGTTTTAGTCACCTTATATCATGACTCGTATTGGCAACTAAATATTATACTTATTGGCCTATTCGGTTCTTAGCCATGTTGAATGTAGTTCGTTTGGTCCACGGCAGGTGTCGCTTATCCGGGCGAGCTTCACAAGACTTGTGCGAGACTTCGAAACGTGAAGTGTCAGCCAGGTGTCGGTGCCGCCATTTTGAAAACTGTTTTCCAAATGAAATATTGCACAAAAACGAGTTTAAATGACGATTACTGCCTACTTTTTTCAAACTTTCCTGACTGCTATCAAAACAAACAAAACTTCTGGCTTGATCACGTCAGCATTCGAAAGAGGATGTGCGCGTCTTATGACAACGTTGGCAGATGTTGCCTGGTGTCCGAACTCGCTCCCTACTCACTACATAGAGCACTGTATAGCGAGGACGCCATTTTGTAGTGCTGTCCGAAACCTTAGTGAGGATTATTTACACCCTATATAGTGCACTCAAAGGATCCCACAACGCATCATGAAAAAGTAGTGTACAATGACGATCACTAACCAAAGCAATATATCCCATCATGCATTGCAGTCGCGCTGAAAGAAATCAAATTAAAAGTCTCAAATTCGATTTAACAAAAGGCAGCGGCAAAGAAGAAAGTATTCAGCCTTGATGTAAAAATAACTGAAAGACGCAGGTACTTTGTATTGATTAATGTTGTTAATGCGCTCAGTATAGAGATCTTGCGTGTGACGTCACAGCCGATCCAGATTGTGACAGACGCCATCGTGTCGGTCAAACGCCATATTCCGCCTTCTACTTCTGGTTCTACTTCTGCTTTTACTTCTACCTTTTCTTCTGGAAAACCCTACTATATACAATTCTACTACAACGGCTGCGGCTACAAGCTCTCCCTACCTGTGCACGTTTATGTTTTTTGTGTGTATTTTTGCGTGTTGTTCGTCTGTACCAGACTTCAATATCCACTACAACCGTATGGACTTACTGGACATTGGTTTCCAGCAGAAAATGACGGTTTGTAGCGATTTCCATCGCATGCACAACATTCTGGACGAGAAAAAAAAACATTCCGGACGAGACAGCGGGGTCTCCGTGGATTGTTATTGGAAACAAAGCGAAGGAGGCGGTGCCGGGAGCAGAAGCGAGGCTACAGGCAGAGCCGGCCTGTTGACTAAGCTCAGAAAACAGCCACTCAAACCTCCACTGCCAAGCCTCTACCTCTCCAACGCCAGATCCATGTAAACAAGACGGACGATTTGGAATTACAGCTGGAATTACCTTATTCTCTTCTATAATCGGCTGGTCAGTGCTATACTCAATACTTAAGTGACTTACCCATCCAATGAGGATTGTTATTTCCTTGTTTACAAGATGCCACATCTGAGTCGCTGACAAATCCTGAATTTCTGTAAAGAAAACCGTCCAGAGATTTATAAGCACGCAGTGCTTCACCACTGAACAGCGAGGGAAAGTTGATGAGGTAATCATACACGTCCGGGTATTCCGCTGGCAGTTCAAAATCCGGTCGTGAAAACTCCGTCCAGTAAGCCATAAGGGTCACAAATCTGTAGATTGTTTATTTTAGACATATATCTAGTTATCTGTTCATTAGAAAAATGAGCCGTGTAGTCCGTCGGTTTAAATTGATCCATTCTGTACACGAGTGCAGCAGTATTCAGCGGTGTTTTTGACCGACAAGATGGGGGTTGTGTACTTTCCGGTCACGTGACTGCAAGATCTCTATAATATGGATTTATCACAAAAATACATGCGCATTTATTATTTTGAAAACCCACCAGCCGACTGATCTGGCACGTTTTAATTGTGCGACAGTAACGATGTAAATACCAGCGCGACGGACTAGTGTCCAAAAGCATTTGTTCATTGTACCAATTACCTCACTATACAGTCCTCTATATAGCAATTCCCTATATAGGGAGTAGTGAACGAGTGAGCGATTTCAGACACAGGGTTTGAGTTCCGCCGTACGTTTTACTTCCGTCCTACGATGTCTCGCACAGGTCTCAACAAATCTCGTTTACGGCCATTGCTTTGACATATGGACTGATCTATTACATAGCATATTTCAAAACACTCATAACTTGCGATAGCAGTGACAAGATTGATTGATTGCTTACTTGCTTTATTCCGAACAGTAACGAAAATAAATAAATAAATAAATAAAATAATGCAATAATCAAAACATTGTCATGAACAAACAGAATAGCGTAGCCACAAGGCAATAACAATGTTCGGAAAGGATAAGGAAGAAGTAAATAACTTATCAAATCCTAACCCTCTATACCACCGCTAATCAAATGTTACTTTCCGCCATAATAAAAATATATATAAAAGAAAACAAAAGCAACAAACAAAAAACATACCAAGACAGTATAATATAGACCAAATATAATATAGACCCTGTTCTACAGGGTCGCAGGCAAGCTGGAGCCTATCCCAGCTGACTACGGGCGAAAGGCGGGGTACACCCTGGACAAGTCACCAGGTCATCACAGGGCTGACACATAGACACAGACAACCATTCACACTCACATTCACACCTACGGTCAATTTAGAGTCACCAGTTAACCTAACCTGCATGTCTTTGGACTGTGGGGGAAACCGGAGCACCCGGAGGAAACCCACGCGGACACGGGGAGAACATGCAAACTCCGCACAGAAAGGCCCTCGCCGGCCACGGGGCTCGAACCCAGGACCTTCTTGCTGTGAGGCGACAGCGCTAACCACTACACCACCGTGCCGCCCAAGGCAGTTTTATATTCTAGAATATTCCTGAATTTTAAACATTTTGAATTTAAGAATAGTTAATTAGTATGATCTCGCCAACCAGCACTATGAATTATTCTTATAGCTCTTTTTTTGAAGTACAGTTATTGCATATATAGCTGTCAGAAATGCATTCCTATATTTAATAAAATGAGGAATAGAATTTTGATGATATGCCTTCAGTTCTCCTTTCAGAATGAATCCAAGGTGCCATGAATTGCGTTCGCACAATAGTGAAGCGAGCATGCAGAGAAACTTTTGCAGATGTACGTGTAGGAGATGGAGCAGTTCGATCGTGCGAGCACTGAGGCCTGAGGCAGTTTGCTTGTAGGTCAAGGTACAGCAGTTTACGTTTCTGTTTAATGCTCACTCCTGTGCACTCTTGGGTTAGCCGTCTCCGTGCTCTCGATTCAAAAGATTTAAACTGCATATCTTTAACTCAGTGCAATGAGTTCACAACAAAGCATACTAGTATTCAAATATCCTTACGTCAACACTGAGTACACTTTAAAAAAAAAAAAAAAAGAGGTGTGTGTGTGTGTGTGTGTGTGTGTGAGAATGTCATGAGCCATGCCTTTAATGGGATTCATATGATGTACAGGGTGACAACAAAGCACATGCTCTCAATAGTCCCAGGGTCAGTTTCTGAGCTCCACAATAAAGAGCAATGTATAGCACATCTCCAGTTGAGAATCTGTGTCATGATGGCCAACCATTATTTAGAACTATCTGAAGAGTGTATACAGCTCGTATGTCGACTTTATCAATACCAGATATGGATAGATCAAGGGTTAAATGGGAGAAGGACCTGGGAATAAGTATTAAGGAGCAGTTATGGAGGGACTTGTGCAGAGATGGGGTCACGTCTACTTTAAATGCAAGATATAGGCTGATACAATTCAACTTCCTGAATCAGCTGTATATTACCCCATATAAATTACATAAATACAACCCCAATATATCACCTTTTTGTTTTAGATGTGGCACAGAGGAAGGAACACTACTTCATTCGACCTGGCAGTGTTCTAAACTGCAGGGGTTTTGGCAGGGGGTAATGTGAAACTCTATCAACCATCCACGGGGTTGCATTTCCACTGGACCCTGAAATTTGTTTACTGGGGAACTTTACTAATTCCATTCTTGAGACAAATTATGCTACTAACAGAAATCCTTTTGACAATCGCTAAGAAACGTATTGCAATAAAGTGGAAATCAGACACACACACACCCTTCCAATTAAAACGTGGCTTTGTGAAATCAATAGCTGTGTGCTTCGAGAGAAAATAAAAACTTATTGGATGCAGAAAAGAAGTAAGACTTTTTACAAAATACGGCAACCATTTTTAATTTATATGGAAAATCTACCAGCACATCAGATTGACTAAATTTCCCTGTATTCGAGTTTGACATGATCTACGGTACGTCGTAGTGATGCTACCCTTTGTCTCTCTCTGTATCTTCGATTATTGCATAATGTATTTTATTTATTCTTTTATTGCCATTATTATTATTATTGTTTTTATTTATTTATTCACACATCCAGGCTGGACAAACTGATCAGGCGGGCCGGCACTGTGGTCGGCATGAAGCTGGACTCAATGGTGACGGTGGCAGAGATGACGACTATGGGCAAACTACTGAACATCATGGACGATGCCAGTCACCCTCTGCACACCGTCATCAGCAACCAGAGGAGCCTGTTCAGTGACCGAATGCTCCTTCGCAAGCGCAGGACGAACAGACTTAAAAACTCTCACGCCATCAGACTGTACAACTCCTCTCTGGGGGGGAGGAAGGGTAACAGGAAGGTTAGCACTGTCGCCTCACAGCAAGAAGGTTCTGGGTTTGAACCCAGCGGCTGGCGAGGGCCTTTCTGTGTGGAGTTTGCATGTTCTCCCCATGTCTGCGTGGGTTTCCTCCGGGCACGTGCATGTGTTCACTGCTTCAGATGGGTTAAATGCAGAGGATGAATTTCACTGTGCATGTGACAAATAAAGGTTTCTTTCTTTTCTTTTCTTTCAGTAGCCTAGCCTAACAATAAGCAATACTAGACAATGTGCAATATAAAAGTGCAATATCTCTCCTGCTGCCCCCCTTCCCCATATCTTATTCTTTTTATATTTGTATATGTAAATACTTAATTTATCTACAAGTTTTTTCTCTATTTTCTATTCTGTTTATCCTGTAATGACGCTGCTGGCATCTTAATTTCCCTGAAGGAACCCTCCCAAAGGGATCAATAAAGTTCTATCTACAACCCCAAGCATGCCTGTATGTGATGCAGTGCCATCTAAGGGCCCGAAGATCACGGGCGCCCAGTATGGTTTTCCGGCCTTGATCCTTACGCACAGAGATTCTTCCAGATTCTCTGAATCTTTTGATGATATTATGCACTGCAGATGATGATATGTTCAAACTCTTTGCAATTTTACACTGTCGAACTCCTTTCTGATATTGCTCCACTATTTGTCGGCGCAGAATTAGGGGGATTGGTGATCCTCTTCCCAGCTTTATTTCTGAGAGCCGCTGCCACTCCAAGATGCTCTTTTTATACCCAGTAATGTTAATGACCTATTGCCAATTAACCTAATGAGTTGCAATTTGGTCCTCCAGCTGTTCCTTTTTTGGACCTTTAACTTTTTCCAGCCTCTTATTGCCCCCGTCCCAACTTTTTTGAGATGTTTTGCGGTCATGAAATTTCAAATGAGCCAATATTTGGAATGAAATTTCAAAATGTCTCACTTTCGACATTTGATATGTTGTCTATGTTCTATTGTGAATACAATATTATTGAATTCCGTTTTTATTTGAGTGATTCCACGCTTATGGGTACTGAAATGGGGACATGAACTTATTTTTAAAAATTCACCTAAAACCATTTCTTTTTTTTTTTACCATCAGGTCACAAAACATGTAATCTTTAATGAATGACATGTTAAAAGATAACTTTAATTTTCTGAGATGTAATAAAAACATATTTATATGCCAAAGTCAGAACATAACAGAAGTGTTGTGGACATATAGATTCTCAATTTTAACAATGTAGAATTACTTTTTGAAACATAGGAAGGTGATGTTTTAGCAAATATAATTAATAAACATGTGTAGTAGAATAAACATACACATTCTTTCAATAAGATTAACATGGTATATAGCTAGATTGTAATTAATTTGTAACAGACACGAGATGGACAATCGTAACAGAAGTAATGTAACAGACATCATTTTGGCATTTGACTTTGGCATATAAATATGTTTTTATTACATCTCAGAAAATTAAAAAGTTATCTTTTAACATCTCATCTCATCTCATTATCTCTAGCCGCTTTATCCTTCTACAGGGTCGCAGGCAAGCTGGAGCCTATCCCAGCTGACTACGGGCGAAAGGCGGGGTACACCCTGGACAAGTCGCCAGGTCATCACAGGGCTGACACATAGACACAGACAACCATTCACACTCACATTCACACCTACGGTCAATTTAGAGTCACCAGTTAACCTAACCTGCATGTCTTTGGACTGTGGGGGAAACCGGAGCACCCGGAGGAAACCCACGCGGACACGGGGAGAACATGCAAACTCCGCACAGAAAGGCCCTCGCCGGCAATGGAGCTCGAACCCAGGACCTTCTTGCTGTGAGGCGACAGCGCTAACCACTACACCACCGTGCCGCCCATCTTTTAACATATCATTCATTAAAGATTACATGTTTTGTGACCTGATGGTAAAAAAAAAAAGAAATGGTTTTAGGTGAATAAGTTCATGTCCCCATTTCAGTACCCATAAGCGTGGAATCACTCATTTACAATTTGTACTTTGTCCCAACTTTTTTGGAATCAGGGTTCTATCTATCTATCCATCCACTTTCTATTGTCCTGTCATTGTGAGTTCATTTAATTTTTACTTTGCCACCTTGTGGATTTTGAGTTTTTCTTTGATTTGAGTTTGTCTTGTCAGTTTGTAAATATAATCTTGTTCTTGAAAAAAATCAAAAATAAAATATTCCAAAAAAAAATGTACAGGATTGACATCTCCATGCAAGTGCAATCCCTAAAGTGCACCAAAATCCTGGGTTTGATTGTGAAATTGAAGAAGCTGGCAGAGTGACCAGTTGTTGATCACCATGCACAGATGTGCATCAGAGCACACAGCCACACATCTGCATCAGAGCACACATCTGCATCAGAGCACACAGCCACAGCTGCGGATGAAATCGTTGCTGTCAAAGTTCAGCAGCAGAGTGACAGCTCACCTCGCGCATGCATTGCAAGTGCTGCTAGCATGCTGGCTAATGCTAACAAGCTCAGCTGTAAAAGTGCACTTGCTCGGACTAACCACATATTTAATAATAACCCTGCAAAAAAAAAATAAAAATAAATGGTGACATGAAACAGAGGCTGAACTGCTAACAGCTAAGCTCGAGCGCGTCACCGGCTTATTGCGCGCCGCCGAGTCCGGGGACGCGCACAGGCCCACAGGCCTACAGTCAAGGAGTTAGCATAAAATGAAACGAAAATTAAACCGTTTGACGACCTGCGAGTCTTACCGTCGTGTTCGGGCGGCCGGGCGGCTCCCGAGGCCTCTTCGGCCATGGCTTCTCCCGGGCAGACTTTTAATCGCCGGCTCGAAGAAACAAAGCTAGGGAGTGCCAAACAAAACAGGCCACCATAGACGAGGCAACGTCATTGTAGAAACAAGGCACACTGCGCATGCGCGAGTTCGATGGGAGGAGATGGGCTGTGTTACTGATGTTAATGTTATTTAAAAATATATACACTACATATAATGTACATACTTCCCCTCGCTCTGTTTGTATTTTTCACTTTTTTTTTTGTTTATTATTAATTTTCACAGAATTCTCTGAAAGCCCGTTTCCGAAACTTGGAAAAAAAAAAAACGCAATCATAATTATGAGGTCATAGTTTTGACTTATTACGTCATTATAATTGACCAGCTTAAAGGAGATACCTTTATTTTTAAATACATTTCTGAGCGGATAATATCTCCGTCCTTGACTCTTGTATGCTGCATAAATAGGAATAAAAATGTATATATTTTTAAGAGGGCGGCACAGTGGTGTAGTGGTTAGCGCTGTCGCCTCACAGCAAGAGGCCCTGTGGCTGGCGAGGGTCTTTCTGTGCGGAGTTTGCATGTTGTCCGCGTGGGTTTCCTCCGGGTGCTCCGGTTTCCCCCAAAGACATGCAGGTTAGGTTAATTGGTGACTCTAAATTGACCTTAGGTGTGAATGTGAATGTGTCTATGTGTCAGCCCTGTGATGACCTGGCGACTTGTCCAGGGTGTACCCCGCCTTTCGCCCGTAGTCAGCTGGGATAGGCTCCAGCTTGCCTGCGACCCTGTAGAACAGGATAAAGCGGCTAGAGATGAGATGAGTATGTCCCTTTACACACTCATCCAGAAGGGTAATTTGCACAAGGCCATCTGTCTACAGCAGAAAAAAATAAAATAACAAAACATCTGGAAAAAGGCGGCACGGTGGTGTAGTGGTTAGCGCTGTCGCCTCACAGCAAGAAGGTCCTGGGTTCGAGCCCCGGGGCCGGCAAGGGCCTTTCTGTGTGGAGTTTGCATGTTCTCCCCGCGTCCGCGTGGGTTTCCTCCGGGTGCTCCGGTTTCCCCCACAGTCCAAAGACATGCAGGTTAGGTTAACTGGTGACTCTAAATTGAGCGTAGGTGTGAATGTGAGTGTGAATGGTTGTCTGTGTCTATGTGTCAGCCCTGTGATGACCTGGCGACTTGTCCAGGGTGTACCCCGCCTTTCGCCCGTAGTCAGCTGGGATAGGCTCCAGCTTGCCTGCGACCCTGTAGAAGGATAAAGCGGCTAGAGATAATGAGATGAGATGAGACATCTGGAAAAAATCCCAAGGGAGTCTGGAGCCAGATTCGTGACGTTACCTGCGGAAGCGCCAGCAGGCTGCGAGAGCTTTGCACGGTTTCAGTGCACAGCCTGTGTAGACCAAGCGCTCCCATTTCTCTCTCATTGTCCGGTCTTTTGGGAAACGATGAGTACTAATCCTATCATGATTGGTGTTGCTACACCCTCCTACGATACATCTGTTAACCATTTTAATAATTACACGATAACGTTGAAGAAATGTGCAGAAAACCACCAGGTCGTTTTCTCATAAACAAACCAGCGCTGATGTAGGATTCAGATGGAGGCGTCCCGCAGATGACGTCACGAAAATCAATGTTTCCCGGGAAATCCAAATGCAAAGTTTTTTCCAGAGGCGGACCAATTCTCCTCAAATGGCTTGATTTCAACTGAATTTTTCTGGTATTGCGCAAGGTAAAAAAAATTGCAGAGAATGCAGAATGTTACAGATATTTGACCAAAGTTTAATATAAAATAGGAGAATTACATTGATCTTGCTCCTGAATTTACCCGTGATGTGCCCTTTAAGGCCGAGGTCTTTTACAGCTATAAACCAAAGTCATATAAATAAAAATTTATGGTGAAAGTCAGAAATACCGTTACCGACTTGCTCAATTAAGACTGATTTGACTTCATTGATTGTGGGTTGACTCTCATTAAAACAGGATAGGTGCTATAACTTATGCAACATACATGTACATGCATGCATTTAAAGGCTAATTAAATAATCAGATGAACTGAGACAATCGCATTCTGAAGCAAATTAAATCATCTTATACCGGTAACTTAAACACACAATACAAATTATATGTATGAATCTAAATGCAGGCAAACAACGTGATTTTGTTGTTTTTTATCCAAATGAGAGTCGGAGCTTACCTGTCTGCGTTCTTGCTTCTTGAAAGCCAATCTTGTGGCCGATTGTTTTGAAACAATCTGACTTTCAGTTGTTTGTTCAGTTCTCCATTCATTTGCTTCTTACACATAAGGGCGAGATGGCAGCAATATCCAGGGAAGAAATCAGATGGCTGGTCCACTCATTCTCCATTTTCTCCATACTGAATACTCCGCCGTTACTGCTCGACTCAGGCAATTACTAAAACTCGGGAAGGAATGTAACGTTACTGGTTTTAGCAACAACCGCGGGGAGGTCACTGCCCGAGCGATATGTCCCGTCCCGTTCCGTCCTGGGTTTTACCAACAACCCTCGGCTCACACTCCGGGAGAACTGGTGCAACTGAACTTACTTTCCTTTAAAATAATTAATTAAATAAATGCTTTCCTTTTCTTGTAGTTTTATTTAATTGTTGGTACTGCACCCTCTTTCAATATGGGCTTATAGCCAACGGTCCTCAACAGATCAAAGGTCTCATATGAGTCTTCAGTAAAATGTGCAGAGCAGAGGAGAGACCACTTTGTAGGCGTCCAATGTGCCCATGAACTTCTCGCAAAACTCGTCCAAATCTTTGCAGTTTGAACATTCTTGGGCCATGAATGCAACATAAATCCACCTTCTGTCATGTTGCTGGCAGGTCTACATGGCATGGCGATAAATTAGCTCAAAATGGAGGATCGGAGTTGCAGTCAGCTCTGTGTTTTAGTATAGCGGAAATGGCGATGAGACCCATAGACTTCCTGCTGTGACGTTACGGACGTCAAGGTCATTCACTCAGACCGCTACCTATATGAATTACTTTAATTGTAAAAATTACTATATTGGATTTATTGTTAACGCTTAAAACTATTCCTGTGCCATTCTTGAGGTCTCAAGGCGTTTATCAATGAAAGTGAGGCCATGGTTCTGTGTATATGCTTTAAGGTCGGTCCGTATCATGAAATACCGTGACCGAGGTCTTGAAAATACTGACCGAGGTCTCTGGGCCTCAGTCAGTATTTTCAAGACCTCGGTCATGGTATTTCACAATACGGACCGACACTAAGCTGGTAAATAATATATTTATTTTTTTCTTTACCAAATTCTAACAGAAAATGAGAGCACCCAAAAGGGAAACCATATTTAGAACAAACCTGCTACTCGGCTTTCTCCTGAAACGTTTTCTTTTATTTCGTCTTCATCAGGGTAGTAAAACTAGCTTTCGCTGTGAACACTGTCATTATCGCTATCCATGCTGTAAAATTAATGCTATTCTCCTGAGAAATGTGAAAATAAATGTTGACAAAAAATTGCTACTATGCATGTTGTTGTTGTGAACGACCGAGTCGCCAAAGGTCCATAACTGGGGTCCGTATCGTAGGATTCCGGACCGCTCGCGAGCCAATCAGAGCGCACGATTTGATGGAAACCGGACCGTGAAAAAAATAATAGAATGAGATCATACTACGGTGGCACGGTGGTGTAGTGGTTAGCACTGTCACCTCACAGCAAGAAGGTCCGGGTTCGAGCCCCATGGCCGGCGAGGGCCTTTCTGTGCGGAGTTTGCATGTTCTCCCCGTGTCCACGTGGGTTTCCTCCGGGTGCTCCGGTTTCCCCCACAGTCCAAAGACATGCAGGTTTGGTTAACTGGTGGCTCTAAATTGACCGTAGGTGTGAATGTGAGTGTGAATGGTTGTCTGTGTCTATGTGTCAGCCCTGTGATGACCTGGCGACTTGTCCAGGGTGTACCCCGCCTTTCGCCCGTAGTCAGCTGGGATAGGCTCCAGCTTGCCTGCGACCCTGTAGGACAGGATAAGCAGCTACAGATAATGGATGGATGGACATTATACTACATATATTATATTACTCATTACATAATAATGGGAACAGTGTCTCAAAAGTGCCTCAGAGGTGGACAGTAACAAAGTACATTTTATTATTATTTTTATTTACCTTTGTTTAACCAGGGAAACAAAATCACATTGAGATAAATATCTCTTTTACAAGTGAGCCCTGGCCAAGGCAGCAGCACACATTACAACACACAAGATACAAAAAAAAAAAAAAAAAAACAGAAAAAATAAAATAAATATAAAATATAGAATACAATACAAAAGAAAATACATAAAACAAAATCAAAAATAAAACAAGTGCAAACAATTTTGCGTGTGGTATAGTAAATACATAAAAAACAATGTATAGTTAAGTAAATACATAAAACAAGATCAAAAATTAAAAACAAGTGCAAACAGTATTGAATGTATGATTAAGATAAAATTTGAATTCGTTGACAGACATAAAACTAGCAAGTCTGAGTGATTTTTGAATCTCATTCCACGCAGCTGAGGCACAATAACTAAAAGCAGTTTTACCAAATTCTGTCTTCATTTTAGGGACATTTAAAAGAATGTAACTACTTGAGCGTAGATTATACCCTTGATTGCTACAAGATAAAAGACTACAGATATACAAAGGAAACTGACCAAGTATCGCCTTATATACAAAGAGGAGCCAATGCTTATGCCGTCTAATATGTAATGATGGCCAGCCTACTAGATTATACAGTACACAGTGGTGCGTAGAGTGATTTTTACGAGATATAAATCTTAACGCGGAATGATAAACAGAATCTAAAGATTGTAAAAGTGCCTTAGTGGTGTTTCTATAAAAAATATCCCCATAATCTAGAACAGGTAAAAATGTAGCTTCTACCAACTTTCTTCTGGCAGACTGAGAAAAGCAAGCACTATTGCGATAATAAAACCCCAATTTTAATCTTAGCTTAAAAAGCAATTGTTTTACATGGAGTTTAAAAGATAGATCTTCCTCCAACACAAAGCCTAAATATTTGTAGGAGGAGACCAATTCTATGGATCTGCCCTGCAACGTATAAAAAGTTGGTATAGAAGAAATACACTTCCGGCTCCTTGAAAAGATCATATATTTAGTTTTCTTATCATTTAATACCAATTTCAGTGATAAAAGATTGTGCTGAACCCTTACAAATGCTTCCTGCAGCTTTAAAATGCACCTGTCAATAGAGGGTGCAGAACAATAAATTACAGTATCATCTGCATATAAGTGTATACTTGCATCAGATAAATTATCACCAAGATTATTAATATATAATGTAAATAGCAGGGGGCCCAAAATAGACCCCTGTGGCACTCCAGTGTCAACATTAAGCCTGTCAGAAAGTAACCCCTTAATTTGTACCCTCTGGGTCCTATCATTTAGGTAGTTAGAAATCCAACCTACTGTGGACTCTGAAAGACCAATACTGTAAAGACGTGATAAAAGGATCCTATGATTGACAGTATCAAAGGCTTTAGTCAAATCAATAAAAACTGCAGCACAGGATTTTCCACAATCTAACGCACAAATGACATCATTTAAAACTTTCATAGTAGCAGTTACTGTACTATGGTTCTTTCTAAAGCCTGACTGAAACTTAGACAGAATGCATTTACTAACCAGAAAATCCTTTAGTTGTTCACTAACAATAGATTCAAGAATTTTGGCAATAATTGACAGCTTAGATATTGGTCTATAATTATCTAAAATGGTTGGATCGCCACCTTTCGGCAGGGGTACAACCAAAGCAGATTTCCAGACATCTGGGACAACATTCTGTTCTAGTGATAAATTGAAAATATAAGACAGTGGCCCAGCAATAATCTCCGCAGCTAATTTTAAGAAATAAGGCTCAATTTCATCAGGCCCTGCAGACTTCTTAACATCCAGATTTTTTAGGGCCTTTACAACCTCATTTCTTGTGATGGCTGAAAAGCTAAATATAGGACCATTTCTTCTCAAAGGAGGAGATAAGTTTGGTGCATCACTCACAGAAGATTCTTTAAAAATTGACCCTGAAGAAATAAAATGCTTATTAAAACTATTTACAATATCAAGCTTATTTGTAATAGACTGATCATTTAATAAAATATAATCAGGAAAGTCATTACATAATGTCAAAGGAGAAAGAGACTTTATAGTTTTCCAAAATTTAAGAGGATTATTAATATTTTGTGAAGTTTCATTTAGATAATAATCAGATTTTAATCTGCGTATCAGTGCTGTGCATTTATTTCTCAATGCTCTAAAAGCTACCCAATCCCTTTCTGAGTCCAACTTCCTGGCTGTGGCCCAGGCCAAATTTCTTTCATGAATAAGTTCAGATAATTCATTTGAAAACCATGAATTATCACGGCCTTTTACTCTGAATTTCTTAACAGGTGCATGCCTGTTCACAATTTTCTGAAACAAGGTGTGGAAATACTGCCAAGCAATGGACACATCAGGTATTAACAATATCCTGTCCCAGTCAGCTAAAAACAGATCGTGCAAAAAGCCTTGCATATCAAACAGCTTAAAGTTCCTCTTTATAACAATCCTAGGTTTTGCTTTGGGAATTTTGCAATTTCTTATAGCAACTATCGCACAGTGATCACTGACATCATCAGGAAAAACCCCAATATGAGAATACTTATGGGGTTTATTTGTGAGTATAACATCTAATAAACTGGACTTGCTGGGATTCTTATGATTAAGTCGTGTAGATGATTCAATCAGTTGAGTGAGATTCACAGAGTCACAAAAGGCTTTGAACTGATCTGAGTTCGTTGACATCCAGTCCCAATTTAAATCGCCCAATAAAACAAAATCCTTGGTCAGTAGGTCAGTTAAGACAGCCGATAATGAGGATAGAGCATCACTAATAGCTGCAGGTGGTCTATAGCAGCCGACTAAACACAAGTGACAATCCTTTCCATATTCCAGATCAATAGCCAACAATTCAAACTGTTTAGGAAGAGAAACTGATTTAAGAACAGATGCGTGCAAGTTTGACTTAATATACAATGCAACCCCGCCCCCTTTACTTTTACGATCAGTTCGAAATACGTTATACCCTACCAAGGCAATATCGTGATTTGATATGGATTTTTTAAGCCACGTCTCAGAGATAACCAAGATATCTGCTTTGGTCGTGTTGGCCCAAATCTGTACTTGGTCCAATTTTGGCAATAAACTGCGAACATTCAAATGCACAATCCCCAGGCCTGACCGACTTGAAAATTCCAGAGGAGTAAGAACAATTTCAGCAGGGCCAGGATTTGGATTTATTCCGGCCAATAAAAGCAACAACATCACCAGAAATCGTTGCCTTAAATTTTTTAATGGGGGACTACACTGTTTGTTTGGAGAGTACAATACAGACTTAGATGGAAAGGCTATGCTCTCAGGCATAATAGCAAAGATGAATGAGATCTTTGGCACAATATCCAATGTCGTAAGACTAGTCACCCAAGATATAAACAGGGTGTCCGTGTGTTTTGATGGGAGATGCATGTGAAGATGCATCAAGACACTTGCGTTGCCTTCTGAATTCCCTGAAGAGTCCCATAGCCCAAAAATGTGGATAACTACATAAAAAAAAGTACCTTCATGATGCTCGTGCCGTGATGTTATAGAAGTCGTACAGACACTCCCCTCCTCTCTGCGGAGGAGCAGACAGACAAAGCCAACAGCAGCGCGAGAACGTGGGAAATACGCAGCTGGAGAATTCAGATGAGGCAAAAAAAAAATCACCAACCTTAACTGCAAGTGTCCCGCTGCCACGATAACCCAGGGGCCCCAGCAAGCCCAGTATCCAACAACTACGACTTTCCAATCGGTTATCGTTCGCTTTCCGGAGCGAGTAACCGACTGGTGCTGATGACCCGATGCAGCTCAACAGGCAGACAGCCCACAAGCCCAGGAAAAAAGGCGAAAATCACCAACCTGAGCTGCAGCTGCCCTCACAGTCACGGTAGTCCCCGAGCTCCACAAGTTTGTAATCCAGGAAGACCTTCAGGGAACAACAGCGACTTTCCAATCGCCGAATTACCGACAAGAAGTACGTGTTGATTAATGTTGGCGGCCCAGTATAGTGCTACAGGTAGCCTTAAATTTTAGCCTTAGCTTCTCCCAACGTTGCAGGTAACTAAAAGTCTATCAAAACATGTATGATTTTATCCAAACTTAAAATTGTGATTTTGAGTGTCGCGCAAAATGTAAAAACATATAACATTTAGACAAACGAGGCAACAAATTTAACAGCAGGTCGGACGAGACAAACAGAGTGCTGCCATCTTGAGTACTGTACTTAAGTACACTTTTTGAATATCTGTACTTTACTTGAGTATTTTTTTTTTTACTTTAACTTCACTACATTTGAAAGACAAATATACTTTTTACTCTACGACATTTCTATAAAGCAGCTTTGAAAGTGGAGGTTTTTTTCTTTTCTTTTCGAAAACGTGATTGGCTTTCTCAGTGTCACCTGCGAAAAAAAACAATCAGTAATCACTAGGGTCACGTCACGTCCACAGACTGTATAAAATCAAGTTCAGTGATTTCTCTGCAGTATTATTTGAACACAATCAGTTGATGGCAGAAAGGAAGGAGGCGGTTCTTCCGCACACGCATCCATGGCCATACCTAGAACCCATGTTTCAGTTTTCTGAAAGGATTAAAGTTTCTTTTCGTTTTAATCGTTTGCTTTGTTTGCCTAAAACGAACCATGTCACGGCCTATAAAAACTTGCCATCCAACCTGCAGAAGCATATTGACGTCTGTAAATGTTTTATTCCAAGAGAAAGCTTGCAATGAAGTCGTCTGTGCTTTAAGAGCTAGCGATAATGTTGCAATAGCTATGCAGTCTGGTTAGTCAAATGACTTTCTATGGTTTTTCCTGCCAAGTTGCCATCGCCTTGTCCACAGCTAACGTTAGCACACAGCTAGCTAACCTGGACACTGTTAGTTAGCATGTAAAAACAGAGTGATGCTAACATGAGCAATGTTAACTTATCTGAAGTCCTTTCAGAAATATGTTTCAGCATAATCTTGCGAATGTAGAAATCTGTGTTCATTTGTGTTTAAAGGTGTTTATTCTACAGGTTCTACAAGTTAGTCAGTAAATCCAGTAGGTTGCTTCAGAGGCATTAGGTTTTGTAAGCGTTGTAGCAATAATACAACAATGCATTGACAAAAAATGTACTTTTAATACTTAAGTATTTTTAAAAGCAAGTACTTCAGTACTTTAACTTAAGTAAAAATTTGACTGGGCAGCACGGTGGTGTAGTGGTTAGCGCTGTCGCCTCACAGCAAGAAGGTCCTGGGTTCGAGCCCCGTGGCCGGCGAGGGCCTTTCTGTGCGGAGTTTGCATGTTCTCCCCGTGTCCGCGTGGGTTTCCTCCAGGTGCTCCGGTTTCCCCCACAGTCCAAAGACATGCAGGTTAGGTTAACTGGTGACTCTAAATTGACCGTAGGTGTGAATGTGAGTGTGAATGGTTGTCTGTGTCTATGTGTCAGCCCTGTGATGACCTGGCGACTTGTCCAGGGTGTACCTCGCCTTTCGCCCGTAGTCAGCTGGGATAGGCTCCAGCTTGTCTGCGACCCTGTAGAAGGATAAAGCGGCTAGAGATAATGAAATGAAATGAAAAATTTGACTGTACAACTTTCATTTGGGGGCGGCACGGTGGTGTAGTGGTTAGCGTTGTTGCCTCACAGCAAGACGGTCCGGGTTCGAGCCCCGTGGCCGGCGAGGGCCTTTCTGTGCGGAGTTTGCATGTTCTCCCCGTGTCCGCGTGGGTTTCCTCCAGGTGCTCCGGTTTCCCCCACAGTCCAAAGACATGCAGGTTAGGTTAACTGGTGACTCTAAATTGACCGTAGGTGTGAATGTGAGTGTGAATGGTTGTCTGTGTCTATGTGTCAGCCCTGTGATGACCTGGCGACTTGTCCAGGGTGTACCCTGCCTTTCGCCCGTAGTCAGCTGGGATAGGCTCCAGCTTGCCTGCGACCCTGTAGAAGGATAAAGGGGCTAGAGATAATGAGATGAGAGATGAGATGAACTTTCACTTGTATTGGAATAACATTTGACCACTGGGATCTGTACTTTGACTTAAGTAATAAACTTGGGTACTTTGTCCATCTCTGCTCAAAATTATGACTTAATATCTCGTTATTATGAGATACCAAGTCATAATTCTGAGATAGTAAGTCATGTCATTCTTATGAGATAACAAATCATAGTTATGGGATACTAAGTTATTATTACATGATCATCATCATCGTCATCACTGCCGAAACTGATCCAGGCTTGAGGCGAACTATGTTTGGTTGACTTGGCCAGAATTGCAGTAGTAGGATGGTCAGTTCCTTTCTGCACACTCACATACACATTCACACCTATGGGCAATTTAGAGTGGCCAGTTAACCCAACTGCATGTCTTTGGGGGAAACCGGAGCACCTGGAGAAAACCCACGCAGACATGAGGAGAACAAGCAAACTCCGCACAGAAAGGTCCCCATTAGCCACTGGGCTCCAACCCAGAACCTTCTTGCTGTGAGGCAACAGTGCTAACCACTGCACCACTGCGCCATCCTATTATGCGATAGGACCTCATTATTATGAGATTGGAAGTCATAATTATGACATAAGATCTCTTGAGATAGAAAGTTATAATTATTAGACAATTATCTCATTAATATGAGATATTAAGTCATTATTATGAGAACTTAAGTAACAATTATGTGATGCTAAGTCATAATTCTGGTAGCATGGTGGTGCAGTTGTTAGCACTGTTGCTTCACAGCAAGAAGGTTCTGGCAAGGGAGTAACTTTGATTTTGACATTGGTGGGGACACAAAAGTGATCCAAGGCAGAACTTCCGAAAGGCTACCACAATGTAAATTTATCAACTCTATTGCAACTACGGGCGGCACGGTGGTGTAGTGGTTAGCGCTGTCGCCTCACAGCAAGAAGGTCCTGGGTTCGAGCCCCATGGCCGGCGAGGGCCTTTCTGTGTGGAGTTTGCATGTTCTCCCCGTGTCCGCATGGGTTTCCTCCGGGTGCTCCGGTTTCCCCCACAGTCCAAAGACATGCAGGTTAGGTTAACTGGTGACTCTAAATTGACCGTAGGTGTGAATGTGAATGGTTGTCTGTGTCTATGTGTCAGCCCTGTGATGACCTGGCGACTTGTCCAGGGTGTACCCCGCCTTTCGCCCGTAGTCAGCTGGGATAGGCTCCAGCTTGCCTGCGACCCTGTAGAACAGGATAAAGCGGCTACAGATAATGAGATATTGCAACTACTGTAAACACATACACACTACCAGTAATACAAGCTCTGATTTTAAAGCCACATGGGTGAAGCATTGTTATTCAGATCAACATCACACTAACAAACATTTGCCACAGTGGGGCTGAATCTCATGACTGACATATCCATGATTATCCTCACCTGTGAATTTCCAACCTCTCTTTCTGCTTCTCCATCTCCTCCTCTATCTCCTCCAGCTGTGGATTCCCCTCCTCTACCTCCTCCATCCTCTCCTTCAGCCTCTGCTCCTCTTTCTCTTCCTGCCTCTCTTCCTCTACCTTCTCTGCACTGTCTTTCATCTCCTCCAGCCTCTCTGCTGTCTGTCACCTTACAAAAATATGTTGATGCATGACATATGAACAGATTAGGGATAGAATGACTGTAGAGTTTCATGGTAAGGTTGTAGCCTCAGCAAAAAGGGCGAGCCAAAAAGGACAAAATTATTACATAGACTATAATTTATTCCCCACAAAAACATGGATGCATAATATCACATGATCTTCTAGAATCTGATGATTTATTACCTTTACACCACACAATTCCTAATTTGTGTTTAAGCAGTCGTTCTGTCTCTTCCACAGAAATACATGAAAATAAGAATTAAAAACTTTAAGCATTTTTAGCATTAAATATTGTTTTTTTTTTAAATTCAGTATCTGTATTGTTTGACATGGGGGAGGGGGGTTTCAAAATTCACTGACTGCCTTATTGAGACACTCATAAATAGGTGCTACTGGTGGCATTTTTTATTCTGTAATTAAGCTCAAATTTAGTTAAAATGATATTTGGATATATAATTTAGTGATTGCGGGCGGCACGGTGGTGTAGTGGTTAGCGCTGTCGCCTCACAGCAAGAAGGTCCTGGGTTTGAGCCCCGGGGCCGGCGAGGGCCTTTCTGTGTGGAGTTTGCATGTTCTCCCCGTGTCCGCGTGGGTTTCCTCCGGGTGCTCCGGTTTCCCCCACAGTCCAAAGACATGCAGGTTAGGTTAACTGGTGACTCTAAATTGAGCGTAGGTGTGAATGTGAGTGTGAATGGTTGTCTGTGTCTATGTGTCAGCCCTGTGATGACCTGGCGACTTGTCCAGGGTGTACCTGGCCTTTCGCCCGTAGTCAGCTGGGATAGGCTCCAGCTTGCCTGCGACCCTGTAGAACAGGATAAAGCGGCTAGAGATAATGAGATGAGATGAGATGTCTTTTTGTTGCCTGTTTCTGTGTTCCTAACGTGTGTTGTGATTTTCACTGCAGATGTGCTTGTGACTTCTTTTATGTTCATGCTGCAGTTACCAATATTCGTCTGTAGGTGGCAGTAAAGGACCATGGATTTGTTGTATCTAGCCTAGCCTAGTAGTAGTAGAAAGAGGCCTCTGTAAAACGGTGAATGCAGCAGAATCAGCAGCAGACTCAGCGGCTGTCACGCTGTTGATTCTGAAATGCAAGTTGCACATCTGCATGGCCATGCAGTAGCCTACATCTGACTACTTACATTCTGTAAAACCATTAGGTCTATAAATTTAACACTCATTCATCGAGGATATTACCTAACACCAAGTTACATTGCTCCAGCATTCCTTTTCTCTGCAGCTATGCAGTAGCCTAGCTCTGATGCGTCCTGTCACGTTGCTAAACCTGCCTAAGGAGCCGCAGCAATACTTTTATGAAGGGTTTCCATACATCAAAAGGATTTTGTTGAGTTTTTAAAGCTCGACGGAAACATTCAAGTGCATAGCAAGCATAGAAGTTTTTATAGATTGGATGGAAAGTATGTTTATAAAATCAACTCAGAAGGTCATGTACATCTGTGGTGATCTTAACATTGACCTCTTTAATCATAAGAAACACAAAATGACAGAAGAGTTCATTAACTCAATGTTCAGTATGGGACTGTATCCAACTATTACTAGACCAAGCAGGATCGCTTCTCACAGCACCACTTTAATAGATAATATATTTACTAATATCCTGGAAAATAATATAGAGAGTGGACTACTATTAACAGACATCAGTGACCACCTACCTATTTTTAATGTATATTACTGTAATTATAGCAAGAAAAAGGATACTAAAAATTATAAATATATAAGAGTGAAAACTGAAGAAACCATGATTGCACTAAAAAATGACTTAATAATACAGGACTGGAATGTAGTTTATAAAGAAAAAGATGTTGATAAAGCATATGAGGAATTTTTAATAATATTCAATGAACTATATAATAAAAATTGTCCTATAAAGAAATACAGTAATATACATAAATATACAAATAGTCCGTGGGTCACCAAGGGGCTACAAAATGTCTGCAAAAAGAAAAATATATTATACAGACAATTCTTCAAGCATTGAATTATAGAGGCAGAGGAAAAATATAAACAATATAAAAATAAATTAACTAATATTATAAGGATATGTAAGAAAGACTATTATAATAAATTAGTGGAGAAAAATAAAAACAATATTAAAGGTATATGGACTGTACTAAATGGTATTGTGAGAAATGGATCCAAAACTACAAATTACCCGGAGTATTACATTGAAAATGATAAGACCATAAATAATATGGAGGATGTGGTGAATGGTTTTAATCAATTCTTTGTAAATGTGGGACCAGATTTAGCGGCAAAAATAAAGGAACCCGAGACAGCACAATGTGGGGACATAGAAGATATGGGGTCCAGAAATCCAAGTACAATTTTTCTAACTGCAACTGATGAGGAAGAAATTATCCAAATTGTAAGAAAATGTAAAAACAAAACTTCTGCAGACTGGAATGATATAGACATGTTAACAGTAAAGACAGTTATTGAGGGAATTGTGAAACCACTCACCCACATCTGCAATTTATCTTTTCAATCAGGTACATTTCCAGACAAAATGAAAATTGCAAAAGTGATACCATTGTTTAAAAATGGAGATAGACACCATTTCACAAACTACAGGCCTGTTTCTTTACTCCCCCAATTCTCCAAAATACTCGAAAAACTTTTTTCAGATAGATTGGACAAATTCATTGAAAAACACAACCTCCTTACAGACAGTCAATATGGATTCAGAACGGACAGATCAACATCGATGGCACTAATGGAACTAATAGAGGAAATCACAAAATGTATAGACAATAAAAAAATAGCAATTGGAGTATTTGTGGACCTAAAAAAAGCATTTGATACTATTGATCATAGTATATTATTAAGTAAACTAGAAAAGTGTGGTGTTAGGGGAGTTGGGTGGAGTTGGCTGTCGAGCTATCTAAGAAACAGGCAACAGTTTGTGCAGATAGGTGACCATAAATCTGATTTCATGAACATTACATGCGGGGTACCACAGGGGTCAATATTAGGTCCGAAATTATTCATAATATATATCAATGACATATGTACAATTTCGCAAGTACTGAAATTTGTTTTGTTTGCAGATGACACCAATATTTTTTGTTCCGATGAGAATTTGCAGCAGACTTTAGAGATAATCACAACTGAAATAAATAAACTAAAACTATGGTTTGACAAAAATAAATTATCATTAAATCTAAGCAAAACAAAGATTATGTTGTTTGGGAGACACAAAATAGATTGTAATGTAGAATTGATAATAGACAATACTAAGATAGAAATGGTACAGGAAATTAAATTTCTTGGTGTGATTTTGGATCAAGTCTGCTGGAAACCTCATGTAGGATATGTACGAGCAAAACTGGCAAAGTGCTCGGCAATTCTGTGGAAAACAAAAGATATTCTTGATTGTAAATCTTTGCACACTCTATATTACTCATTATTTTTGCCATATCTGACTTACTGTGTCAAAGTCTGGGGAAACACCTACAAAACCACTCTGCAGCCGATATGTACAATACAGAAAAGAGCAATAAGGACAATAAACAAAACAGGATACAGAGATCACACAAACCCACTATTCATAAAATCACACATGTTGAAATTTATGGATCTGGTCAAATTCAGAACAGCACAAATAATGTACAAAGTGAGAAATAATCTATTGCCGAAAAATATACAAGGAATGTTTAGTGAGAGAGAGGGGGGATATAATCTAAGGGGAGACCTAAATTTTAAAAACCAAAGGTTCGAACAAATATGAAAAGCATGTGCGTATCGAGCTGTGGGGTGACTTTATGGAACAGACTGGAGACAGAAATAAAACAAAGTGCAAATATAAATCTGTTTAAAAAAAGGTACAAAAAAATATTTTTAAATAAGTATATTGAAGAGGAAGTATGTTAATGGAGGATGATGAGGGATAAATAGAATAGGGTTGATTGTTATATTAGAACTAACTTAGTATATGGTATATATTTATTTATGGGGATAGATATCTTCATATTTACAGGGATAGGTATGTAGTAGATATTTATTTTTGTAATTATATATTTATATAGATATTTATGAAGTGTATATATGGAATGAAGTATATATATATTTTTGTAATTATATATTTATATAGATATTTATGAAGTGTATATATGGTATAAAGTATATATATATTTTTGTAATTATATATTTATATAGATATTTATGAAGTGTATATATGGAATGAAGTATATATTTAATTTTGTAACTAAACATTTATATAGGGGCGGCACGGTGGTGTAGTGGTTAGCGCTGTCGCCTCACAGCAAGAAGGTCTGGGTTCGAGCCCCGGGGCCGGCGAGGACCTTTCTGTGTGGAGTTTGCATGTTCTCCCCATGTCCGCGTGGGTTTCCTCCGGGTGCTCCGGTTTCCCCCACAGTCCAAAGACATGCAGGTTAGGTTAACTGGTGACTCTAAATTGACCGTAGGTGTGAATGTGAGTGTGAATGGTTGTCTGTGTCTATGTGTCAGCCCTGTGATGACCTGGCGACTTGTCCAGGGTGTACCCCGCCTTTCGCCCGTAGTCAGCTGGGATAGGCTCCAGCTTGCCTGCGACCCTGTAGAAGGATAAAGCGGCTAGAGATAATGAGATGAGACATTTATATAGATATTTATGAAGTGTGTGTGTGTATGTATGTATATGTGTATGTATATATATGTGTGTGTATGGGTGATTCCACGCTTGTGGGTGCTGAAATGGGGACATGAACTTATTTTTAAAAATTCACCTAGGGCCATTTCTTTTTTTTGCCATCGGGTCACGGGGCATGTGGTCTTTGATGAATGATATGTTGGGGGATGGCTTTGGTTTTCTGAGATGCAGTAAAAACATATTTATATGCCAAAGTCAGAACATAACAGAAGTGTTGTGGACATATAGATTCTCAATTTTAACAATGTAGAATTACTTTTTGAAACATAGGAAGGTGATGTTTTAGCAAATATAATTAATAAACATGTGTAGTAGAATAAACATACACATTCTTTCAATAAGATTAACATGGTATAGAGCTAGATTGTAATTAATTTGTAACAGACGCGAGATGGACAATCGTAACAGAAGTAATGTAACAGACATCATTTTGGAACTCATAGGCTTGACTTTGGCATATAAATGTGTTTTTATTGCATCTCAGAAAATTAAAGTTATCTTTTGGCATGTCATTCATTGAAGATTGCATGTTTTGTGACCTGGTGGTGAAGGGGGAAATGGTTTTGGGTGAATGGGTTCATGTCCCCATTTCAGTGCCCATGGGCGTGGAGTCACTCATATATATATATATATATATATATATATATATATATATATATATATATATATATGTATATATGTGTGTGTATGTATATGTGTATATATATATATATATATATATATATATATATATATATATATATATATATTTATTTTTGTAATTATATATTTATATGGATAATCATGAAGTGTATATATGGTATATATTTTTATTGGTGTATTAATGTAGTTTGGATTTTGGGGTAGTTAAAAAGGGGGTGGGAAATTAAAAAAAAGTATTGTACTTCTTCCCACTCCTTTTTCGAACAATGTGCAGTGTATTGTAATGTCTTAGCTCTTTATGTTATTTTATTTATTCTTTTTTGTCACTTTTTTCATTTTCTTTCTTTTGTATGTACAAATAGTTACATACATTTTTATACATGTTCGAAATAAATAAATAAATAAAAATTAAAAAAAACATTCTTGACTTTGAAGAAGAATGAACGAATGTCTCGTTTCTTGGGGGGGGGAGGGGGGGCGTCGTCCATGATACTCAAGTCAGCATGCGAGTCGTAGGGCAAGCATGCATGGACATCGAAGTCCAGCTCAATTTGTAGGCTGACGGAGAGTGGGGGGTGCGTGGGGTAGGTCAGGTGTGTACGTGTGAGATACGGGGGGTTGATGGGCGGGTAGTCACGGCTGCTGTGGGAAGTGTGCTGCTTTTACAGCAGATGGAGTGACAGCTGGGATAGCCAACTATGTAAGTTAGCGAGAAACAGGTAGCTAATCAGAGAATGATATCTACGTTAGAGGGGGGATTATTCGCAGTGTCATACATTTAACCCTTTGTGTGCCATATAATCATTGCTCAGGTTAGGACATCGGTTTTATTGATTGTGATTACACAGTAGCGGCTGAATATTGGTAGGGACACGTCCCTAGCGTCCCTGCCCAAAATTATGCCCTAGGGTTCTGGGTTTGAGCCCAGTGGCCAACAGGGGCCTTTATGTGTGGAGTTTGCATTTTCTCCCCATGTCTGTTTGGGTTTCCTCCTGGTGCTCTGGTTTCCCCCACAGTCCAAAGACATGCAGTAGGTTAACTGGCCACTCTAAATTGCCCATAGGTACAGTTGCAGTCAGAAGTTTACATACAGTGACATGAATGTCATCTTGGATATGAATGTCATGGCAATATTTGGGCTTTCAGTAATTTATTTTAACTGTTCTTTTTCTGTGATTGAATGATTGTACAGCATACATCTTTAATGAAAAAAACAAACACTAGAATTTGGTTCACAAGTTTTAATTTTCTTTGGGTTTTCTGAAATCAACGCAGGGTCAAAATTATACATACAGGGTCAAAAATTTACATACAGTCACTCAGATTATTAATTCAGAGGTGCTGAAACTTCCAAAATGTCTCTTATCTTGCCAAGGCCGAGGTCTCTTAACTTCCTGTTAGTGATCATGATTGACTACAGCTGGTAGCTTCTCTGTGTCTTCGTTAAAAAAGGGTTTGTTTACAGCACTCATTGGATTGACCAACACACAGTAAAATGGGAAAGTCCAAGGAGCTCAGTGCAGATCTGAGAAGGAGGATCGCAGATGTACACAACTCTGGAATGTCTCTTGGAGCCATTTCTAAACAACTGCAAATTCCAAGATTGCATTTTTATATTTATTAACCCTTTCATGCATGGTGTCCATATTTATAGACAGTCAATTTAAGGTTGGTTTTAGAAAAATATAAAATCGGACCAATGCTGGAATTGAACATAAATCCAATGCTTTTAAAGATATGACATAGATATATTTTTAAGTAATTTCTGCATTAAAGGATGAAAGTTACATGCTGTAGTACTGTTAACCATTTTAACCATTTATAGTTACAGTACATTCAATGTTGTCGAATATTCACAAAGACAACTTAGTTCTTGTTGTCACTTAACACAACAAGAGCTATAACTTTCTTTACCAGCCTTCTTTTGTTCTCTTTCTTTTGGTTTTAATAAAACACAGGAAGTGCAAACTCTTTCCTTCATCAAGACTTTCCCATATCTGAAAATGTACACACACACACACACACACACACACACACACACACACACACACACACACACACGTACACAAAGCGCTGACAACGGAGACTCTTTCAATAAATTTGTATAATAAGCAGCAAAGTTTGTTTGTCTTGAGCTAACGTCGCCAGTTCTTGATGGATTTTCACCAAAATTTGGCAAGTAGGTCAGGGGAGGACCCAGAATTTTGCAGGTATAAACAAAATTCATGTACAGGCCCCAGGGAGATCCCTGGGGGGCACAACATCCACCCACCCCCTCCGTCAATGCTTTTCACGTTACATTTATCAACGCAAACTCTCGACAGATCTTCACTAAACTTGGCACGTAGGTATAGGAGATAATTTGGCAGAACTCAGAAATTCCATATTTGGGCTCCAGAGGGTCCCTAGTGGGCCCCTGGGTGGTAGATGTTTGGATTTTTGTTTATCTTGGGTTAACATCACCATTACTGTTAAGGGTGGCAAGATGTTAGGATCCAATAGCAGAACACAAACCAGAAAATCCAATGAATAAAAAATTATTTAATTAAAGTCCAAAAAGAGTCAACGAACAAAATTAGCAAAAATAATCCAGACAACAACGAGGTAGACAAAGACAAAGTGCTAATATGAAAAATCATGAAAAATAGTTGACAAAAACTGGAGACAAAAAACGTAGTGCAAAAAACATGAAAAACTGACAAAACGTGAGTGCAAAAAACTGCGGCTAAGACTAGGCAAAACAGAGAGCAAAAATCCAGGAAGCAAAAAATGGCACAGAGATGATGTGAGAAACAGACAAGACGTTCTGGCAAGGTCCCCTTCTGAGAATGGCCTATTTATACACAGGAGAGCAGACCAGGAAGCGAATGCCGGCAAGCTGGAAGTCCCGTCCCGGATCCAGATCGCGCTGAACTGGGAGATAGTAAATCTCTGGAGTGGAAGTCCAGGGCGGATCATGACAGTACCCCCCCCTTCAACAAGCACCTCCAGGCGCTTTAGGAAGAGTGTCAGGGTGTTGTCGGTGGAACTCCGTGATTAGTGTTGGGTCCAGTATGAACCTGGCGGGGACCCAACTTCTCTCCTCGGGACTGTAACCCTCCCAGTCCACCAGGTACTGGAGACCTCTGCCTTGCCGCAGCACCTTAAGCAGTTTCTTGATCGTGTAGGCCTCGCTGCCATCAATGAGCCTAGGAGGAGGAGGGCTTTGGAGGGTGGGAGCAAAGGACTGGAAACCAGAGGTTTAAGCTGTGATACATGAAAGGTGGGGTGAACACGTCGCATGGTGAGTGGTAATGCCAGTCTAATGGAACATGGGTTGTGAGAGACTGCCCTAAGTGGCAGGTGGCGTGTGGAGAGCATAACTTGTTGACCCACTCAGTAGGTGGGTGCCTTGGAGCGACGTTTGTTGGCCTGATTCTTGGATGCAAGTGCAGAGCGAATGAGTCTTCTCCGGGCCAATGCCCACGTTCTCCTGCAGTGGTGTATAAAGGCCTGGGCTGATTGTATGGCAACCTCCTTCTCCTGGCTGGGGAACAGTGGTGGTTGGTACCCTAGTAAGCACTGGAATGGAGAGAGACCTGTGGCAGAGGAAGGGAGAGTGTTATGTGCGTATTCGATCCAAGGTAGGTACTTGCTCCAAAAACTGGCATCCCTGGACGCCATGCACCTGAGTGCAACCTCCAAAGCCTGGTTAGCCCGTTCTGCCTGGCCATTGGTCTGTGGGTGGAAGCCTGAGGAGAGACTACAGGTGGCCCCGATGAGTTTGCAGAAGGCTCTCCAGAACTGTGCAGTGAACTGAGGACCCCGGTCAGAAACTATGTTGGTAGGCAGACCATGTAGGCAGAAAACATGGTAGATGAGTAGTTCTGCGGTCTCTTTGGCTGAGGGGAGCTTGGGCAGAGGAATGAAATGGACGGTCTTAGAAAAACGGTCAATGACAGTGAGGATGCATGTATTGCCACCTGAGTTGGGGAGTCCTGTGATGAAGTCCAGGGCGATGTGAGCCCAAGGTCGATGTAGAGTAGGAAGGGGTCTTAGTAAGTCGGCAGGGGGTCGATTGGCTGCCTTGTTCCGGGAGCATGTGTCGCAGGCTGCCACGAACTCCTGGACGTCCTCCTTGATGGATGGCCACCAAAAGTACTGCTGGATGAGAGCCAGGGTTCTGGCAGCTCCCGGATGACAGGCCAGCTTGGAACCATGACCCCACTGCAGCACCTGAGTTCGCACATGACAGGGAACAAACAGATGGTTACAAGGAATATTGTTGGAGTTACCTTCACCGGGGTCCTGCTCCAGGGCCTTCTGCATGAGCGTCTCAACTTCTAGAACAGCAGCTCTCACCAGGCAGCATGGAGGAAGGATAGTCTCGGGTGGCTTGGACTCCTCTTGGTGGGAAGAAAACATCCTGGACAGGGTGTCGGGTTTGTCGTTCTTGGAGCCTCAGCGGTAGGAGAACGTGAAGTTGAATCGGGAGAAGAGAGACCAATGGGCTTGACGCGAGTTGAGACGTTTGGCAGACTTGAGGTACTCCAGGTTTTTATGGTCGGTCCAGACTAGGAACGGGAGGTCAGACCCCTCGAGCCAGTGCCTCCACTCCTCCGAGGCTAGTTTCACGGCCAGTAGTTCTCGGTTGCCGATGTTGTAGTTTCGTTCAGCTGAGGATAGCCGGCAGGAGAAGAAGGAGCATTGGTGGGCCTTGTTGTTGTTGGCCCTCTGGGATAGGATGGCTCTGACCCCTGACTTGGAGGCGTCAACCTTGATGATAAACTGCTTGGTAGAATCGGGTATGGTGAGAATGGTTGCTGTGGTAAACCAGTGCTTGAGACTGGAAAAGGCTTTCTCTGCTTCCTCCCCCCACTTGAACTTGGTCTTGGTCAAGGTCAGGGCTGAGAGAGGTCTGGCCACCATGCTGAAGTTGTGGATGAAACGCCTGTAAAAGTTGACGAACCCCAGGAAGCGCTGGAGCTCTCGTCTCGAAGATGGGGTGGGCCAGTCAGTGACTGCCTCCAGCTTGAGGGGGTCCATCTAGATCTTGGCTAGTGAAATGACGAACCCCAGGAACAAGACAGAACCTTGGTGGAACTCGCGCTTCTCTGCCTTAATGAACAGCTTATTCTCCAGCAGGTATTGAAGAACCTGCCGGACATGACCCCAATGTTCCTCCAGGGAGCAAGAGAAAATCAAGATATCCTCCAGGTAAACAAAGACAAAGGTGTTAAGAAAGTCCCTCAAGACATCATTAACCAATGCCTGGAATACCGCGGGTGCTTTAGTCAGGCTGAAAGGGACTACGAGGTACTCATAGTGGCCTGTGGTGGTGTTGAAGGCCATCTTCCACTCATCCCCTTCCCTGATCCTAACCAGGTGATAGGCATTGTGTAAGTCCAGTTTAGTGAACACCTTAGCTCCCTGGAATAGTTTGAAGGTTGTAGTCATGAGCAGTAGTGGGTAGCGGTTCTTGACTGTGATGGCTTTGAGATCTCAATAGTCAATGCAGGGGTGGAGCGACTTTCTTCTCCACAAAGAAGAATCCCGCCCCTGCTGGGGAGGAGGAAGGGCAGATGATCCCAGCTGCCAGAGACTCAGTGATGTATTTCTCCATGGCTTGTCTCTCGGCGGGGGAAAGAGAGTAGAGACGTCCCTTGGGTGGTGCTGTCCCTGGCAGGAGGTCGATACCACGGGGGAAAGAGAGTAGAGACTTCCCTTGGGTGGCGCTGTCCCTGGCAGGAGGTCAATACCGCAGTCATAGGGCCTATGAGGGGGAAGAGACACTGCTCGGGTCTTACTGAAGACAGGGTTGAGGTCCAGATATTCCGGAGGCACATGAGAAAGGTCAGGAAACTCACTGGCTGAGGTGGTTTGGCGGGAGGCAGAGTGGAGTTCAGGCAGGAGGCCAGGCAGGAAGGACTCCAGCCTAAGATGGTGTAGTCAGTCCAGTTTAAGTGGGGGTTGTGCTGCATCAACCAGGGTAATCCAAGAATAACGGGAACATGAGGGTTGTTCGTGACATGAAGTTGTATAGTTTCGGAGTGATTGCCTGAAATCCTTAGGGTGAGAGGGGTGGTGAGGTGAGTGATGGTGGTCAAGCCAGTGCCATTGAGTGTCAGGACGGTGAGAGGGACCTTGAGGGCGAGTAACGGGATTCTGAGATCCTTGGCGGTGGTGGAGCAGATCAGGTTCCTGTCCGCCCCCCGAGTTGACGAGCACCTGAAGATGGTGTTGGGAGTGATGATGATGGGGAGCAACAGTCAGTCAGCAGGGGACTGGTTCCGAGCATTGCCCACCAGGGCCCCTCGTTTCACTGGTGGGCTCGTCCTTGTAGCGGGCAGGCTCAGTAGATGAGGTGCTGACTGCAGTAGAAACAAGCTCCCGTGCTCCATCGGCACAGTCGTTCCGCCGTTGACACCCATACCCGATCTACCTGCATGGGTTCAATGGACGAGGCGAGTGGTGGAGAGGGGTTGAAGTTGCGGCGGCTCATCTCTCTCCTCCATTGTTGGACCTGTGTGTCAATATGATTGGCAAGGTCCATCAGGCTGGAGAGGTCCGACGGCAGTTCCCGCAAGATGAGTTCATCCTTGATGGCGTTGAATAAGCCATGTAGGAACACGTCGACCGGGGCACTCTCGTTCCAATCACATGATGCTGCCAACGTCCAGAACTCGATGGCATAATCTGAGGTAGATTGGGACCCCTGCCACAGCTCCATGAGCTCTCTTGCCGCCTCCCGGCCAGACAGAGAGCGGTCGAATGTTCGCCTCATTTCCTCAGAGAATTTCTTGAAGCTGGAACAACAGGGCGCATCGGTGTCCCAGACCACCATCCCCCATTCCCTGGCCTTGCAGGTGAGGAGCATGATGGTATAGGCTACCCGGGAGCGTTCTGTGGGGAAAGCCAGAGGTTGAAGCTCCAAGATCAGCGAACACTGTAGCAAAAAAGATCTGCAGGTAACTGGCTCTCCACTGTAGGGCTGAGGCGAAGGGAGTCTTGGTTCGTGGAGAGCGGCGGTGGCGGGAGGTGAAGAAAAAGATGGCTGGGCAGGGGTAGGCATGGCTTGGGAGTGCTGGAGTTGTGTGGCTAGGAGGTTGAGTGAGTCAGATAGGATGGCCAGGTTCTGAGTGATCTGCCCGAGTTCCTGTTGGTGGGTCCCAAGGAGGGCTCCTTGCTGCTGCATAGCCACTCTCAGATGGTTAAGTTCTGCTGGATCCATGTTGGCCAGATGGCAAGATGTGGTGAGTTAGGATCCAATAGCAGAACACAAACCAGAAAATCCAATTAATAAAAAATAATTTAATTCAAGTCCAAAAAGAGTCAACGAAGAAAATTAGCAAAAATAATCCAGACAACAACTAGGTAGACAAAGTGCTCATATGAAAAAACATGAAAAATAGCTCTGACAAAAACTGGAGACAAAAAACGTAGTGCAAAAAACATGAAAAACTGACAAAACATGAGTGCAAAAAACTGTGGCGAAGACTAGGCAAAACAGAGAGCAAAAATCCAGGAAGCAAAAAATGGCACAGAGACAACATGAGAAACAGACAAGACGTTCTGGCAAAATCCCCTTCTGAGAACGGCCTATTTATACACAGCAGAGCAGAACAGGAAGTGAATGCTGGCAAGATGGAAGTCCCATCCTGGATCCAGATTGCGCTGAACTGGGAGATAGTAAATCTCCGGAGTGGAAGTCCAGGGCGGATCATGACAATTTCTCGATGGATCTTCAACAAATTTGACATGGAAGTCTGGGGGCAACCCAGAATTTTGCAAAACCTGGGCAACACCAGGTAACCTGCTAGTGTGAAATAAACTGAAAACTTCATCTTTAATCTGTTTATTATTCATTTTAGATCATGTACAATGATCACCATACAAGTTCCTGGGTAAGCTGTGACTGTCCATCCATCCATTATCCGTAACCACTTATCCTGTGCAGGGTCACAGGCAAGCTGGAGCCTATCCCAGCTGATTATGGGCGAGAGGCAGGGTACACCCTGGACAAGTCACCAGACAATCGCAGGACTGACACATAGAGACAAACAACCATTCACACTCATTTACACCTACAGTCAATTTAGAGCTACCAATTAGCCTAACCACATGTCTTTGGGGGAAATTGGAGCACCTGGAGGAAACCCACGCAGACACATGCAAACTCCACACAGAAAGGCCCCCGTCGGTAATGGGCTTGAACCCAAGACCTTCTTGCTGTGAGGCGACAGTGTTAACTACTACACCACTGTGCCGCCCAAGTTGTGGCTATAGAAACAATAACGTGTTAGAATGAGTGCATTAATAGGCTATGGTATACATTTCATGAGTCAGAACTATTTTCAGAAATCCAGTCTGAGAAGATTCATTTGTACCTTCTGCCCTATCAGACTTCATCAATGCGGTGGTGTCTGTAAAAATATCCAGCCAACCTCAAGCAGGAAGTCAAATACAGACACTGATATTACAATACACAAGCTACTATGGAGAATAAAGATAATGATCTCACACTACCACAGCTAAACTCATCAGTAGCTAGTAGAGTACCACTTTCAGCTTTCTTGGTTATTATTAAATCAAAAATCAGTTGCAGATTAGATACACTGGACAATCATCTTTTAGCATTTCAGAATTTCTGAAATTATTGTATATTTATTACACCATACAACAACTCATGATAGGGGGTACTTTCCATGAGGAAGATACTGTACAGTGGTGCTTGAAAGTTTGTGAACCCTTTAGAATTTTCTATATTTCGGCATAAATATGACCTAAAACATCATCAGATTTTCACACAAGTCCTAAAAGTAGATAAAGAGAACCCAGTTAAACAAATGAAACAAAAATATTCTACTTGGTCATTTATTTATTCAGGAAAATGATCCAATATTACATATCTGTGAGTGGCAAAAGTATGTGAACCTTTGCTTTCAGTATCTGGTATGACCCCCTTGTGCAGCAATAACTGCAACTAAACGTTTCTGGTAACTGTTGATCAGTCCTGCACACCGGCTTGGAGGAATTTTAGCCCGTTCCTCCGTACAGAACAGCTTCAACTCTGGGATGTTGGTGGGTTTCCTCACATGAACTGCTCACTTCAGGTCCTTCCACAACATTTCGATTGGTTTAAGGTCAGGACTTTGACTTGGCCATTCCAAAACATTAACTTTATTCTTCTTTAGCCATTCTTTGGTAGAACAACTTGTGTGCTTAGGGTCGTTGTCTTGCTGCATGACCCACCTTCTCTTGAGATTCAGTTCATGGACAGATGCCCTGACATTTTCCTTTAGAATTTGCTGGTATAATTCAGAATTCATTGTTCCATCAATGATGGCAAGCCGTCCTGGCCCAGATGCAGCAAAACAGGCCCAAACCATGATACTACCACCATCATGTTTCACAGATGGGATAAGGTTCTTATGCTGGAATGCAGTGCTTTGCTTTCTCCAAACATAACGCTTCTCATTTCAACCAAAAAGTTCTATTTTGGTCTCATCCGTCCACAAAACATTTTTCCAATAGCCTTCTGGCTTGTCCACGTGATCTTTAGCAAACTGCAGACGAGCAGCAATGTTCTTTTTGGAGAGCAGTGGCTTTCTCCTTGCAACCCTGCCATGCACACTATTGTTGTTCAGTGTTCTCCTGAGGGTGGACTCATGAACATTAACATTAGCCAATGTGATAGAGGCCTTCAGTTGCTTAGAAGTTACCCTGGGGTCCTTTGTGACCTTGCCGACTATTACACGCCTTGCTCTTGGAGTGATCTTTGTTGGTCGACCACTCCTGGGGAGGGCAACAATGGTCTTGAATTTCCTCCATTTGTAGACAATCTGTCTGACTGTGGATTGGCAGAGTCCAAACTCTTTAGAGACGGTTTTGTAACCTTTTCCAGCCTGATGAACATCAACAACGCTTTTTCTGAGGTCCTCAGAAATCTCCTTTGTTCGTGCCATGATACACTTCCACAAACATGTTGTGAAGCTCAGACTTTGATAGATCCCTGTTCTTTAAATAAAACAGGGTGCCCACTCACACCTGATTGTCATCCCATTGATCGAAAACACCTGACTCTAATTTCACCTTCAAATTAACTGCTAATCCTAGAGGTTCACATACATTTGCCACTCACAGATATGTAATATTGGATCATTTTCCTCAATAAATAAATAACCAAGTAGAATATTTTTGTCTCATTTGTTTAACTGGGTTCTCTTTATCTACTTTTAGGACTTGTGTGAAAATCTGATGACGTTTTAGGTCATATTTATGCAGAAATCTAGAAAATTCTAAAGGGTTCACAAACTTTCAAGCACCACTGTACGTCCTCATCTTCCTCATCCTACTCTTTCATTCTTATCTTTTTTTTTTGACATTGCAGTTGCAATCCTACTACTGAAATATTTTATGTGTAATACAATAGTCAGTTCTTGTAGGAGGGATGAAAACATTCGAGGAAGCTCAACAGGAAGCTGTTTTTTTTTTTTTTTCAAGAACTTAAGTCACGCACGCTTCAGTTTCGCTCTGTCTCGGTCATTTAAACAGTCATGGAGATTTATGGTCCAAAAAGGAGATAAAGGTAACTGATGGACATTATATTTAAAAAATATATATAGAAATAATAATTTTGTTAAACAAAAGGCGTGCTTGAGGGTTGTTTTGTGGTGTATTTTTTGTCTCATAACATTCATAGTAAAAAGAAGAAGTGTTCTTGAAGATATACATAGATATATAATGGTACTTCGCTTCCCAAAAGTGCTCTCATGGGAATGATTTCTGATTGGGTTAAAAGGTTAAACTTTTAAAAAGTTCCCTCAGGTGGACAATTGAAGAATTGTAATAGTGTAGATATTTACAATGCCGTAGCTTGCAGAAAACTGTAATGGAAATTATATATATATATATATTTAACAAAGTATTTAAAGACTATAGAAAGTCATGAACAAAAGTGGGGTTTTTTTTACAATTAATGTTATCTTGAAACTATACAATGATGTGAAACATGAGCATGCATTTATTTAACGTGCATTTCTTTTAGAAATTGTTTTTGTATGAACTTTTTTTTTATTTCATTGCCTTTCTAATTGACTTCATCCACTCTTGGGTTCTGCAGTGTTAATACTTTTAGACTGTTGCAACTTGAACAATGTGAAAAGAACATTTTCAGTTCAATCTATTTATACAATGCAAAATGTCTTTTTCTGCTGCTGGACAGGAAGTTGTGTGTTATGGATAAAGTGTGTGTGACTTGGTGTTTTTGGGCCTTAGGAGCAAAGATAGAGCTGAGACATTTAAGCCTGCACGTTTCGACTTAAGTAGAAAAAATAAAAAGTTATTTCGAGACGATGACTACATATGATGCTTTTCCTCACAGGAAACATCAGTTTGGTTGGCGTACAAGCCTCAGCAAAGTGTGTGCTTGGTGGTCAGCCACAGAAAAGAAAAAAAGAACAAATACAAGCAGAGATAATGACATTAATAGGCATATACGGTACTGTGTGAAAATCTTAGGCACCCTATGTTTTTTTTTTTCATATAGACTTTGTTATAGATTTCTATTTTATGACTTTCAAGTCAAAACATGACAAAAACATTTTCCAGCACAAAATTATGTTATAAAAAAAAAAAGTCTGTAATATGTCTGAGCAGCATACTACATACGTAAGAGCGGACTTTTCAAATAAAAAAAGTAATAATAATGAAGGCTACTGGGTTTTGGTGCAAAATGAAGACGCGAGTGTCACAAAGTGTCCAGAAGAACTGTGGCTGGTTCTGCAAGATGCTCAGTAAAACCTACAGCTTGGGACATTTCCTTATAAAACTGCACTCACTGGACCCGAGACTAAAGCAAAGGGTCGTCTCACACCAAATATCGACCTTGTTTCATTTATTATGGCTTACTGATTACTGTTTATAGTATTTTTTTAACATTGAAACATTTCATTTCATTATTTTTTAAGCCATTTCGGGCCTACAGCATTTCTTTACACGTGCCGAAGACTTTTGCACAGGACTGTGTGTGTATAACACTTCATAACTGCCTGCATTTTGAAGACTATCATAATAGTCATTGTGTGTTGCGTTGTTTGAAACTAACCACCAAGAAAGATACACTGTGGATATTTTTTTTTCCGTGTGTGTTTTTTTTCATCACCAGGATGGAAGTTAAGGTGTTTCTCTTGCTGGTACTAGGAGGTGTGTTCTCATCAACATTGGTCATAATCTTCTTATTCATCATCGTCAACATGTGCATAAAAAGGAAAGGTAAATGCGAATGTTATTATTTTATCAAGAAACAGTATTATCTGTGATGTGGTGTAAATAGACCCTTATTTTAACATTTATGGGAGGAGTCTAATATATATACATATATATAGGATATAAAGTGTACACACCCCGTTGAAATGCTAGGTTTTTCTGATGTAAAAAAATGAGACCACGATAAATAATTTCAAAACTTTTTCCCACCTTTAATGTGACCTATAACCTGTACAATTCAATTGAAAAACAAACAAATCTGTTAGGGGGAAAAACATAAAGTAAAAAACGTACAATAAGCTGGTTGCGTAAGTGTGTACACCCTTAAACTAATACTTTGTTGAAGCATCTTTTGATTTAATTACAGCATTCAGTCTTTTTAGGTACACACCACCATCAGTTAAAATGACTCTGATTAACTCCAAATAAAGTTCAGACATTGACTCAGTTGCCTCCTCCAGCAAAAGCCAGGGTTCACAGAGAGCTTACAAAGCATCAAAGGGATCTCATTGTTGAAAGGTATCAGTCAGGAGAAGGGGACAAAAACATTTCCACACCATTAGATATACCATGGAGCACAGTGAAGAAAGTCATCAAGAAGTGGAGAAAATATGGGACAACAGTGACATTACCGAGAACTGGACGTCCCTCAAAAATTGATGAAAAGACAAGATGAAAACTGGTCAGGGAGGCTGCCAAGAGGCCTACAGCAACACTGAAGGAGCTGCAGGAATTTCTGGCAAGTACTGATTGTGTACTACATGTGACAACAATCTCCCGTATTCTCCATATGTCTGGACTATGAGGTAGGATTAAAGAAAAACATCCAAGCCCGGATAAATTTTGCAAAAAAAAAAACATCAACTCTCCCAAAAGCATGTGGGAAAATGTGTTCTGGTCTGATGAAACCAAGGCTGAACTTTTTGGCCACAATTCCAAAAGGTCTGTTTGGCGCAAAAACAACTCTGAGCATCACCAAAAGAACACCATAGCCACGGTGAAGCATGGTGGTGGCAGCTTCATGTTTTGGGGTTGTTTTTCTTCAGCTGGAACAGGGGCTTTAGTCAAGGTGGAGGGAATTATGAACAGTTCTAAATACCAGTCAAGTTTGGCCCAAAACCTTCAGGTGTCTGCTAGAAAGATGAAGAGGAATTTTTCAGCATGACATTGTCATCTTTCAGCATGACAATGACCACAAAACAGTTTTGGAATGGCCCAGCCAGAGCCCAGACCCAAATTCAATTGAAAATCTGTGGGGTGACCTGAATAGGGCTGTGCACAAGAGATGCCCTTGCAATCTGACAGAAATGGAGCGTTTTGCAAGGAAGATTGGGCAAATATTGCCATGTCTAGATGTGGCAGGCTGATAAACTCATATATATAAACTCATATATATACACACACAGTGGTGCTTGAAAGTTTGTGAACCCTTTAGAATTTTCTAGATTTCTGCATAAATATGACTCTAAAACATCATCAGATTTTCACACAAGTCCTAAAAGTAGATAAAGAGAACCCAGTTAAACAAATGAGACAAAAATATTCTACTTGGTCATTTGTTCATTGAGGAAAATGATCCAATATTACATATCTGTGAGTGGCAAAAGTATGTGAACCTCTAGGATTAGCAGTTAATTTGAAGGTGAAATTAGAGTCAGGTGTTTTCAATCAATGGGATGACAATCAGGTGTGAGTGGGCACCCTGTTTTATTTAAAGAACAGGGATCTATCAAAGTCTGAGCTTCACAACCCATGTTTTTGGAAGTGTATCATGGCACGAACAAAGGAGATTTCTTAGGACCTCAGAAAAAGCATTGTTGATGCTCATCAGGCTGGAAAAGGTTACAAAACCATCTCTGAAGAGTTTGGACTTCACCAATCCACAGTCAGACAGATTGTGTACAAATGGAGGAAATTCAAGACCATTGTTACCCTCCCCAGGAGTGGTCGACAAACAAAGATCACTCCAAGAGCAAGGCGTGTAACAGTCGGCGAGGTCACAAAGGACCCCAGGGTAACTTCTAAGCAACTGAAGGCCTCTCTCACATTGGCTAATGTTAATGTTCATGAGTCCACCATCAGGAGAACACTGAACAACAATGGTGTGCATGGCAGGGTTGCAAGGAGAAAGCCACTGCTCTCCAAAAAGAACATTGCTGCTCGTCTGCAGTTTGCTAAAGATCACGTGGACAAGCCAGAAGGCTATTGGAAAAATGTTTTGTGGACGGATGAGACCAAAATAGAACTTTTTGGTTTAAATGAGAAGCGTTATATTTGGAGAAAGGAAAACACTGAATTCCAGCATAAGAACCTTATCCCATCTGTAAAACATGGTGGTGGTAGTATCATGGTTTGGGCCTGTTTTGCTGCATCTGGGCCAGGACGGCTTGCCATTATTGATGGAACAATGAATTCTGAATTATACCAGTGAATTCTAAAGGAAAATATCAGGACATCTGTCCATGAACTGAATCTCAAGAGAAGGTGGGTCATGCAGCAAGACAATAACCCTAAGCACACAAGTCGTTCTACTAAAGAATGGCTAAAGAAGAATAAAGTTAATGTTTTGGAATGGCCAAGTCAAAGTCCTGACCTTATTCCAATGGAAATGTTGTGGAAGGACCTGAAGTGAGCAGTTCATGTGAGGAAACCCACCAACATCCCAGTGTTGAAGCTGTTCTGTACGGAGGAATGGGCTAAAATTCCTCCAAGCCGATGTGCAGGACTGATCAACAGTTACCGGAAACGTTTAGTTGCAGTTATTGCTGCACAAGGGGGTCACACCAGATACTGAAAGCAAAGGTTCACATACTTTTGCCATTTACAGATTGATTGATTGATTGATTCCGAACAGTAAAGAAGATATAAAAACAAAATAAATAAATAAAAATAAAAAATGCAATCATCAAAACATCGTCATAAACAAACAGAATAGCATAGCCACAAGGCAGTAACATAATAATGTTCGGAAAGGATTAGGAAGAAGTAAATAACTTATCAAATCCTAACCCTCTATACCACCGCTAATCAAACGTCACTTTCCACCATAATAAACCATATATGCAAAAGAAAAACAAAATCAACAAAAAAAAAAAACATACCAACATACCAAGACATACCAACATGGTATAATTTCGACCAAATCAAATTATATATACAGATACTTATGTTGTGCATATATAAACACATACAGTACAATACATATATACAGTACTTACATATACACATACCTACAACTATACACATCCATACGTACAGACACCCATATCATAATTATGCATATTATGCTTATATATTATATACAATTATGCATATATACACAAAATTACTCACATTTTATATCATATATATATCCGTATGTACCCATACCCACATATATACACTTATATTATCAATAGAATGTTATTGTAATTCCTCCTCCCTATACCTCATAAAGATCTGTTCCTTATACCTTTTTCTGAACTGGTTTATAGTTGTACATTTCATGAGCTCCACATTCAAACTGTTCCATAGCTTTACTCCACAAATAGAGATACTGAACATTTTTAACGTTGTCCAAGCACTGAGAATTTTAAATTTCAATTTCCCACTAAAATTATAGCCCCCCTCTCTATCCGAGAACATTGTTAGGATATTCCTTGGTACTTTATAATTCCTTACTTTGTACATTATTAAAGCAGTTTTATATTCTATCATATCCCTGAATTTTAAACATTTTGAATTTAAGAATAGTGAATTAGTATGATCTCGGTAACCAGCACTATGAATTATTCTTATAGCTCTTTTTTGAAGTATAGTTATTGCATGAAGTGAACATTTATATGTATTTCCCCACACCACTGAGCAGTAATTTAAGTACGGTAAAACCAGGGAACAGTAAAGAATGTGGAGTGAATTATAGTCCAGGACGTGCTTAGCTATACTCAACACAGATATGCTTCTTGATAGTTTAATTAGTATGTATTTTATATGTGATTTCCAATTAATTCTATCATCAAGAGGCTAGAGATAATGAGATGAGATCTATTATTACCCCAAGAAATTTATTAGAAACTCTTTCAATATCAACACCATCTACCTGTACATTTATTGCCCTATTTATTTTAATTATTAAATAACATGATTTTTGTTTTTGACAGATTTAATGATAATTTATTTTGATCAAACCAACTTTTTAACCTGTACAATTCTGAAGAGATTATGTTTTCTAACTCATGTAAATTTGTTCCAGAACAAAACATATTTGTATCATATGCAAATAATACCATCTTAAATATCTTTGATACATTGCACATATCATTTATATAAAGAATAAACAGTTTAGGACCCAATACTGACCCCTGAGGGACACCACAATCAATATTCAAACGAGTTGAGACAGTCACCCAACTTCACAACTTGTGTCCTGTTGCTCAAATAACTTCTTATCCAATTTAATACAACTCCCCTTATCCCATATTGTTCCATCTTATTAATTAATATATCATGATTAATAGTATCAAAAGCTTTTTGAAGATCAATAAATATCCCAGCGACATATTTCTTATCATCTATAGAGTTACTGATTTCTTCAATTGATTCCATTAGTGCCATCTCTGTTGATCTATTTGCGCTAAATCCATATTGACGATCACTGAGTAGTTTGTATTTTTCAATGAATTTATCTAATCTGTTATTGAATAGTTTTTCAAGAATTTTGGAGAATTGAGGAAGTAAAGAAACAGGTCTGTAATTTGTGAAGTTGTGTTTGTCCCCAGATTTATACAATGGAATTACTTTTGCTATTTTCATATTGCTTGGAAAGTACCGGTTTGAAATGACTCTATAGATGATAAGAAATATGTCGCTGGGATATTTATTGATCTTCAAAAAGCTTTTGATACTATTAATCATGATATATTAATTAATAAGATGGAACAATATGGGATAAGGGGAGTTGTATTAAATTGGATAAGAAGTTATTTGAGCAACAGGACACAATTTGTGAAGTTGGGTGACTCTGTCTCAACTCATTTGAATATTGATTGTGGTGTCCCTCAGGGGTCAGTATTGGGTCCTAATTTTTATCATATAATAATTTGAATATGTATGTTAATGGTTTAGAAATCCCCCCAATAATAATTTTCACTAGTTTCATATCAATATCATTACAATCTGTGGATATTTTATTACTACATTTATTAACTATATCAATAATTTCCTTCTCATCTACTGGTGTAAGAAACATAGAACAAGAATTCCTCTTTATAATATTATCTATACAATCATCATTTGTTACCGGATCAGAGATAAATTGAGGTAATCTTGGTCCAACGTTAACAAAAAAATTATTAAAACTATTAGCAACTACATCCATGTTATAATTTTTGATACCTTTGTCATTAAAGTATTTAGGGTAATGTATTTGTCCAGAGCCATCTTTATTAATACATTCCATATTCCTTTAATATTATTTTTGCTATTATATATTAATTTACCATAATAATCCTTCCTACATCTCCTTATGATACTCGTTAACTTGTTTTTATATTTTTTATATTTATTTTCTGCCTCTTTGGTTCTTAATTTAATAAATTCTCTATATAGAGTGTTTTTCTTCTTACAGGCATTTTGTAATCCCTTAGTAATCCAAGGTTGGTCATTATAGTTTTGTTTTGTACTATATTGCTTCAGTGGGCAATTTTTATCATATAATAATTTGAATATACTTAAAAAGTTATCATATGCTCTATCAATGCTATTCTCTATATAAACTGATTCCCATTCTTGTATTAATAAATCATTATTTAATACAAACATGGCTTCCTCAATCCTAATTCTTCTATACTTAAGTTTATGGTCTGTCACATTTCTCTTATGATTACAGTCATAAATTGTAAAAACTGCTAGATGATCACTAATATCATTGATTAATATTCCACTTATAATGTTATTATCTATATCATTAGTAAATATATTATCTATTAAGGTAGCACTATGGTCAGTAATTCCGTATGTAATAATGGATAATTTTCCTCAATAAATAAATGACCAGGTACAATATTTTTGTCTCATTTGTTTCACTGGGTTCTCTTTATCTACTTTTAGGACTTGTGTGAAAATCTGGTGATGTTTTAGGTCATATTTATGCAGAAATATAGAAAATGTTAAAGGGTTCACAAACTTTCAAGCACCACTGTAAGCAGTAGCCACATGTACCCATAGAGCACCTATTTTTATTATTGCCGTAACAGTAGAAATGGACATTTCCAGCTGAGCAGCTATTTTTTTTATAACCATTCCCTGACTTATGACGGTCAACACACTTCTCCCTCATTTGGTTTGTGCATTCTCTTACCTTTCCCATGTTGACGTTGAGGGAATTTGACCTCTGTGTCACCTCAACTCAAAAATACTGTACAGTTTCAATGGGAAAATGGGATTTTTCTCATTTTTTCAGTGTGAGATGAAGCGACTTCTTATTATTATTTTCCTCTTTCAGCTGCAGAAGGTGCTGCAGTGTTCATAGATCACATGAAGTCAAGCTACGAAATGTAAGTAGAAATCTGTCTGTTGTTTAACTTGATGCTCTTTAAAATGTGATCAAGATACAGTACATCAGACCTAAGACATATTTCCATTACAGGAAATCAAGCTTTTTTCAGCATAATGATGAGGAAGATGGGAGACCTCCACTGCCTCCAAGAAGCCAATTTGACACACAGTCCAGTAAGGATCAGCATTTTATTTTTCGATTGATTCATTGATTAATTGTTCATTTCATTTTATTCATGTAAGTTGCATTGAGGGCAAAAACTCTTTTACAGTCAAAAACCACACAACTGAAACATAAAAGACTGTGATTAACCCTGCTTAGAGAATAATACACGCTTTAGCGAAACTTTAAATCATGAAAAGTTGCTGTTTGATGATTAATTATTCTGCAGTTCCCATTTTTCTGAAAGAGAAAACATCAAGTTGCAGAAAGAACAGAAATCTGAGGCCACAGCGGGTACAGGCTCACTGAAACTAGACAGCTGAAGGAAAATCGTGATCTGGTCTTTCTGATGTTCAGCTGCCGAGTTTCATTGAGTCTGTGCTCGTGGTACGCTCAGATTCATGTTCTTGTCTGACAAGAGTGGAATCTGACATGGTCGTCTGCTGTTGTAGCCCTAACTCCTCAATGTTCTACAAGTTGTGGGTTTTGACATACTTTTCTGTTCACCACAGTTGTATAGAGTGATTATTTCAGTTATCGTACCCTTCCTGTCAGCTCAAACCAGTCTGGCCATTCACCCCTGACTTTCTCTCAACAAGTCATTTCCATTTTCAGAACTGACACTCACTGAATGTGTTTTGCACCATTGTGTGTAAACTCTAGAGACTGTTGTGCGTAATAATCCCAGGAGATTAGTATCAGTTTCTGAAATAGTCAAACCAGCCCATCTGGTACCAACATCCATGTCACGGTTAAAGTCACAGAGATCACACTTCTGATGTTGAACAAATGTTTCATGCATCGTAAACGTAAAGACATGTTTGATGTCCGAATTTCACATCATTATTTTTTGCACTGGATCTCCAAAGTGGATATATAATGAAGGTTCATGACCGACGTGACATGTCAAGGATCTCGTTTTTTGCTTTGAAAAAAAAAAAAAGATTTTGTTCATTTAAATGTTGGTCAGTGATGTGAAAAGGATACTAAAAAAAACACTTCTATCAATTTGAATTTCCTGTCACTAACAGATAGAGCCTTCTTTCGCATGTGCTGTTTTGGTATCAGTTCTTTTTTGTCTTCCTTTTTGTTAATTTTGTCCTTCCTGTGTTCCTCATGCATTGTTCTCAGACTGCACTTGAAAGTAAACTCAATATGTCAATAAAGATGAAATATTACTCAGTTAAAATCATATTAAATATTCAGAAATTCAGTAATAATAATAATTCATCATTTTACAATGCTGTGGTGTTTTTGTTTTCCAGCGACCAATAGTTATGAAGAGATGCCTGAAAACCCTAAGGTAGCAGATGAAACTTCCTGTTTACAGAACCCTGTTATCAGCATTTCCCATGAGACCCACAGCAACTTTCAGGATGACAAGACCAACAACAGCAGTGACTCAGAGAGCTACGATGATGTGGACAAAGTTACAGATGGTGAGGTTGAATGACATGATCCTTGAACAAGTACCTTGTTCTTAGCTTGTGTTCCAATAGTGGTTTCAAAATGCAGCCATCTCCAATTATTTTGACTCAGAAGTGTGCATCAGTTATTTCACGCTAATGGCCACTTGCAGTACCAGAGAAAGCAAATTTTGTTGTGAGACTCTTGTCTCTGGTAGCAAGCTTCAAGGAATACCCCAGTATCTCCATATGCAGCATATCTGCGATCACTCACAATTACCCTTTAATATCATTCAAGGGCAGTTCTTGAACTTCTCATCTCATCTCATTATCTGTAGCCGCTTTATCCTGTTCTACAGGGTCGCAGGCAAACTGGAGCCTATCCCAGCTGACTACGGGCGAAAGGCGGGGTACTGTACACCCTGGACAAGTCGCCAGGTCATCACAGGGCGTTCTTGAACTTTCTAATAAATATTTAAAACACATGGCTAACATAAGAGAAAGTCTTACCAAAGCTGCTCTCGTGTAGTTTTATCCAACTTGTCAAACAGAACTGTAAAGTGTAAAGTAGTTCCAGTTGCTTAGGTTTTCCCAAAGGTTGTGTGGAATTTATGTGAGATCAGGCTACACTATTTATGCACAACCACAAATACTTCTGAGAAATTTTATACGTCGAGATTAATTTACAAAATATTGAAGAATGAACAATTTAAAACTTTCTACAGTAGTATGCGTTAGAAATATTTTGATGCCCCAATACCTATCCTTCGACTCCCGTTATTCTTCAACATTCTTGTCTTTTATATCATGAGAGGCAAAAAAAAAAAAAAAAAGCATGATTTTGCTGACCCACCAAATCATGGTTAGATTCAGGAACTTCTTTACTTCCTTAAAGGAAATTTGTATGCTGTGGAAAAAGTTTGGTCTGTTAACTTGGTGAACCAAAATAGGGAAGCCATAGTCTAGAGAAGCAGCTTTGGGCCCAAAATATTGCTGGTTTGATTCCTGGCTGAAGTGCCCTTGAGCAAGGTGCCTAACCCCAGGCAGCTCTGGGTATGTTGTACATTGTTGTTCTGGATAAGAGTATCTGCTAAATGCCATTAATGTAATCTGAATTGCATAGTTTTGGGCTACACACATGCACTGTCAGATCCAACAGGAGTCCATTTCTGTCTCCCAAGCTGCACTAATGTACCCCCTCATTATTTTTAGGCTCAAAAAGGTACCGATATGTTCCCAAGCAGGATATAAAGGGTACAAATAAGTACCTTAATGGGTACTGATCCAGTGATAAGCTGCTGTACCTGTAAAAGGTATAGTACAATGATGTCATACTTTAAACTGCAAACGATGGTGAGTCTCGGGTCCAGGAGGACTTGAGTATTGGAGAAAGTGGAGTTACCCCTTAATCGCTATTGCTCCCAGGTCCGCTCTGACCTGGAGTGGTAGCACCTGCCTGGGTTCCAGCTATGGGTTAAATAGTACATCACAAATAAGGCACTGGCAGCAGGGCGCTTTTGGGTGCAATGTGGCAGGTGAACCCAACAGGGTCAATGGCACACCACCTGATGGCATGCGGAAGAGCCACTCGAATGGCCAACGGATGGCATCACTCAGCAAGTCAGTTGTCACTGTGGGGCAACTTCCATACCTGTCAGATCTGTGGCACTTTTGTGCACCACTTGGCATCAGGTCTGGAAGTCCAGAGAGACAATACAATGGGGGCATGACATTGTTTGCCTTACCTTACTGTGCAAGGCGCTTCGTTAGGAAATCGCGGCCCATCCGCGTTTCTGCGCATCCTAATGAAGCAGTCATCATCGCTAGCAATGGGCAGCTGCCAACAATAATGTACTTTGTTTTCTGAGAGTGCAAGGTTACACCATAAATACAAGACTTGACCTTTCATTTTTAAGACATTTCCTCATACATTCAGTCCCTTCCTTAAGTTATGATGGATTACTGATGGTCAAGGTCTTGGGCAGTGGTAGCTCAACACGTTAAGGCTCTGGATTACTGATTGGAGGGTCGGAGGCTCGACTCAAGCTGTGCCCTTGCACCACCAAGTTGCCACTGTTGGGCTGTCAACCCTATCAGATCAACCGATCCACATCAACTCCACATCGAAGTGGGGAAAAGATCTAAAGAGATGACTGATGGTCAAGATTTTAGGTCTGTACTGCCCCCTTCTGTTCATTCTATCATGACCATCCCCACTCAAGTAACAACTGTAAAAGTCCCTTCAGTAGTTATTTTGGAAGAAAACAACTGACGGATCATGCTGAATGGCAAAATGTAAATGCACAAAATGTTCTCAAATTAGCAAATTGAAGCGTAAATTGTAGAATATAACAGTTCTGAATCAAACAATTTATGATGTGGGTTGTATGTTTTAATCTCTACTTCTGGTCACAGCATTTAGCTCATGGATTTTGATTTGTTTGGGTGTGTAAACTGACAATCATGCGAAGCAAGCTGTCGCCGTGAAATCAAAATGGTGGTAGCGTGGGGACTTTCCTCTTTTTTTTGACGCTTTCTTTGCTTGTTCTTCATTAACTTGCTGGCTTCAGCTTCACTTCAGAAGTGAAGTGCTTTCCAAATGGCTTTTACTTTCAACCCCTATGCTTGAGGGGAACCATTTTCAGTGTGAAAGGTACAGCATTCAAAAGGAGTAGAGAAATATCATGATTACAAACTTCAGCTTGAATGTATACACTATAAACAACTCATGTTTTCAGTTTATATCACAATATGGTGTATAGACAGCAGCAGTCAGTTGTCTCCTCGAGTTGGAGGCAACATTCCACAATAATATGGCCAAAAGTAATTGGACAGCAGACCATCCCACCCATATGTGGCCCTTTTTGAAAATGTTTCCACAAATTTAGAAGCACACAATTGTAAAGAATATCCTTGTATGCAGTAGCATTACACTTTTCCTTCACTGGAACTAAGAGGCCCAAACCTGTTCCAACATGACAAGTAAGGTCTATGAAGACATCGTTTGCCCAAGTTGGAGTGGAAAAACTCAAGCACAGAGCCTTAAACTCAACCCCAATGAACATCTTTGTGATTAACTGGAAGGCCAGGCCTTCTCGCCCACCATCAGTGCCTGACCTCAGTAATACTCCCAAATCCAGGCTCCAAAATCTAATAGAAAGCCTTAAGGGGAGACTAAATCTCGAATGGGATGTTCAAAAAGCACATATGGATGTGATGATCTGGTGTCCACACACTTTTGGCCATATAGCATACAGTACATAGAGTAGATGTTCTTCAGCATGAGAAATATAGGTTGAAAACTTTGGAGAAGATTCAGTGCCAGAGTGAAAAGCAATGGGAAAAATGACACTTTCAGGCCCTTCTCCCAGAGAACAGCTTAGCTTGGACAATGATTGCAGTTCAGTATGGCACGACTGCGACATATTCAAGCAGTCTCAGTGTTTAATTCTTAAACTACAATTCCTTGCTTTCGAACAATCGAATAAAGGTTTTGCTTTTCATTGTGGTAAGTTTGTAATGCACGTCACCAATAAAAAGCAAAACAGCTTGTGCTGGTTTCCACCGGTTGGATTACATTTGCTTCAGACATGGACTCTTCACCAGAGAAAGTAGTCTGATAACGGTTGATCTGATCTGATCTGAGTTGATGTTTATTCACATGCTTCTTTTTGCAGTGGAACAACGCCGCGATGATCTCACATTGTTGCCGGATTACCTGGAAGTGGAACTTCTTCCATCACAGAACCAGTCAGACAGTGCCTCAGAAAACTATGATGATATTGATCAGCTCCACAGCGACAATGAGGACTATGATGACGTGGGATGAGGCACAAGCTCTCCTTCCAACTTAGCACTTTGTTTCTTGATGATGTTGATGTGTCTATTGCAAAGAGATTTATGTAGTCTAGTTTGATTTTTTTTCCCCAAGTATTTCTCAGGGATGCACCTGGGTCAGTTATTTAAATAACAATTTACTATTTTAAGTAAAATACTGCACACAGAACACAGGAGCCACTGTCTAGTAAATACAAACTCAACCATTGCTTTGGATAACGTTGAGGAACATCAAGTGAATTTCTTAGACTTTTTTTCTTTTGGAGAAACACTGATAAACAAAATTCCTGATCAAAGATGCAACATCATTTAACAATACCACCGATTCCTTCAATTCTAGATGACTAAACGGATGAAAAACTAAATAATTTAATGAAGGAAATAATATAGCTTTCATATTCTGCACTGCTTGTACTATATTTTCTTCCCTGCACAACCCCATCCAGTGGCAGCTGAGTGTAACTGCACTCACTATCTGCCTTTAAAGGTGCAGTCAGCGATTCTAATCCAATACACTTTTTGTCAAATTTGGCCAATATCTCTTCGCAGTCCACTAGCTATCCATTCTGTGTGTGCGCTGACAAAAAAAAAAAAATCCAGTGTTTGTACACAGCCTTGGCTCTGTAAATGGGAAACAAAGTGACTCTGACCAGGCTACACATCACTGTTCCAGCAAATCAGCAACATGGGGTATTCATGCTTGTGCACAGGGAAGGAACGGGGAGGGGAGCAAGAGGGATGGTAAACCTGGAACATGCTAACGTGCTGAACTCCATAACACAATCGTATTGTCAAGAAAGATAGGCCAAAACAGAAACAGCCAAAGAGAAGAAGGCCGAGGATCAGGCAAGGGCCAAGAGCTATCTTTACATTGGTGAGGCTTTCCAATAGTGGAGAGGCTTCAGAGGCTTGAAAGGCATGGAGACGGACACGGAGGTTGCTCTGTTTCTGCTTGACAAGTGGGTAACAGTTTTCGATAGTTTTACTATGTTCCCCAGAAACAATAGGTCAGTAAAGTTTTGTCCCATTTCATACCATTTGTGATAGCTAATCCCAACTGGTTAGCTAGCAAGCAGGTCACATTTGTGTGTCAGGTAACGTTAAATGACTTAGTTTGCCAGGATATGCTATTGTTGTGATGCAAGTTGTAGTAGCGGGAGCATTGTATCGTATCGTTGTCTGGAGCTGGTGTACTTTCTGTATATTAGCTTTGCCGCAGCAACTGTAGCAACACTAGTAATTTGTGAAGATACAACCTAGCTAATGTTGGATACATCCCTTGTTGTGTCGATGTTCCACCGAGACCATAATTATTTGTTCATTTGCTCTACATCGCAAAAGTTCATGTGCTGTTTCATTATAAGTCACCTAAAATAGTACACCGAGTTAGCCGTTTGTTGCTAGTTGAACTGGTCAGTTAGTGATGAGACAAATTCATGAAACAAGGACTCACATGAACAACTTGCTGTAATTAGTATTTTTTGTTGTTAAGTGAGCTAACATCCATCCATCCGTTATCCATAACCGCTTAACCTGTGCACGGTCACAGGCAAGCTGGAGCCTATTCCAGCTGACTATGGGCAAAAAGCAGGGTACACCCTGGACAAGTCACCAGGCCATCGCAGGGCTGACATATCGAGACAAACAACCATTCAGAATCAGAATTACTTTATTAATCCCCGGAGGGAAATTCAAATTTGCTACCAAGCTCCGGAATCAAAGATGAAGTAAACATGTCTAAAAATAGAAGATAAAATCGTCACACTCGCATTCACACCTATGGTCAATTTAGAGTCACCGATTAGCTTAACCTGCATGTTTTTGGACTGTGGGGTAAACTGGAGCACCCGGAGGAAACCCACACAGACACGGGAAGAGCATACAGACTCCACACAGAAAGGCCCCCGTTGGCTACTGGGCTCGAACCCAGAACCTTCTTGCTAACCACTAAATCACCGTGCCACCTGAGCTAACATTGTTCTTGAAATTAGTTACTCAGTAATTTGTAGGTTCAAAAGTTATACAGTAAGTATCAAGAGATCAATCAAGAGTCCATTTCTTTCTTGTTGAACTTTTAACCACTGTAACCATAGCCTGCCTCTCGACTGAGAGATCATGAGTTCAACTTGTGGTCGGGTCATACCAAAGACCATTATCAAAATGGTACCTACTGCCATCTGGTGAGGCACGCTGCAATACAGATGCAAGTAGTGAGTCAGACTCTTGTGGTTACCAGAGGACCAGCCCCCCACTGTAACCCCAGCTATGTAATAGGCGAGAGGCCGAGAGCTACTGAAGTGGAGATCAATGCTGCCCAATGCGCCTCAAGGGCCTGGTTAGTACCGGGACAGGAGACTGCCTGGGAAGAACAGGTTCTGGCAAGGGGAAGGGACTTTTTTTTTTTTTTTAGCAATAGCCTGGAGCTTTCATTTCTTGTAGCCATTTAAGTGGAATAATGGAATATTAGCAAGCAGGTATAGTGCATAGTGGAGCACTATTAAATCAGCATTATGTAGGAAATTTACCTTACCAGGTTCAAATCATTTTGATGGTACACCGAGTTGTAATAGGGAGAATGTCTTGTCTTCCATCTTGTCTCCTCACCCAGTTCGCCAGTTATAGGACTATGTAACTCTGATGGTGCGTCCTGGCAGGCCCGCCGACAGGGGGGGACAAACGGGTATGTTGTCCCGGGCCCAGGAATGGGGAGGGCCCAGAACTGGGCTCTCATGAAGTTGCGATTAAATTATTTTATTTCATTTCAAAATGTGTTGATTTGGGGGAGAAATGTGCTATATTTGCATTCAATAAATGATTTCTAGATCTTTTGCCTTTATTGTCTTTGAAAAAGGCGTCAAGAACCCCCTACCACCCCTAATGCAAAAATGGTTTGGTCTGACTCTTTGATTAAGGGGAAAAAAACGACATCGTTCGATCATAGCGCTTCGACAATCAGCGTGCGTGCCATTTGCCAACATGCACAAGTCAGGAGCACAGAAAAGAAAAGAGAAAGAGAGGAAGAAACCAAGAGACTCAGGGGCTCACTGCATAAATATTTTAAAAAAGATTCGGATGATGCAGCAGGTACTAGCAAAGGCAGTGGGGCAGCTGAGCCAGGTAAGACACAGCCAACTTTTTCCAGCCCCGTAAAGTAACCCCAACCAAGGCACGCGCGGCACGCAATTCATGTTACAAACGAGGGGAGAGCAAGTCACACTGAACACCATATCAAACGCACAGGGCATTGAATCATTTCATAACCACAACAGCTTAATAACATTGTGTTTCATATATCTGATTGAAGCTAAGAATATTCACATTAGCCCGCAATCGTATCCCGCCGTTTCTCGAGCGGTGTGTTCTCTGCTTTTCACACTGGACAGTACGCACGCACAGTATACTATGTTCGCCCCCAGCGCTGCCCGAAATCCCCCGTCCATCGCTGCTCCTTCAAGAGCACCCCAATCGCGTGATTATAGTAGACTATCCACGAGTTTAGGAATACCTTTTTGAATACCTGTCATTTAAGGGTTGGAGTGAGTAGAGACTGGGACAAGAGAGGTGGGTGTGTGTGTGGGTTGGCCCAGGGGGGGCCCATTCAGAGCATTTTGTCCCGGGCCCAGCCAAAGCTGTCAGCGGCCCTGCGTCCTGGAGATCTCTTGTGAGAACTGCATAACACTTTACGACACTTGGTAGATAACACTCGGACATCGGTACTGCTCGTGTCAGTTGCTGTCTAGCTTTGTTGGTGAACTTTGCCCCCCCCCAAGTTTGCATCACTGTATGTCAAGGGCATCCAAGTTTTGTAAGGTTAATTTAGTTGACTAGCTGTTATTTGTCCATTAGCATCCCCCAGTATTAGGTATGTTGGTGTTATTGTCTGTGGTTCTGGTTGCATTAGCTTAGCAATGTTACTATTCCAAGTTGTGTGCAATATTTGTGCAAAGTAAGTAGTGATCTTTCTCACGGCTAACAGGAAAACAATGACAATCCGACAGCAGAGTGAACGGTATTATTTATGAAAGATTGCGACATAGGTTATAACCTTATCTGCGTTATCCCCGTCTCATGGAGATTTATAGCTTTTCTGAATGCCAAAAGTCATCTAACCTCAGTCCCATCTCAGGCTAGCATGCAAATAAATTCATCTCGTGCCAAAATATTTGGTTGGTCTTTTTCAATCTCACGTCAAATAAGCCTTGAAAGCTTGCAACTTTACAAACCTCTCTCAGCTATCTTGTAATAAATTACACTGTTCAATATACACTTGTGTTCAAAATAATAGCAGTCCAACACGACTAACCAAATCAATCACTGTTTTTGGTGGAAATTATATTACTACATGGCAAATAATTTACCAGTAGGTGTAGTAGAGTCATAGAAAACCAACAGACCCAACATTCATCATACGCATGCTCCTGAGTCTGTGTAATCGAATAATTAAGAGAAAGGGACGTGTTCAAAATAATAGCAGTGTGGAGTTTAATTAGTGAGGTCATTCATTCTGTGAAAAAACAGATGTCAATCAGGTGGCCCTAATTTAAGGATGAAGCCAGCACATGTTGTACATCCATTTCTCTCTGAAAACCTGAGAAACATGGGTCGTTCCAGACATTGTTCAGAAGAACAGCGTGCTTTGATTAAAACGTTGATTGGAGAGGTAAAACGTATACTGTAAAGAAGTGCAGAAAATGATGGGCTGCTCGGCTAAAATGATCTCCAGTGCTTTAAAATGGACAGCAAAGCCAGAGAGACGTGGAAGAAAACAGAAGACGACCATTCAAATGGATCGACAAATAGCCAGAATGGCAAAGACTCAGCCAATGATCAGCTCCAGGGTGATCAAAGACGGTCTGAAGTTACCTGTGAGTACTGTGACAATTAGAAGACGCCTGTGTGAAGCTAATCTATCGGCAAGAAGCTCCCGCAAAGTTCCACGGTTAAAAAAAAGACGTGCTGAAGAGGATACAATTTGCCAAAGAACACATCGACTGGCCTAAAGAGAAATGGAAAAACATTTTGTGGACTGATGAAAGTAAAATTGTTCTTTTTGGGTCCAAGGGCCACAGACAGTTTTTCAGACGACCCCCAGACACTGAATTCAAGCCACAGTACACTCTGAAGACAGTGAAGCATGGTGGTGCAAGCATCATGATATGGGGATGTTTCTCTTACTGTGGTGTTGGGCCCATTTATCGCATACCAGGGATCATGGATCAGTTTGCATATATCAAAATACTTGAGGAGGTCATGTTGCCTTATGCTGAAGAGGAAATGCCCTTGAAATGGGTGTTTCAACAAGACAACGACCCCAAACACACCAGTAAGCGAGCAGCATCAGGGTTCAAGACCAACAAAATGAAAGTCATGGAGTGGCCAGCCCAATCCCCGGACCTTAATCCGATAGAAAACTTGTGGGGTGACATCAAAAATGCTGTTTCTGAGGCAAAACCAAGAAATGCAGAGGAATTGTGGAATGTTGTCAAATCATCCTGGGCTGGAATACCTGTTCACAGGTGCCAGAAGTTCTCAGAAACCGTGGTTATACAACTAAATATTAGTTTAGTGATTCACAGGAATACTAAATCCTTAAGATTTTTTCAGTTTATACAGTAAATATTTGGAGTTTGTAATGAAAAATGCAGACACTGCTATTTTTTTGAACAGCCCAATGTTCATTTTTCTTCATTTTCTGTAAAGTAATTAAAATATTCATACATTTTTCTTCATGTTTTGATGTAGAATATAATGTGCAGTGTCCCCAATGCATGGAAATAAAAACTATTATAAGGATTTTGAGCTTTACTCACGTTTTTAAACACACTGCTATTATTTTGAACACAACTGTACATGATGTGTGGTATGTGCCTGTATCATGTTGCCAACAAAATTGTATTCAGTTACACCAGGCTTGCAGTACTCGAGTCCAGGACTCGGATTGGAGTCCGACTCATGCCCTAATTTTCAGGACTCGTGACTTGACTTGAGTATTGATGACTCGGACATGGACTCGGACTCGTGCATTAACTGCATTCGGACTCGTAAATTGGAGACAAGGACGCCGCTAGGATTGTCCGCTTTGCTTATACAGACTTCTTGAGAAGTGGGGGAAAAAAAAAATAAAAAATGCACTGCCAGGTGTTCGATATGTAAAAGAACTATCGAGGAGATGACGGGGACGACCTCGAACTTCAATCGCCATTTGGCGAGACTCCACCCAGAGAAGGAAGTGACACGCTATGTTCATTGCTCTGTCGATAGCGGGGTTTGCTTGCTGACCGATGAACTAGCTAGTGTTAACCCTCTGTCATGTTATTTGCCCTGTTGATAGTGGGCGGGACTTGCTGAGCGATGAACAAGCTTCTTATCTGTAGCCTGTTAACTAAAACGGGGCAGTCGAGCAGGAACGTTAGTCCAACACAGTAACAGACAGTTTCACATAAAAGCAGCAAGAGCCACCGTCAAATGGTGCAGTTGGAGTCTTGTTCTCGGACTCGACTCAAAATTTTCTTTCATGACTTGGACTTGATTACACACATTCCGATGCTTCAATTCAAAAGTACATGACTTAAACTTTGTCATTCTTTTTATGTTAATGTTTATCTGCAATGTCACAATATATAAAACTATAGTCATATTTGTGTAAAATCCTGTCATATTACTCTACCTTGTCAGTAGACATGGTTCTTTGGCTTCTGCCAGCTCCGTAGCCTTCAGCTTGTCAACAAATGCATGTGTATTGAAGGCAGCTCAAAAAGTGATTTGTATTTACACCAGTGACATAAAAGTAAAATTACACTCTAACTGTACGAGGAGCCCAGGAACAAAACATATAATTCCTCACATAATGTTGCTTTAAAACCATTATTTGAAAATCATGACTACTGCAACTGCCTAGAGGAGGCCATTCTCCAAAAATGGAGTAAGCAGGGCATTAGTCAGTCAGAGAACCAGGCAAGAAGCCAAAGGATAACCCTGAGGGAGTTTGAGAGATCCACAGCTCAGATGGAAGATGCTGTTCTGACAGGACTACCAGAGCCTGGGGACTCCACAAATCTGGACCTTATAATAGAGTGGTGAGACTTATTAAAGCCATGGCCTGAAGGTTAAAGAAGCAGCCTTGAGCCCAAAGGGTCATCGGTTTGATTCCTGGGACCGGCGGGAAAACCGTGAGAGGACTTGAGTGAATAAACAGCACTTTTCCCTCTCTTTGCACCATGGCTGAAGTGCCCTTTAGCAAGGCACCTAACCCCCAAGCGCTCCCTGGGTGCTGTAGCATCGCTGCCCACTGCCCTGCGTATGTGCTCATTTGTGTGTTCACTGCTTCAGATGGGCTAAAGAGCTAGGTTTGATGGAAACCCAACACTGCTCATCATTTGACAGAGAAGCATGGTGGTGGTAGAATCATGTTGAGCGTTACCCTTTGGCACGTGGTTGTTTCTCTGACTCTTCAATGAAAACTATACTAACAAATCATGAAAACAACATTCTCCATTTAAAATGTTTTTTTCTTTCTCCCAAATCTTACAAGCATGTATACCAGGGATCCCAGCAGTAATTGAAAAAAATAGAGGAATGTAAGAAACTATCAGCAGGGGTCAAGGGGGCTGCAAGCCCTTTGCGGGGTGCAGGGGCAGCGCCCCTGCTAGGGGTACAGGGGGTGAAGCCCCCTGAAGCTGTTGAGATTTTAACATTTAAAGATGCTATAGAACACATTTTTTACATAGATTTAACATAGAAAAGCAACAGAATTTAACAATAATGTGTATCTATTTGATGCCATATTTTGTAATCAATGACATAAGTGGCAAAAAAAAATTGTTATTTATAAAAATTAGATGAAAATGTAGCTTTGAAGAATATACTTCTTCTAACCCGGACACTGTTCCGCTATCTCTTTTATGGACGATATCTTTTTTCCATGACATATTCAGGGCTGTGAAATTGTAAATAAGAAATCTGAGGAAAAGGGGGGGTCTGGGGCCCACAGGGCCCCAGACACCAAGCCATTTTAGGTGTTAAATGGTGTATTCTAAGCATTTCCTGCAAGTAAAAAATTGATCTCAACAAGTAAATATTTAACTAGTCTTGGTCTTCATTTTGCCATATAAAATACCTATCAACAGTTTTCTCTTTTAAAATGAAAAGATCCGTGTAAAATACCTAATATTATCTATATAATAATATCTAATAAGTGCCTATGTATTTTCTCTCTTAATCAAAATAAAAGTTAAAAAAAATGTGTAAATAATTTAAAGAAATGTTAATAAAAGAAAACTTTGAGGCGGCACGGTGGTGTAGTGGTTAGCGCTGTCGCCTCACAGCAAGAAGGTCCTGGGTTCGAGCCCCGGGGCCAGCGAGGGCCTTTCTGTGCGGAGTTTGCATGTTCTCCCCGTGTCCGCGTGGGTTTCCTCCGGGTGCTCCGGTTTCCCCCACAGTCCAAAGACATGCAGGTTAGGTTAACTGGTGACTCTAAATTGACCGTAGGTGTGAATGTGAGTGTGAATGGTTGTCTGTGTCTATGTGTCAGCCCTGTGATGACCTGGCGACTTGTCCAGGGTGTACCCCGCCTTTCGCCCGTAGTCAGCTGGGATGGGCTCCAGCTTGCCTGCGACCCTGTAGAAGGATAAAGCGGCTAGAGGTAATGAGATGAGAAAACTTTGATAGGCCTTTCAAAATGACTTTGTGAAAAATCACGCTCAATATTTAAGTGAGAGATACCTGTTGTCTTCCAAATTACACTTAATTCTTGTATTATGTCCTGGCTTTTTCCAAGAGTCTGTCACAATGTCTCTTGTCTACAGAGCAAAAGTTTAAAAAAACTAATGTTTCTTATCTAATATATTATTTACATCTTTTCTTTTACTTCTGGCTCCTTCTATTCCTCTTTGCATCACTCCCAGCTATTTCTTTCAATCCATCTTTCAGTAAGGCTATTAGTTATTAGTTCTATAGTATTTGCATTCCTCTATTAAAGCTATTTACAAAATGTTCATAGTCTGTCAAACAGCATCTAATGAAAGTCTTTTAATTTTCTTTTCTTTAACACCATCTCTTTCAGTTTTGCAAACTTGTTCTTTTTCATCTTTTGCTTCAGTCTGTCTGTGTGTTCTTTTCTAGCCCTCTTTGCATCTCTCTCAAAACACCTCCTTAGCTTTCCTTTTTGATGGCATCTTAACTATGTCTGATCTTGCACCCTGTAAGTACAAAATTCACGTACGCGGTGCCAGGTCACGCAATAGCCATTTTTAGCTCTGTCATGCACTCCTGAGCAGTGTTGCCAGATACTCCTGACGTTTTCCAACCCAAAATATGTTCAAAACCCACCAAAATGCACTTGAAACCGCCCAATCTGGCAACACTGCTCCTGAGTCGCAGTCAAGACGTGTTCCACGCTCAGCTGGCATAAAACTCCGCGAGTCCGGCTGTATTGAGCCGCCGGTCTCGTGCAAGGCGATTAAAACCGACTAGACCCCCCTCCCCAATGATTTTTAATGCAAAAATAGACGTTTTGTGAAGATATTTTTCGCGACAGAATCCGTGGAAATTTCACAGCCCTGCATATTGAATTAAGTTCAATGCATTAGAAACAAAAGCACGAACGGAGTTAAAACACATTTTCTAGCAAATGGGCGCAGCCATATTGTTTTCTCGTTCTATCGCGTACAGTCTCGCGGTATTTACATCAATTTAACTTCCGAGTGTTCCCGAATGTCAATGAGAACAAACGAAGCTGACAAAAACATCGCTAAACAAGCAAACCAAATCAGAACGTATTCTGCTGGTCATTTTACTTAAACAAACATATTTTTAACAGATATACAAGAGATTTAAAAAAAAAAAAACAAAAAAAAAAACACCACTTTGGCTAGAAAAATAGCGGAATTCCGCTAAATAGCGGACGTCTGGGATCCCTGGTATACAAACCCCATCTACTGTATATAAAATCAGTGACTCACACAAGGGGAAACCTTTGACGCTTTAAACCTTAATTTCATTTCAATTACTACAACCCTTCAATGCTTTAACAAAAAATAAATAAATAAAATACAGCTGGATGCAAATCTGAAATGTTCACAAACAGCAACGCAAATCTCATCTCATTATCTCTAGCCGCTTTATCCTGTTCTACAGGGTCGCAGGCAAGCTGGAGCCTATCCCAGCTGACTACGGGCGAAAGGCGGGGTACACCCTGGACAAGTCGCCAGGTCATCACAGGACTGACACATAGACACAGACAACCATTCACACTCACATTCACACCTACGCTCAATTTAGAGTCACCAGTTAACCTAACCTGCATGTCTTTGGACTGTGGGGGAAACCGGAGCACCCGGAGGAAACCCACGCGGACACGGGGAGAACATGCAAACTCCGCACAGAAAGGCCCTCGCCGGCCCCGGGGCTCGAACCCGGACCTTCTTGCTGTGAGGCGACAGCGCTAACCACTACACCACCGTGTCACCCCTTTCTCAAAAGTTATTTATGAAAATTTGATCCTCTTGATAGGGCGGCACGGTGGTGTAGTGGTTAGCGCTGTCGCCTCACAGCAAGAAGGTCCTGGGTTCGAGCCCCGGGGCCGGCGAGGGCCTTTCTGTGCGGAGTTTGCATGTTCTCCCCGTGTCCGCGTGGGTTTCCTCCGGGTGCTCCGGTTTCCCCCACAGTCCAAAGACATGCAGGTTAGGTTAACTGGTGACTCTAAATTGAGCGTAGGTGTGAATGTGAGTGTGAATGGTTGTCTGTGTCTATGTGTCAGCCCTGTGATGACCTGGCGACTTGTCCAGGGTGTACCCCGCCTTTCGCCCGTAGTCAGCTGGGATAGGCTCCAGCTTGCCTGCGACCCTGTAGAAGGATAAAGCGGCTACAGATAATGAGATGAGATGAGATCCTCTTGATTGCCTCAGCTGCATAACGTGATCTCTCTCTCTCTCTCACTGCCAGCAGCTGATCTGAGCAAACCAGCGTGACGATTACTCTTGTGTAGAAAAGAACTGAAACTGCAGTTTCGCTGCATACTGAACCATCTGCTTCTATTTAAACAGCCTTTATTATTTTTTTTCCATATGCAAATGACTATTAACCTTGTATGTTAACCAATCTTTCCTAATGATTGCTTTTTGCTGAAATATTTGACAATAGTACCGTTTTCCCTCCTTTTTAAATAAGACTATGTTTAGCCAAAAAGAACAAGTTTAAAATACTTGCATGTTTTATATACATTTATTTTTTATATATAAAAAAAAGTAAAATTATAATTGCTCTGGCTTCAGTGGATCCAGCGTGTGTGGGTTTTTTTTTTTGCAGTAGCTCCACATTAGTGATCACTGTTGCACAACACGACGAAGAAGAAGAAAAAAAAAAAAAAAAACCTGCAAGAGCAACAGCGTTGAAACTTTGAAACTCCCGTTCTGTCTCAAACCCACACACGCAGTCCGAGTGTCAGTCTGGGTCTTGCAAGCAGCTTGGAGGGGGAACAAAAAAGTACCCGCACGTACACTGCAGGTCTCGCTCAGGACGAGCGAATCAAGTCCTGGTCTTTTCTTACAGCACAAGAGAACACGAGTAGGAGTCCATGGAGGTGCGCTCGGATCAGCGGCGCTGAAGTTTAACCCCCCAGGCGCTGGCCCTCGCCCCATGGAAACCCCCCTGGGCGATCCTCGGGGAGGGGGTTATAGTTCGGATCTTCCTCTGGTGTATCAAACAGCATTTTACTGCGGAAAGAACAAGACGTGGAACATATCCAGTTATACGGCAGCACTGATGAATTCTCGATTCTGATTGGTCAGGAGGTGTCGATTCGGTTTCTACTGTACAGCATCATCTCTGACAGTCGTTCCAGCTACGGTTCTGATCACTTTAACGGACAGTATGTTATTTCTATAGGTCACAACTTACACAAGGACTTGTGTGGTGTAATGGAGTAAAACACTTGCGAACTCACAGAAATGAAGGAGTTCTTAGCCATCTGCCTCCACCGGGTTGATTGGGAAATACATCCTCCAGGAAGTAATACACATGTCCGACTGCAATGCCTGCACAGAACAATTTAAAATTTAAAAAAAAAAAAAAAACTCATACTCTTCACGAAAGCTATCCAAGAGTCGACAGTAACAAGCCCCGTTTGACCACGTACCTAAAAGGTCGACGATGATGGAGTTACCCAGCAGCAGGGAGAATCCCATGAGGACCCATGGCAGGAAAGGGGCTTGAAAGTTGAGCAGGCCGAAGAAGTTCATGCGCACGCTGGGGTTGCGTCTGCTCCACACATACACGAGCATAATCGTGAATGCCTGGCCTAGGAACACAAGACTCACAAACATGCCAAATATCTACATGTGCATTAAGGGAAAAAAAAAGAAAAAGAAAAGAGCACGCAACAAACTAGGGCTTCGGAAAGAACTCCGATATCGGAGTTTCCAGCGTCACGCTTTCGTAGCAAGGAAGAGAAACACTGGCTGTGTCTGAAATCACTCACTCATTCGCTACTCCCTATTCACTATAGCTCACTTTCGGACACTACTCTGCTGCGCCGTTATTTACGTCATTACCGGCGCAGAATTAAAACGTGCCAGATCGGTCGGCTGACGGGTTTTCAAAAATAATAAACCGAGCTTATTCCTCACGTTAATAAATACAAAGCACTTTGTTTCTGCTGCATCTTTCAGTTCCTTTAAAGTGCTGATGACACGAACATGACTCTATGCAATTTCTTAAATAAACTATACAACACGGCAAACATGTTAGATTTCTGTTATAATTACTTGTTACGCGAATATCCAACTTTTAATTGCACAGCGCAAGAAAACTGGGTCCGTGTCTCGCGGCCATGTTGTGACGTCAGCGGAAGAACACGCTGCGGTTCACTGGCTGTTCTACTCAATGGAAATGGCGCATGAAAACGCCGGTGAACTCTCTAGCTCTTCCTCTTCTGGGAGTCTAGAATTGTGTTGTGAGTGGGATAGATCGGAAGAATCAAGTGATGACGAACACGGGTGCATCCAACCGTACAGGTTTGAACCTGTTACTGTGCAATCTGAGAGCGACTCCGACTCCGAGATGGACAGCGGACAGGCAGACAGCCCAGCATTGAACACCACAAGGTTGGATAACAAGGATTGGTAGGTCAACCCGTATTTGTTCAAAATGTTACGGAATCAGTATTTTAATATTGTGTATTGTTGTCTTGCATGTGTAAACACTGCTTATATCATGTAAGCCGTATGCTACACTGAATACATAGTTCCTAATGGAGCATGCAAACGGCTAACATAATAAGCTTACGACTATGCCTGATCCGTGATACATTTAGGATAATATTGGCAGGCACGTCTTCTAGTTTACGGCTTCTTAGTTTTATCCTTGAATGAAGCAAAATATTTGATAACCTACATCAGCGTAAGCAAATGACAATCTGTAGCCTCCTTGTCTGGCTAAGTTAGCTTTCCCTCAGTGTTTGCTTTGAGAAACAAGCTTTCACAAGCAAATACATGACTGATATTATGCCGACTTTATGATTATCATGAATGTGTACTCTATAATGTGTACTCTGAGCGCTCTGGAGCGAGTCACTTCCAAGATGGCCGCGCAGACCGCATGGTTACTATTTTTAGCATCATGTCGGAGCACTCTATAGCTCTACGTACCTTTATCTTATGTCGTTTCTCAACACATGTTCTGACAGGAGGACTGTCTTTGGAGGAGTCGGCTTGTCCCAGGCGACTGTTGGATCCGGCATAGCTACTAGTAGACCCCCTCCGGAATACTGTAGGCACTGCTGATGGTAGCAGCACACGTTTGTGCTGAACTGAACACCCAAGAGATTCTTTTAAGCTGGGAAGGGTGTCAAAACAATCCAAATCGAAGTGTTCAGAGCACAGGACGGATGTTGGTGAGGGCTCCCACTTGTCACGAGTGCGCCTGACTTGCTTCACCCACTTCGCATGCAGCTCGGGATCTCTGGGAAACTTGAATAAACTTACCCCATCCTTGTGGGTTTTGGAGCAAAAGCCGGCAACACAACGCGAAGGCATAATAACTATATATTATAATAATGTATAATAATAATACTAATAATGATAAACTGAACACCTGCCGCATCAACAACAAACTGGTAAGTGAGGAGGAAGGTTCTTTCGCTGACGTCATATAGCTCCTCCTCCTCTTTCGTCTCCTGGGTGCTGCAGCCCCGTCAAATTTGCCCAAATAGCCGCGTTTTTTATCATAACTTGTAAAATAGGCGCCTTCGTGAATTAATATATGGATCATCGGGAATTACTTTTTATGTCATAAAACATCGCCAAAAATGTCAAAAACGTGTCATCAGCCCTTTAAATCAAGGCTGAATATTTTTTCTTCTTTGCCGCTGCATTTTATTAAATCAAATTTGAGGCTTTTGATTAATTCCTCGCGCTATACTGTAACTTTTATTCTATTTTTTCTGTTCTCTTACCATTTTTAATTGTACCTGAACGTCCGTTTATAACGCGTTTCTTCCTCCGTCCGTTCACCCCAACACTTTTTTTCTTTCAACACGACTGCAATGCATGATGCTGCTTCATACTGCTTGGTTAGTGACCGTCAGTTGGTTGTACCGGTACACTACTTTTCACGGTGCATTAAGGGATACTACAAGTCCACGATATAGGGTGTAATAATTCTCACTATACATTCGGACAGCGCTACAAAATGGCGAACTCACTAGACTACATAGTGAGTAGGAAGTGATTTCAGACACAGGGGTTGTCATGGTGAAGTAAGGACTAAAACCCTCCTGGATGGGTGCGGCGATACAGACTGATCTCCGTCTTTTCCACCATCACAATTTGGTAAAATTACAGTCAAGGATACAGTCATGAGAAGGCCACCAAACAGGAACATGAAGACAAAGTCAGCGGTTCTGCCTCGGAACGAGCCCTCCTCCAGCATTCGACAGTAGCGGTATCTGTGATGATCAGGTTAAGGACTTTGGAAATGAGAAGCCGGTAGCATTCATCCAGACTACACATTTCCAGTCGCAAAAGTAAACGCGCGATGAAGGATACAAAAAGATCATGTTGAACAAGAAGTTGAAGCCAACGGGGCCGAAGAAGAGAAAGTTGGTAACGAGCCTCCATACCTGCGAAGACGGACGTAGAGCGTGTCACTTTAGTCAAGGCTGATTTCTGAAAGGGTGAAATATCGGAGAAAAATACGACACACTCACCTGGTAGTGCTTTAATATCAAATCAGGGTTGAAGTACAGCTGGAAAGGTGTAATGAGCTCTAATTGCTGTAGGGAGGAAATAGGAGAAAGACGGGAAAACAAAATACTCATTTAGATAAACAACTAAACAGCAGCGCGAGTCAAATTTTGGTTCTTTGTATTTGGCCCTCGTTTAAAAGGGGCCAAAAAGATTACGAAACCATGAAATGAATTCTCAAATTCAGAAAGTAATGCAAGTTTCTATATGTATTGTTTCTATAGTAACAACTTCCACAGGGACTTGTCTGGCGTACACGCCGTATAAACCACACATTATTGGTCGGGTGAAGTTTTCTGTTCGGACATGTTTATGTAGCCTTTTTGGAAGGAGTCTCCAGTGTCGGGGGTAAACTTTAGAGGAGTTTCCTCATGTTGGTTTCTCAAGAACAATACAGAATATCCTGCATCTTATCTGTACACGATGTACTGTTTATAAAGTCGATAGCATACGGATTTATAACGTATACTGGATATTATAGATACTGTATCCAAGTTCTTGTAGATTGCGTATTTATTACATATACATACACTAGATTGCCAAACGTATTTGCTCACCTGCCTTGACTCACATACAGTGGTGCTTGAAAGTTTGTGAACCTTTGAGAATTTTCTATATTTCTGCATAAATATGACATAAAACATCATCAGATTTTCACACAAGTCCTAAAAGTAGATAAAGAGAACCCAGTTAAACAAATGAGACAAAAATATTATACTTGGTCATTTATTTACTGAATAAAATGATCCAATATTACATATCTGTGAGTGGCAAAGTATGTGAACCTCTAGGATTAGCAATTAATTTGAAGGTGAAATTAGAGTCAGGTGTTTTCAATCAATGGGATGACAATCAGGTGTGAGTGGGCACCCTGTTTTATTTAAAGAACAGGGATCTATCAAAGTCTGATCTTCACAACACATGTTTGTGGAAGTGCATCATGGCACGAACAAAGGAGATTTCTGAGGACCTCAGAAAAAGCATTGTTGATGCCCATCAGGCTGGAAAAGGTTACAAAACCATCTCTAAAGAGTTTGGACACCACCAATCCACAGTCAGACAGATTGTGTATAAATGGAGGAAATTCAGGATCATTGTTACCCTCCCCAGGAGTGGTCGACCAACAAAGATCACTCCAAGAGCAAGGCGTGTAATAGTCGGCGAGGTCACAAAGGACCCCAGGGTAACTTCTAAGCAACTGAAGGCCTCTCTCACATTGGCTAATGTTAATGTTCATGAGTCCACCATCAGGAGAACACTGAACAACAATGGTGTGCATGGCAGGGTTGCAAGGAGAAAGCCACTGCTCTCCAAAAACAACATTGCTGCTCATCTGCAGTTTGCCAAAGATCACGTGGACAAGCCAGAAGGCTATTGGAAAAATGTTTTGTGGATGGATGAGACCAAAATAGAACTTTTTGGTTTAAATGAGAAGCGTTATGTTTGGAGAAAGGAAAACACTGCATTCCAGCATAAGAACCTTATCCCATCTGTGAAACATGGTGGTGGTAGTATCATGGTTTGGGCCCGTTTTGCTGCATCTGGGCCAGGACGGCTTGCCATCATTGATGGAACAATGAATTCTGAATTATACCAGCGAATTCTAAAGGAAAATGTCAGGACATCTGTCCATGAACTGAATCTCAAGAGAAGGTGGGTCATGCAGCAAGACAACGACCCTAAGCACACAAGTCATTCTACCAAAGAATGGTTAAAGAAGAATAAAGTTAATGTTTTGGAATGGCCAAGTCAAAGTCCTGACCTAAATCCAATGGAAATGTTGTGGAAGGACCTGAAGCGAGCAGTTCATGTGAGGAAACCCACCAACATCCCAGAGTTGAAGCTGTTCTGTAAGGAGGAACGGGCTAAAATTCCTCCAAGCCAGTGTGCAGGACTGATCAACAGTTACCAGAAACGTTTAGTTGCAGTTATTCCTGCACAAGGGGGTCACACCAGATACTGAAAGCAAAGGTTCACATACTTTTGCCACTCACAGATATGTAATATTGGATCATTTTCTTCAATAAATAAATGATCAAGTATAATATTTTTGTCTCATTTGTTTCACTGGGTTCTCTTTATCTACTTTTAGGACTTGTGTGAAAATCTGATGATGTTTTAGGTCATATTTATGCAGAAATATAGAAAATTCTAAAGGGTTCACAAACTTTCAAGCACCACTGTATGAGTTTAAGTGACATCCCATTCCTAATCCATAGGGTTCGATATGACGTCGGTCCACCCTTTGCAGCTAGAACAGCTTCAACTCTTCTGGGAAGGCCGTCCACAAGGTTTAGGAGTGTGTTTATGGGAATTTTTGACCATTCTTCCAGAAGCGCATATGTGAGGTCACACACATGTTGGACGAGAAGGCCTGGCTCTCAGTCTCCGCTCTAATTCATCCCAAAGGTGTTCTATCGGGTTGAGGTCAGGACTCTGTGCAGGCCAGTCAAGTTCATCCACACCAGACTCGGTCATCCATGTCTTTATGGACCTTGCTTTGTGCACTGGTGCACAGTCATGTTGGAAGAGGAAGGGGCCAGCTCCAAACTGTAAAAACAGTCTGCATGCCTAGGTGCTTGATTTTATACACCTGTGGCCATGGAAGTGATTGGAACACCTGATTCCGATAATTTGGATGGGTGAGCAAACACTTTTGGCAATATATAGTTTGCACATGACGTCACAGAGTCGGGGATTCCCTAGTGGCGGCCATCTTGTGGGTCAAGCTTACCGTACGGGTCACTGAGCACACATTGTAACGCGCGAGTACAAAGTCTTCAAAAGAACCCAAGCAGGCTATTTAAAGCTAGCAATGGTGCACACCTGTTGTATTCACGGCTGTCGTAATAGGTCAGATGATGACGTCAAGCGGAGCTTTTATGGAATTCCCACTGTACGGGAGCACGAAGGCGAGCAAACAAAGAAACTCAGCATACAAAGGAGAAATCTATGGCTTGCGAGAATCAACCGCAAGGATTATCAGCCTTCCAAACACAGCAAAGTCTGCTCCGATCATTTTATAAGTGGGAAGTTGTTTAAATAAACAAACAATCAATTGTGTTTAAGTTTGTTTTTGGAAACCAAAACATTGTGTAAACAATCTCTGGAGAATGCCTAACTGGAACTGCTGAGTGTACGTTTACATTGTAATGTACACTTAATATCGCTCGTTTGTCACGTTTCTATTTGAAACTTGTCACTTCACTCACGCAAGGGTCATTTTTGAAAAACATTTTAGGCCTATTCTGTATGATTTGATTTGTGTTTAATCAACTTATTACGGTTGCATAACATTCAACAGTCTATTTAATGCTAGAATATCTCATCTCATCATCTCTAGCCGCTTTATCCTTCTACAGGGTCGCAGGCAAGCTGGAGCCTATCCCAGCTGACTACGGGCGAAAGGCGGGGTACACCCTGGACAAGTCGCCAGGTCATCACAGGGCTGACACATAGACACAGACAACCATTCACACTCACATTCACACCTACGGTCAATTTAGAGTCACCAGTTAACCTAACCTGCATGTCTTTGGACTGTGGGGGAAACCGGAGCACCCGGAGGAAACCCACGCGGACACGGGGAGAACATGCAAACTCCGCACAGAAAGGCCCTCGCCAGCCCCGGGGCTCGAACCCAGGACCTTCTTGCTGTGAGGCGACAGCGCTAACCACTACACCACCGTGCCGCCCATGCTAGAATATATAAAGTTGTATATATCAGACAGCCTTTAAAGTTTGATGAAGTCAGTTTCAGGCTTTGGCAGCCCTGCATAGTCACTTGAAAATGCATCTTTGTCCACTTCGTAGGGGTCAATTCCCCCAATCAAGGCCAGTTTGGCTGCATACCGTTGTCGTGAGATGTCGTCTAATGTATCTATAGACTTCTGCTTGCTTGATTTTGCCGACACTGATCTTTATTTTAGAAAACTGACTATATAACTTCATAAATTCGTCCGAGATAACGTAGCCGGTAATGGCGATGGTCCGTTTTGTTTGACCCACAAGATGGCGGCTGGAGGGCGTTCCCCGGAATGCCGTGACGTCAGTGAAAACTATGTATACAGTGTATATACTACAGCTGTCAAAGTTAACGCGATAATGCAAATTCCTTTTAACGCCACTAGTTTTTTTTTTTGACACGCAATTAACGCGTGCATGTTCTGTGCCCCTCCCCCATAGTTTGGGAAATCAGGAAGTGATGTAGCACGAGCGAGTGATGCAGTGAGTAGCTTGTTGGTGTAAGTTGTGATAAAGTGCACTTACGTACAGAATCAACTTATATTGTTGCATTCTGACTGTTTACGTAAAATATATGCATTTTTATATGCTTTTGATGATCCAGAGGGGAGAAAAGACAACGTGTTAAGGTCCAGGTGTGTGTGTGTGCACGCAGGGTGCACACTGGAGAGAGTGAGTTTGTTTTAGTCTGAGAAATATGTGAGTGACGTAAAAGTGTTTAGAAATACAGTTTTTGCTCATGAACGTCCTGTATATTTACCAGCAAGTTATTGCATTTTGCTGGAAACCATCTTTCTGAGCTGTGTGCCTGAACAAATGTATTTATTCGCATTTTGTATTTTTATTTTCTTTATTTAAAAGATCGCCACCACTACCGTTGTCCAGAGTCCAGATCACCGAGTTTAGTTTCGTTTAATTTATTGTATAGGTTGAGGCTGGAAGTTAAGGACAGAACTAGAGGAAAATACTATATTGTTTTGTTCACGCTGAATTGTGCAAAACACTCAAAATTATAAAGTTAACGCTGCTTTAATATTTTTTTTAATGCAGTGGGGGAATAAAATACCCCCCCAAATTTTTTTTGCCGAGTGCAGCCTGATCCTTCCTAACCTGGCCACATCATTTGCATAAAGCAAGCAGATTTGTCCCTTCCTACCAGGCTTGTAGTACTCGAGTCTGACTCGTGCCCTAATTTTAAGGGCTTGTGACTCGACTTGGACTTGAGCACTGATGACTCGGACTCGTGCATTAACTGCATTCGGACTCGTAAATTGGAGACAAGGACTTGGATTTTTTGTAACATGCTATAATAATTTGGCATAAGATATTTATATCTACATTAATTTTGTACTAATTTCGTGCAAGAGAGTCACACCTGCGCGCCTTGGCGCATGCATCAGATAGGCGCGCTCCGGACAGCGCACGTGCGCCGTAAACGACTCACACCTGCGCAGGATTAAGGCGCAATCAGCGCGCCTATATAAAAACTGTGAAAACCCATTTACTTCGCGAAGTATTGAGTTGCATTGCTGAGACATTGCCGAGCCTTATTTCCTTGTTTGGTTTCCTGATTCTCATCTTTGATTCTGCAGAGTCAACGACAGCCTCGCTCGACCTATCGCCTGTTTCGCTGCTTTACGATTTTGCCTGCCATTCTGGATTGTTTACCTGTATTAATAAACACACCTTCTGCTCTAACTTCCGTCTCCCAACCATCTCTGACAGAATACTTCACACTCCTTGACAAAAAGAATGCACATTCACATGTTCAGGAACAAACTAATGTTAATGGCGCTAAAACAGCCACCGTCAAACGGTGCGGTTCGAGTCTTGTTCTTGGACTTGAACACTGGGGACTCAAGACTGGACTCGGACTTGAGGTTTAGTGACTCGACTACAACGCTGGCTCCCACTCCCCAGTAACTTGAAAAGTCTCTCTTTCACACTTTACCCCTTAAAGCAGTTGCTATAACTACCCTTGTATATGTATATACTGTTCACCCTTAGAACATCTCATCTCATCTCATTATCTCTAGCCGCTTTATCCTGTTCTACAGGGTCGCAGGCAAGCTGGAGCCTATCCCAGCTGACTACGGGCGAAAGGCGGGGTACACCCTGGACAAGTCGCCAGGTCATCACAGGGCTGACACATAGACACAGACAACCATTCACACTCACATTCACACCTACGGTCAATTTAGAGTCACCAGTTAACCTAACCTGCATGTCTTTGGACTGTGGGGGAAACCGGAGCACCCGGAGGAAACCCATGCGGACACGGGGAGAACATGCAAACTCCGCACAGAAAGGCCCTCGCCGGCCACGGGGCTCGAACCTGGACCTTCTTGCTGTGAGGCGACAGCGCTAACCACTACACCACCGTGCCGCCCCCCCCCTTAGAACATATTTACAAGAAAAAAAAAAGTCTAAAGACAAGGTTTTGTTCATATCAGTTTTCTCCTTCATTATGTTGAAACAATCATGACGACATATACATTTTTGAAAAGAGGGCATGAGACAGTACAAAAATCACTCAAAGTTACGTTTCAACATTCACCAACTCACAGATCGTGTCTGAAAGGTGAGTAATACCTGCGTGCAAACCGATCACATTTTACATGAAGAATGGCGTACAATAAACGATTACTGCAACTTTCAATCAGAAAGCTTGTTTCACTCTACGTACGTAGAGGCAAATTCAGAGTCGTCAAATGTCGCCGTTAAGGTGCATACGCGCCAGCATCATATGTCATCATTATGGGATATACTGTACACGGGGTTCTCATATGTCGTCATTAAAGTGCATATCCTGGACCAATTTCGTTTTTTTTTTTTATATGAAAGTATATCCCTTTACACACTCATCCAGAAAGGTGATTTTGCACAAGGCCATCTGTCTACAGCAGAAAAAAATAAAATGCGTCTGGAAAAATCCCAAGGGACTCTGGAGCCAGATTCGTGACGTTACCTGCGGAAGCGCCAGCAGGCTGCGAGAGCTTTGCACGGTTTCAGTGCACAGCCTGTGTAGACCAAGCGCTCCCATTTCTCTCGTCTGGTCTTTTGGAAAATGACGAGTACTAATCCCATCAAGATTGGTGTTGCTCCACCCTCCTACGATACATCTGTTAACCATTTTAATAATTACGCGATAACGTTGAAGAAATGTGCAGAAAACCACCAGGTCGTTTTCTCATAAACAAACCAGCGCTGACGTAGGATTCAGAAGGAGGCGTCCCACACGCGACGTCACGGAAATCAGTGTTTGCCGGGAAATCCAAATGCCGAGTTTTGTCAGAGGCGGACCAATTCACCTCAAATGGCTTGAATTCAACTGAATTTTTCTGGTATTGCGCAAGGGAAAAAAACTGCAGAGAATGCAGAATGTGACAGATATTTGACCAAAGTTTCATATAAAACAGGAGAATTACATTGATCTCGCTCCTGAATTTACCCGTGATATGCTCTTTAACGGGTAAAGAGTTAAGGCACGTTTAGAACAGATAAAAAAAAAAAAGAGCCTGATTTGTGATTAAATATTTTAAAATCAATCAACAGCCCTAATATATACAGTTAGGTCCATATATATTTGGACACTGACACAAATTTTCTTTTTTTACCTGTTTACTGAAACATATTCAAGTTATAGTTATGTAATGGACATGGACATAAAGTCCAGACTTTCAGCTTTCATTTGAGGGTATCCACATTAAAACTGGATGAAGGGTTTAGGAGTTTCAGCTCCTTAACATGTGCCACCCTGTTTTTAAAGGGACCAAAAGTAATTGGACAATTGACTCAAAGGCTATTTCATGGGCAGGTGTGGGAAATTCCTTCGTTATGTCATTCGCAATTAAGCAGATAAAAGGCCTGGAGTTGATTTGAGGTGTGGTGCTTGCATTTGGAAGATTTTGTTGTGAAGAAAACATGCGGTCAAAGGAGCTCTCCATGCAGGTGAAACAAGCCATCCTTAAGCTGCGAAAAGAGAAAAAACCCATCCGAGAAATTGCTACAATATTAGGAGTGGCAAAATCTACAGTTTGGTACATCCTGAGAAAGAAAGAAAGCACTGGTGAACTCATCAATGCAAAAAGACCTGGACGCCCACAGAAGACAACAGTGGTGGATGATCGCAGAATAATTTCCATGGTGAAGAGAAACCCCTTCACAACAGCCAACCAAGTGAACAACACTCTCCAGGAGGTAGGCGTATCAATATCTAAATCTAGCATAAAGAGAAGACTGCATGAAAGTAAATACAGAGGGTTCACTGCATGGTGCAAGCCACTCATAAGCCTCAAGAATAAAAAGGCTAGATTGGACTTTGCTAAAAAACATCTAAAAAAAGCCAGCACAGTTCTGGAAGAACATTCTTTGGACAGATGAAACCAAGATCAACCTCTACCAGAATGATGGAAAGAAAAAAAGTGTGGCAAAGGCGTGGTACAGCTCATGATCCAAAGCATACCACATCATCTGTAAAACACGGCGGAGGCAGTGTGATGGCTTGGGCATGCATGGCTGCCAGTGGCACTGGGTCACTAGTGTTTATTGATGATGTGACACAGGACAGAAGCAGCCGGATGAATTCTGAGGTATTCAGAGACATACTGTGTGCTCAAATGCAGCCAAACTGATTGGTCAGCGTTTCATAATACAGATGGACAATGACCCAGAACATAAAGCCAAAGTAACCCAGGAGTTTATTAAAGCAAAGAAGTGGAATATTCTTGAATGGCCAAGTCAGTCACCTGATCTCAACCCAATTGAGCATGCATTTCACTTGTTAAAGACTAAACTTCAGACAGAAAGACCCACAAACAAACAGCAACTGAAAACCGCTACAGTAAAGGCCTGGCAGAGCATTAAAAAGGAGGAAACACAGCGTCTGGTGATGTCCATGAGTTCAAGACTTCAGGCAGTCATTGCCAACAAAGGGTTTTCAACCAAGTATTAGAAATGAACATTTTATTTACAGTTATTTAATTTGTCCAGTTACTTTTGAGCCCCTGAAATGAAGGGATTGTGTTTAAAAAATGCTTTAGTTCCTCACATTTTTATGCAATCATTTTGTTCAACCCACTGAATTAAAGCTGAAAGTCTGAACTTCAACTGCATCTGAATTGTTTTGTTCAAAATTCACTGTGGTAATGTACAGAACCAAAATTAGAAAAATGTTGCCTCTGTCCAAATATTTATGGACCTAACTGTACATTTTTCGACACACATTCACTCGCTAATAAACATGATTCTGATTGTTATTATTTTTGTCTTATTCACTTCAAGAGACGCGTCACTGCATACACCAGCTATAACATAACAAATAACTTGTCAAAAGTTCCAAAACAAGTATGTAAATGTATCTGTAAATGGATAAAAAGTACTGTATGATGCGTTGTTGTGTAATAAGTTTAAAAAATAATAATAATAAAATAAATTGTTAGAGAGGCGGCACGGTGGTGTAGTGGTTAGCGCTGTCGCCTCACAGCAAGAAGGTCCTGGGTTCGAGCCCCGGGGCCGGCGAGGGCCTTTCTGTGCGGAGTTTGCATGTTCTCCCCGTGGGTTTCCTCTGGGTGCTCCGGTTTCCCCCACAGTCCAAAGACATGCAGGTTAGGTTAACTGGCGACTCTAAATTGACTGTAGGTGTGAATGGTTGTCTGTGTCTATGTGTCAGCCCTGTGATGACCTGGCGACTTGTCCAGGGTGTACCCCGCCTTTCGCCCGTAGTCAGCTGGGATAGGCTCCAGCTTGCCTGCGACCCTGTAGAACAGGATAAAGAGGCTACAGATGATGAGATGAGAAATTGTTAGAGAACTGCTGTGGGATAAGAGCAATAAAACACATCAGGGTGTTTTAACAGTAATGCTATTTCGCGTCTGGACGCATCACACCAGCCCTGTCGTTGATTACTTTCCTCTAACAGCACGTCCCGAAGCGTTCTATGACGTATTCTGTGAAAGTGAAAGATAAGTACTGAGAAGCAGGTGAACTTTTTCCACTCAGGACCGGATTGCCAAGGCTCATATCTGAGATCAGAACTGTTATTATTATTATTTATTATTTTTTTACGACACTCCATGCTATAACTCACAGCTAACCGCTAAGCTAACTAGTCAACTCTCCCAAAGCATCACTCACTCTTCCTTCAAACCAACATTAAACATCATATTTCGTGTATTTAACTTACAACAGCCGCTGTAGTGAGCACACAGGCAGTCGTGTACGTCCTTGTAACCACAGGGATCTGTAGATATTCCTGCTGGAATGTCTGGTAAGCCATTTTTTTTTTTTTGGCCTGATGACTGTTACACTTCCGGTATCTCCTGACACGTCGTTACATAGAAAAACAAATATAGAGGGTGGGGCTTGAGAAATTGACATTTCTTATTGGCTATTGACAGAGCTCAAGGGCACGCGCAGCAACATGATTGGTCGCTCAGCCGAACGTCCGAGCCTTCTGAGGCGTTTTAATTGGCTAAATACCAAATTGATCACTGCTTCCTATATATGCTGCCTAGAAAAGAGATACAATAAAGCGTGATACACCCTATATAGTGCCCTAAATCATGCAACAAGACTGCATTCAGGATTCAACCTGCCTCCCGCTGGCTGCGTTTAAACGTTTAAGTGGCGCTTTCTGATTTGTCCAGGTAACTAAAATATGAGATTCTCTGATTGGGTCTGTGATGTAGGGATTTTTTTTTTTGGTTTATTTGCATGGTGTGTTCAAATGAATAAATAAATTATTTCGAAACAGGAAATGAATCCGTCCTGAATACACCACTAGAGGGCGGTGTACTGACGTCACTGCGTCATCGTTAAGGCCACGAAGAAGAAAAGCGTTTGGCGCGCGGGCTTTGGAAATGGCGGAGGACCAGGAAACAAACAGTGAGAAATTTTTTTTTTTTTTAATTTTTAAAATAATTTTTATCGTTATAAGTACATATTAATATGTCTGTCTGTTAGGAAGTTCTAAGTTTCCTTAATATTCGTGTTTTAAAGCGTTTCTTTGTGAATAAAGTGCGCGCGCGTTTGTAGGTTGTGCTGTTACACTTCAGCAAATAAAATTAAATAAAAATATAATGAATATATTGTTTTATAACGCTTCAAAGTTTATTTGAAACCTTCTACAAAATACTCATAGCTTTCCTTTACACGTCAAATAAGATGACATCCATTTAAAAGTATCTGTAATACAGTAGGCTATAATATGCAAATAAGATGTTTAGAATATTTAAATATGCTAATTTTTTTTCAGGAAATGTTTCTAACGTTTTTAGTTATATTGTGATTAACATGCTCAACTCACAGTGAATTTAAGGTATTTGTTTCATACTGTTGTGTGTGGGGGTTGTTTGTGTCTTACACGTCAAATAAGATGACAGCCATTTAAAAGTATCTGTAATACAGTAGTGCAATATGCAAATTAGATATTTAGAATATTTAAATATGCTAATTTATTTGTCAGGAAATGTTTCTCATGCTCAACTCACAGTGAATTTAATGTATTTGTTTCATACTGTAGTCTCTTTTTTTTTTTTTTTTTTAAGTCACTAGAATAAGTGCATGCTGTATATATTTTTATAGATAAAATGTCATGAGAAAAAGACTGATGTCAAAACAGAATTCCAAGAAGCAGTTTGTCTTCTGGCTTGAAACATAACATATGGACTTTGTTTTGGGAAGTGGGTCTTCTAACATTTGGTTATTCTCTGTGGAGAGATTTAAAAATGGCTGTTGATCGTCTCATCTCATTATCTGTAGCCGCTTTATCCTTCTACAGGGTCGCAGGCAAGCTGGAGCCTATCCCAGCTGACTACGGGCGAAAGGCGGGGTACACCCTGGACAAGTCGCCAGGTCATCACAGGGCTGACACATAGGCTACGTTTACATTACGTCGAATCAGCGGATCATCAGATTAACGTTCTTAAAACGATTCGCGTTTACACTAAAACTGTTAGCCGTGCACACAGCAACACCAATACACGGATACGCTCGGCTCCGCAGGCATCCTGCGCTCCAAATCACTCCGCCCTGAACAGCGAGTGCCCTCTGGAGGGTGCGCACTCCGGCCCTGCGCAGCTCACACAGCGCGTGAGTGAAGTGCACAAGCCACGATTCAGGACTGAGCCGCCGTGTGTGTGATCCCAGCGCACATCACTTACTACTTGCAAGTGGAAGGATGGCAAGCCTAAAGACAATCATAACTACACAATGGGCAGTATTTGCATCAGTATTTGCAGTATTTTCATACTTTTATACTCTTTAATGAAAGGTGATACAAGGCGGAAGTCCACGCCGTTTTTCAGCAGTCGCGTCACATGACCAATGCCAGCGAATCAGGAAGGTGTATGTCACAGTGACGTTGTCCAATGAGGACACCAGCTAGAGCTCAGCACAGCGTATTCGCGTATCTCAATGTTTACACAGCACCGGACCAGATACGATCTAGATTGAATACGTGGATGCTGGCGGATTCCCGTTTCCCGGCTTTTCCAGGTGGTTTAATGTAAACGGACAGTGCATCCGCGAAGAAAACGAGACAGATACGGTCTAATGTAAACGTAGCCATAGACACAGACAACCATTCACACTCACATTCACACCTACGGTCAATTTAGAGTCACCAGTTAACCTAACCTGCATGTCTTTGGACTGTGGGGGAAACCGGAGCACCCGGAGGAAACCCACGCGGACACGGGGAGAACATGCAAACTCCGCACAGAAAGGCCCTCGCCGGCCACGGGGCTCGAACCCGGACCTTCTTGCTGTGAGGCGACAGCGCTAACCACTACACCACCGTGCCGCCGCTGTTGATCGTCTTCCTGAAAAATAAAGTATGCCATGATGCTAGTTGTAGCTATGTAGCTGACATAAAGGCAAAAACAGTGTCTCTACCAGTAATTGTCGAGGTATATTTTATGCATTCTGGGAGTATAAATGTTATTGACGGAAAAGATTTTTGAGTTTGAAGCAAAGACAGTGTTTTTGTCTACTGAGCTTTGTAGTGGGTTTCATCCTGTATTTGTTGGGTTTTATCGATCGAATCCCTTCCCAATAAACCCATTGACCAGTTAAGATGCAAAACTTGCAAAAGCCAGCATTTGTTTTACTGTCCAATTTACAAACATTGCATGCTTGCTTATTAATTTGTGAGATTTATTTTTTTAAAGGGACATTTTTGTAATGACCATTGGCCACATCTCACAACCCTGTCATTTGTTTTCCTATAACAGCGTGACTCGTCACACTTCAACTGGTTGTTTGTAACGTTCACGAAACAAGTTAGTTCTTGTTATACACAAGACTGACAATATAAGTGATTTTTTTTTTTTTCTTCCCCTTGTCTCTTGAAGTTAATACACTGTTTTTAAAAATGCAGTTTGTTATTGAGAAATAAGAAAGTCATCCATTTTGAAGACTTTCCCATAGTGGAAAACGTACTCTTACAAAGCATTGACTCATTTAAAATAAATAAATAGATGGCTAGATAAATAATCTATTTATTATAAGGTTTATATCATGTAGAGCATCATCCTCTCTGTACTTTCTTTTCAGTTAGCTGTTGCAATAAAAATGTTGGTCCAAAGCAATCCTGCGATTGAGTTCCAGTTTGCACTTCGGACGAATAAGTTCCTGTCTTTAATTTCATGTGAAATTGCTACACGTTTGTTTCCGAGTCTGATGAAATTTTACTCATGTAGATGTGATCTAACTATGTTCCACAGTGGGATCCTTGTCCTCGGATTCCCTCAAACTGTACGAGGCGCAGTTCTTCGGCTTCACCCCTCAGACCTGCATGATGAGGATGAACAGCGCCTTCCAGGACTGTCTGTACGAGATGCTTATCGTCGTCGAGTCCGTGTTTGTCCGAAAACTGTCCCAGGGCAAAGATCCGCCTGAAGAGCTGTGCATAAAGACTCGAGAGTGCACGCAAAAGCTGCTGCACTTCTTACAGGAACGCTTCAGGAAGCTATCGAGTCGGATGGAAGCTCTTTTGGTCAACAGTGTGCTTTCTGTTCCCGAAAACGTCGTCCTGCCTGAAGACGAGTCGCACCGGAAATATCCAGAGAGTGCAGAACAGCTTTTAAAGCTGGAGGCTTCGATCGCAGAGCTGCAAAAGTCTTATGAGGCAGAGATGTGTGCGAAACAAGCTCTCCTGGCTGAGCTCGCAGAGCAGAAGGAAACGCAGGAGCAGCTGGACGAGGTGCTGCGGTGGCTCGACGAGCTACGTTTATCCTGGAGGAAAGAGGGAATGGGAAATATCCGGGATGGCTTCCAGAATATGATCGAGACTGTGAACCAGCTGCAGGGTGAAATGGGGAAGATCCAGAAGAAGAGTAAATCCCTCGATGAAGTGTGATGCCTTTTTTTTTCTCTTTTCAATTGCACACCAATGGTACTTGGCTGTGTAAAGACGGTCCATCCACAAGGGGGCGACAGCGCACAGTCTGATAATGCCACCTTGTTGAAACATCAGATGCGCTCTTCTCAGCGAGGCGTTGCATTTGTAAGTCTGGAGGTCCTTCTTTGACACTTGAAACGCAATCACCCCAAATCCCCCCTTTTCCACCAAATCCGTTGTGTGCGCTACTCTAAGGCCTGGTTCATGTGGGTTCCCCCCCAGTGCAATGAGATGAAACAGAATTTCTGATAAGCCCAAGTCTGTGTGCTTTCCTTCTTCACAGCAGGAGGTCTGAAGATCCATACAAGGGTCAGTTCTTTTACATGGTGCATTGTGCACCATTATTGTAGATACTGTTGTTATTGAATGATTTTTGTGAAGAACTGGCACTTTTAACTTTGATCAAAACCTAGATTTCATAAATAAATCGATGAATTGTAATTTTCCTTTGTAATGGTTGTAAACACAATAAAAGTCCGTGTTCATTTTTACTTGTATGTTTTGAGTCCTAATATGTGATCAAGTTGCTGTAGTTTTCTTGCATTGTGAACAATGTGAATTCCTGTCAGATTCAGAAAAATTGTTCTTTATCCTTTTGTATGCACGTGTTAACATGGCAAAGGAAGGTATATTCATGATACAGCCGATTGAAATGTACTGACATCCACAAAACACCATAAAAGGTAACGCTCCCAGTGAGCTGAAAGCGAAATGATGAGAGTATCTTCAGTAGACGTAGACACAGGTTAACTCTCCTGCCATGTAGTTCTTTGAATAGAAATGCTAGGCTTGTGGATTTTATTTATTTTTTTAAAATTTCTTTTAAACTTCTTTATTATATTAGCATCTCATCTCATTATCTGTAGCCGCTTTATCCTGTTCTACAGGGTCGCAGGCAAGCTGGAGCCTATCCCAGCTGACTATGGGCGAAAGGCGGGGTACACCCTGGACAAGTCGCCAGGTCACCACAGGGCTGACACATAGACAACCATTCACAGTTGCGGTCAATTTAGAGTCACCAGTTAACCTGACCTGCATGTCTTTGGACTGTGGGGGAAACCGGAGCACCCGGAGGAAACCCACGCGGACACGGGGAGAACATGCAAACTCCGCACAGAAAGGCCCTTGCCGGCCACGGGGCTCGAACCCGGACCTTCTTGCTGTGAGGCGACCACCGTGCCGCCCATTATGTTAGCATTTGAAAAGCTATTTAAACTTAACGTGGTTTGTTTATATCAAATTGCAGTAACTCCTTGCCAGTTATGCAATTGGAAGAGCATCAATCCAGGTCAATGTCAGTAAGTCTTCTTGGACAAAATTTATATAAACTCAGCAGTTCTTGTATAATACGGATGATTTTATTTAAAAAAAACACTGTCCACATGAATGCCACATCTTTTGTACATATTCATCCAAGCGATTTACAAGTAAACTCACCCACACACAGTTTAAAGGTAGACTGCCTTTCAGATTTTTCAAGTGTAGGTCATAAAAAGAATTTTCCCTAACACCAAGTTAGTTTGGTTTAGTGGACCAAAAACTACTGAATTTGAGTCACAGACATCCAATTTTATTTTTTTAAATAAATAGAACAATTAATGAATACAGGGCCATGTGGCCCTAAATTCTCCACTATTTTTTTTTTTTCTTGCTTTGCCATGACCCAATTCAAGATGCTACGTCATGCATCACGTGATGGGTGTTCCCTATTTGCACAAGGCATTGTGGGATACAAATTTGAAACAGGAGAGGAAAACGGAGGACGTGAGTGTGCGAATGAAACGTGAAAAACCGACTACAGTAACTGAAAGCGAGAAGAAAAGACATTATGTTGCAAAGGAAAGGAAATTCCTGACCAAACTAATAAATCTCTGCGGTCAGTGAGCACCTCGGTGTGCTCAGCTGTTCTTTTAGCGACAGAATGATGTAACTCAGTGCACGGTCAAGGTAAACCTGTAGATGGCGGTAATGCAACAATGGATGGCAGGTGCTGTAAAACCTAAAAGATGAAGACGATGACGACTCAGGTAAACCTGCGCATGCGCTCACGGACTTTCTCTGTATGCTTTGCGCGAAACAAGCAATTTCATGCACGTTATTTGCTAGGGAATTCCCTCAAATTAAATAACGTCTTAGCCACAGAACAGGCTAGTTTAAAAAAAAAAGATATTACAAAAATAAACACATCACAATGACCACATTTCGGAAGGAACTAAATTTCACCGATTTTATGAAATTGAAAGGCCGTCTACTTTTAATAAATGATTCCCAGTGAGTATAGATAAGTTCTTGAAGAAATTTGAAACCAGTATGTTTTGATGTCAAGGCCAGGAACAAACTGGTCACTAAAAGAGTATGATGAAGATGAACAGCTTGGGCTTCCTTGTAGACAGAGGGGAGAGAAAGATGGAATGGGCGCAGTAAGGGGTTGGGTGGAGTGAACAACACAACCCCGAGTTAGCAGTCTGGGTGAATTTCTGCCTCTTTCATCTCTCTCATTAAAGCCTAAGCCGGAACAGCAGGAGTCTGCCCACTACCAGCCTTGCAGGATGGAGGTGGTGCTGATCAGGCAGCCTGCCAAACCCACACACACACTTATGGAGTGTGTCCCAAATGCTAATGTTTCTTTTGAGTTCTTAGAAAGTCATTAATAGATGTTGAGCAACTAAAAAAAAGGGTGGCAAGAATGATCTGGTGGCCATCTTCTGTTCAGGCACATGTACCAAAACCTTAAAGTCATGATGTGACTCTAGGACATAGAATACCATTCACTAACTTTCAGTCAGTTCTTTATCCTGGTCAGGGTCAAGAAGGATTTGGAGCCTATCCTGGGAACACTAGTTGTGAGGTGAAAATAGACCCTGTATACGATGCCAGTCCATCACAGGGCACCATGCATATACAAATTCACACACTCATTCACACTAAGGGCCAGTTTATCATAGTTTACGAGTGGAATTGGCTCACACGGTAGAGTGCTTGCTGAGCGTGCGAGAGATTGCAGAATCGATGGACACGTTCTCCAAAGCACCCCATTTCAGAGGATGAGGTGGCTCAGTAGTTAAGGCTTTGGGCTGCTGATCAGAACGCTGGGGGTTCAAACCCCCAAGCTGCCGCTGTTGGGCTGTGGAACAAGGCCCTTAACCCTACCTGCTACCCATTGGCACCATATCAAGCTTGGACTCCAGCTTCCTAATAGACTGGGATATGTGAAGAGAAGAATTTTGACAAATAAAGGCTGCTGCAGGTATGGTTTTGGAGGGAACCCAGAGGTATCCCAAGCAGATATTTGGGGAACATGCAAAACTCCACAGACTGTAATCCAAGCTCAGGATCAAACCAGAGAGCTGTAAGATGCCAATACTACCCACTGCACCAGTGTGTCACTCACACTTGATGATGACTTGAGTTCTAGCATTCAGGATGATTCTGAAAAGCGGTTAAAAGCTTTAGTATAAAATACTAACTATACATGAACTATGACCTTTGCTTCGAAAAAATGAACTGGAAACACCTCACCTCAACACATTGTTGGGTATGCTGATAAAGAGTCCATATCTACAACCTCAACCACTACAGACACTTGAGGCAATGAGAAAGGGGTTGAGCTTCAGTTTAAAAGTAACTGAGGCTACAAGGTGTGGAGGCAAGACAAAATGGATATACTATGATTAAACTTGGAGTCAGATACATCCTCATGCGCGAAACTGCAGTCTTGCAAAAATATGAAAGTTCTCTCGGCTGGATTGACCTTACACAACAATCCATGAATGCAATGTTAAAATTAAATAGCACCAATGCTATGCAGAGGTCATGTATTGCTGTGGTTTACAGCTTGGTTATAATGGCTACATGCCACTATTATGTATGAAATTCAGAGTACACAAGGGAGCCCAAGAGAAATAGATTCATAGTCATTCTTCTGGAAATCATTTGTCTTCAGTATTTTCCCAAGTCAAATGCTGGGGCTGATAAAGTATGATATGACTTGAAATCCACCCGCTCTGCCTGCGAAAGCTCATCTAAGAGCGTAAGACATTTGTTCCAAGTCTTCAGCCATTTTTTATTCTCTGTGCTGGAGATATAGTGTTAGAGATTGGTATTCTTGGGCGAAATTCAGGACTCATTTATCACTTAAACTTGCAGTTTCCCTCTGCGAACAAAATATCAGGAGTTCAGAATGTCACACAGCAACCATAAATACCACACGTACAATCAATACAGCATTTTTCAAGTGTCGTGTTGCTAATCTATATCAGTACCTTGTAGCCAGGAGTGGTAATTATGCATATTGACTTTTTTTTAAAACTTATTTTAAGTCAGGTCAGGATTAATCTGTTGACCGCAATGCATATTTGGCCTAATAAAACAGTCTGTTCCTCAAAATTTCAACTTTAAGGCACTCAATTTGAGGGAAGCCATGGCCTCATGATTAGAGAAGCAGCTTTGGGGCCAAAAAATTGCTGGTATGATTCCCTGGACCAGCAGGACTGGCGGAAGTGCCCTTGAGCAAGGCACCTAACCCCTAACTGCTCTGGCAAGAGTGCCACATGTACCTTGTGTCTGATTAGCCAAAGAAAAACTGATGATGTGATTATCAGTTCAGGCGGTGCCTGGTCAAAACTACAACCCCGATTCCAAAAAAGCTGGGACAAAGTACAAATTGTAAATAAAAATGGAATGCAATGATGTGGAAGTTTCAAAATTCCATATTTTATTCAGAATAGAACATAGATGACATATCAAATGTTTAAACTGAGAAAATGTATCATTTAAAGAGAAAATTAGGTGATTTTAAATTTCATAACAACACCACATCTCAAAAAAGTTGGGACAAGGCCATGTTTACCACTGTGAGACATCCCCTTTTCTCTTTACAACAGTCTGTAAACGTCTGGGGACTGAGGAGACAAGTTGCTCGAGTTTAGGGATAGGAATGTTAACCCATTCTTGTCCAATGTAGGATTCTAGTTGCTCAACTGTCTTAGGTCTTTTTTGTCGTATCTTCCGTTTTATGATGCGCCAAATGTTTTCTATGGGTGAAAGATCTGGACTGCAGGCTGGCCAGTTCAGTACCCAGACCCTTCTTCTACGCAGCCATGATGCTGTAATTGATGCAGTATGTGGTTTGGCATTGTCATGTTGGAAAATGCAAGGTCTTCCCTGAAAGAGACATCGTCTGGATGGGAGCATATGTTGCTCTAGAACCTGGATATACCTTTCAGCATTGATGGTGTCTTTCCAGATGTGTAAGCTGCCCCTGCCACATGCACTAATGCAACCCCATACCATCAGAGATGCAGGCTTCTGAACTGAGCGCTGATAACAACTTGGGTCATCCTTCTCCTCTTTAGTCCGAATGACACGGCGTCCCTGATTTCCATAAAGAGCTCCAAATTTTGATTCTTCTGACCACAGAACAGTTTTCCACTTTGCCACAGTCCATTTTAAATGAGCCTTGGCCCAGAGAAGACGTCTGCGCTTCTGGATCATGATTAGATACGGCTTCTTCTTTGAACTATGGAGTTTTAGCTGGCAACAGCGGATGGCACGGTGAATTGTGTTCACAGATAATGTTCTCTGGAAATATTCCTGAGCCCATCTTGTGATTTCCAATACAGAAGCATGCCTGTATGTGATGCAGTGCCGTCTAAGGGCCCGAAGATCACGGGCATCCAGTATGGATTTCCGGCCTTGACCCTTACGCACAGAGATTCTTCCAGATTCTCTGAATCTTTTGATGATATTATGCACTGTAGATGATATGTTCAAACTCTTTGCAATTTTACACTGTCGAACTCCTTTCTGATATTGCTCCACTATTTGTCGGCGCAGAATTAGGGGGATTGGTGATCCTCTTCCCATCTTTACTTCTGAGAGCCGCTGCCACTCCAAGATGCTCTTTTTATACCCAGTCATGTTAATGACCTATTGCCAATTGACCTAATGAGTTGCAATTTGGTCCTCCAGCTGTTCCTTTTTTGTACCTTTAACTTTTCCAGCCTCTTATTGCCCCTGTCCCAACTTTTTTGAGATGTGTTGCTCTCATGAAATTTCAAATGAACCAATATTTGGCATGAAATTTCAAAATGTCTCACTTTCGATATTTGATATGTTGTCTATGTTCTATTGTGAATACAATATCAGTTTTTGAGATTTGTAAATTATTGCATTCCGTTTTTATTTACAATTTGTACTTTGTCCCAACTTTTTTGGAATCGGGGTTGTAAAATAAGGCAGTCACAGCACTGATAACAATGGTTCAGAAAAGGAGTTCCTTAGGTTCTTGATATAGGTCTTCAAAATTCCCAAATGAATTCCTCACCCCCACTCTTTTTTGACTCCACTGGGACATTCAGACGTTACCTATTGGTGCAGCATTGAGAGCCCAGAACAAGGATGTAAGAATATCTGTTTCATCTTTGCATTTTGTGTCATCAATTTTTTTACCTTGCCCACGATGGAGTAAGCGGGGGTGAGGTATTGTAATCAGTACAGTTTGTTTGTTTGTCTGTTTGTTTGTTTGTCTGTCTGTCTAGCATCTGCACAGATTGACTTCAGATTTTCAGGGTAGGTGGGCAATGGTCCGTAGATTACCTGATTAAATTTTGGGGGTAATCGGGTTAAGGTCACCGGAAAGGTCAAAATAATTTTTTTTGCGATAACTTTCTTCAAATTCATCATTTTGAATTCAAACCAAAACGTGCATCTTTCAATTCTGCTTCCAGTCATATGCTGCATGATGAGGTAGCTTGGACAGTCTCCATAGCAGCTGGGGGTTAAAAGTCAGGGGGGTCGAGGTCATTGGTCAAAATAACATTTTCCATTATAACTCAAAAACTGTTGCAGATAGACCAATGTTTACTATTATGAGCATATAAGAACTCCCATATGGCATTTCATTTGGCACCATGATCTTTGACCTTGAGTGACCTTGAAAGGTCAAACTCAAGGTCACAGATTTTCAGAGGGCTATAACTTGAAAACGGTTGATGGTAGACAGATATTTACCATTATCAACTTATGGGAAGTGCCATATGGGCTTTCATTTGGCTCCATGATCTTTGACTTTGAGTGTCCTTGAAAAGTCAAACTGAAGGTCATGGGTTTTCATAGGACCTGACAGCTGATGATTGAGAAATATTACTGTTATCAACATATAGCTATAAAACCAGTGCTGCCAGGAGAGGTTTGTTTTGCCTGGCAACACTTGTTATTTATTTATTTATTTATTTATTTGCGAAGGTGTCAGTCTATTCAACTGCCTGCACTAAATTCACATTTCCTTTTCACTAATCAAACCCCACTTGGTGACTCACTGGAGATCCTTTTTTGGGTCTGCCAAGTCAGAGGTCTTTGTTCCATGGCATTTGTTCAAGCTGTGAGGTTTAAATGACCTGCACAATCCCTTTTCTATACCATTCATGCTGTAACCAGGGAACAAAGCAAGGTGAAGGAGCAAGATGGATCTGGAAGAACATAGTTCATTCTTCAGGAAGCATACGAGTCACTGCTTACTTAATGTTTTGTAATGAAGTCTGATAAAGTAGTCTGCAAATTCAAAATTACTTACCATCGAAACCACATTATCTGCAATAGAAAATGTGTCCTGACGCTTAACAACTCGAAGGTCCCTGGTTTGATCCTGAACTTACTGCCTGTGCAGAGTTTTATATTTTATCTCTGTGTCTATTTGGGTTTCCTTTGGGTTCCACAGTTTCCTTCCCTGTCCCCAAAGCATGTTGGTATTGGAAATAGGGATTGGCTTTGCTAAATTTCTCTAGGTGTGAATGAGTGTGGGAATGTGCATGGGTGGTATCCCGTCCAGGGTGTATTCCTGTTTTGTGCCCTGTATTCCCAGCCTAGGCTCCTCATGGATTGGTATCCCATCCAGGGTGTATTCCTGTTTTGTGCCCTGTATTCCCAGCCCAGGCTCCTCATGGACTGGTATCCCATCCAGGGTGTATTCTTGTCTTGTACCTTGTATTCCCGGGATAGGCTTCGGGGATGGACTGGCATCCTGTCCAGAGTGTAGTCCTGTCTTGTGCCCTGTATTCCCGGGATAGGCTTCGGGGATGGACTGGCATCCTGTCCAGAGTGTAGTCCTGTCTTGTGCCTTGTATTCCCTGGATAGGCTTCGGGGATGGACTGGCATCCTGTCCAGAGTGTAGTCCTGTCTTGTGCCCTGTATTCCCGGGATAGGCTTCGGGGATGGACTGGCATCCTGTCCAGAGTGTAGTCCTGTCTTGTGCCCTGTATTCCCGGGATAGGCTTCAGGGATGGACTGGCATCCCATCCAGGGTGTATTCCTGTCTTATACCCAGTATTCCCAAGATAGGCTCCTGAAGGACTGGTGTCCCCTCCAGGGTATATAACTACCTTACAGCCAGTGTTCCTGGGATAGGCTTTGGATCCTCTTGACTAGGATGAAGCATTACTGAAAATGAATCAATGACCAATAGCTTTCCTTTAAGAAAATAGTAATTAAAAAAAAATTATATCAGAGATTAATGTGAGACTGTTGTCTATTGGTTTGGCAATATTTTGTAACATTGTGGGTTTTTTTTTTAATTATTATTTATTTAAAATTTTTTTAAAAGCAACGTACTATATAATCCACCTGTATATATCAGATACCATACATACTGTAGTTTTATTTACATGATTTAATGCTTGGGGTTTTTTAGTATTGCATATTTTACTCTTTATCCTCCACCAAGAGGAATTCCTTGGGAAATTCCTTGAGTCATTGAAATGGACTTTCCCATTAAACAGCTCAACCATTTCTATCACTGAGTTGACAATTGTTATTCAGAAATATTCCAAGCACTCAAATCAGTTTTATTAATGTAAATTATGGAATGCAGATGAGATGATAGGAGCATTCATGTTATGTGCCCATCCCCTGGTCCTTTAGGCCTTGGCAAGAACAAATCTTTGGGGGAGGGGACAGAAAGCTTGGCATGGCGTTGGTGGACAGCTGGTGACAGACTGTTTGTTCTTCTTTGGGAAAGAAGCCCAGCACAACCAGGAGGAGGTCACCTTCTCTTCAGCCAAAGTTTTTGGAGAACCTTTGATTGCTTTGTGTGCCGACGGCAGTGGGTTAGAAATAGAAGCCTCTTGGCTTTGACATTTTTCCCTTTTTGGAAAAGCATGATATTAATTTGGATTTAGGTTTGATTATATGTGTACACTGTCAGAGTGTAGATCAAATAGCACTCGCATGTATGTGGAGCAGAAAAAGATCTGTTGTGTCTCTTGCTTATCAAAATTTTTTTAAATATAATTATTATGAAAATGTAATATTGCTGCTACTTGTCATCAGCATGGTAATCTGACCTGAATTAAATGGAAATGCAAAAACATAGAAAATACTAAAAACTAATAGAACTCATACCAGTTACAATCACTTTTTGCCAAAACAAAAGACATAACTGGAGGTCACTAAATGGTGACCCTGCTATAATTCTGGCATAATGATAGTGATGATGCTAGAGTAGAGATATGTGGTATGGTTGTAAAGCTTTAGTACTGTTTGAAAGGGTTGAGGGTTGTATTGTCAACCAAATGAACTAAAAAAAATGGCTGTAGGATCCATTCTAAAATGTTCTGGAGACTGAATCGTTTAATTTTTATCAGTTTTTTTCAGCTGCCCATGGGCGGCTGTGCCATGTTACCTGGTCAGGGGTTATATACAATGTATGTCTGAGTTTTTGCTCAGTTTATCCTTTTCCAAGATCTATTTATGGAACTTACCTTTCCCATGATGACAACAGCTTTTAATACATCAAAGCAATTTGCAGTTGGTGAACTGATACCCAAACATCTACACATTACAGTTTGCAGGTGGGTGGCAGGGGTAGCTTAGCACCCAGAGGAGAAAAGGTATTGTGCGTGCGCAGCGCGCGCCGAACATTTTTCAGAGCACCTACAGCCTAGGTAAAGTTAAGCAAATGCAAACCACTGACATCAAATTATAATCTCACCGTGTGTGTCTGCAAATGAAAGCATAGAATTCTGACTCTCTGCAAACCCAACTCAATGGAAGCCCGCACCGCGCCTGCTGCAGAATGCCCACGTAGTTTTTTAAGTCCTACTAGCCTACCACTCGACGTGACGCTTGACACAGAGCCAATGAGGAGGAATCATAATGATATTAATAATATTGCATTAAACAATAAATAAGCAAGCAGAAACTGTTGTTCGGATTAACTTGTGTTCTTGATGGCTCATGTTCAGTGCTTTACTGCCTTTGTTTTTTTTGGGAAAAAAAATAAAAATATAAATAATTTTAAAAAGGGCAAAAAATATAGGGTGGCTTTGCCATAAGATAGGGTGGCTGGAGCTACCCTAAAATGGGTCTGGCGACGTCTATGGTGGGTGGCATGGAAAGAAGGTTCCGGGTTCAAACCTTGGGGGACTTTCTTTGCATGTTCTCCCTGTGTCTGTGTGGGTTTCCTCTGGGTGCTCCAGTTTCCCCCACCATCCAAAGACATGCGGTTAGGTTAATTGGCTACTCTAAATTGTCCATGACCAAAAGCAGTGTAGCAGAGGAGTGGCTAGCTGGCTGTACTTACTTAGCCAAGAAACCATAGGAAAGAGACCCAACCCAGAGGATAGAGACCCAACCCACACTGGACGGGTGAAAAAGAAGAAGAAGAACTGACACCCAAACATTTACACATTACAGTTTGTAGGTGGGCGGCACAACAAGAAGGTTCTGTGTTTAAACCTCACGGCCGACTGAAGCCTTTCTGTGTGGAGTTTGCATGTTCTCCCCGTGTTTGCGTGAGTTTCCTCCAGGTGCTCTGATTTCCCTCACCGTCCAAAGACATGCAGTTATAAATCGCCAAGAGGTGTCATGTGTGTGAATGGTTGTTTGTCTGGGGAAGCTGCGACAGGCCTAGCAAGTTGGCGGGCGATGAAGTGTGCTCAAGATAGATGCAGACAGCCTCGTAAGAGGCTGGCAACTGACAGGCCAATTGGCCTCTATGGCGTCAGGGTGAATGAGAGTGAGGGCATTTGCAGGTATTGTTACCTAAGTGACGCAGTATACAACATAACCTGAACAAGTGAGGATTAAGAGTGTTGTTCAAGGACTCTCAGCTTGAAGATTTTAACTCATGCCCTTTTTGTCATGACCTTTTGAAGTAAAAGAATCCGTACTGTCGCACATTACACTGAATATACAGTATGTTTATACAGTATTGAGATACGTATATTGAGGTTTCTCTGTGATGTGACAAGAAGAATTAATTTTGTTTTATTGTATTCAAAAAAGATATAAAAATAGAGACTAAACGACTGTTTATATTTACTATAACATAAGTGATAGGAACTTTCTGAACGGGTCTTTCACAATATTAAATGTAACTACAAGTAGATAAAAAGTACAGTGCCATTCCTTAACTATTAAAAATTGTATTTGCTGTGGTATATGAGGAATAAAAGATTTCACGATGGTAAAGGAAAAGAATCAACTTTTGGAAGATGACAGTAACTAAGTTTCTCTTCAATACTGCATCATTGATTATTTTCCCATTACAGCACATCCCATTGTGATTTAGTCCTGACTTAAGAACTCATAGCTAACTGATAAATGTACAGTACTTTCAGCTTCTATGCTCAGTCTTGGTCTGCCTTTTGGTTATGTGTTAGGTATTTTTTTTATGGTTATGTAGTGCGTAAACAATGTTTTGTATTGCTGTGGATTCCCAATTTGTTCTTCATTATCCTTTTAAGTTAGCATGTTTGAGTAAAAATCTTCTTCTTCTTTTGGCTGCTCCCGATTAGGGGTCACCACAGCGGATCTTTTGTCTCCATTGTCTTCCGCATCCTTCTCTACCACACCTGCCACTTTCATGTCCTCTCTCACCACATCCATGTACACTACCGTTCAAAAGTTTGGGGTCACTTTGAAATGTCCTTATTTTTGAAAGAAAAGCACTGTTCTTTTCAATGAAGATCACTTTAAACTAATCAGAAATACACTCTATACATTGCTAATGTGGTAAATGACTATTCTAGCTGCAAATGTCTGGTTTTTGGTGCAATATCTCCATAGGTGTATAGAGGCCCATTTCCAGCAACTATCACTCCAGTGTTCTAATGGTACAATGTGTTTGCTCATTGCCTCAGAAGGCTAATGGATGATTAGAAAACCCTTGTACAATCATGTTAGCACAGCTGAAAACAGTTGAGCTCTTTAGAGAAGCTATAAAACTGACCTTCCTTTGAGCAGATTGAGTTTCTGGAGCATCACATTTGTGGGGTCGATTAAATGCTCAAAATGGCCAGAAAAATGTCTTGACTAGATTTTCTATTCATTTTACAACTTATGGCGGTAAATAAAAGTGCGACTTTTCATGGAAAACACAAAATTGTCTGGGTGACCCCAAACTTTTGAACGGTAGTGTATCTTCTCTTTGGCCTTCCTCATTTTCGTTTGCCTGGCAGCTCCATCCTCAACATTCTCCTTCCAACATGCTCTGCATCTCTTCTCAGGATGCACCCATACCATCGCAGTCTCATCTCTTTTAGCTTAATTCCCAAGCTCTCCACATGTGCTGTCCCTCTGATGTGTTCGTTCCTTATCCTGTCCAACCTTGTAACTCCCATCGCAAACCTTAACATCCTCAACTCCGCCACCTCTAACTTTGCCTCCTGTCTCTTCGTTAAGGGTACGGTCTCCAATCCATACATCACAGCTGGTCTCACTACTGTCTTATACATCTTACCTTTCACTTTTGCTAGGACTTTCCTATCACAAATGACTCCCGAAATCCTTCTCCAACTGCTCCACCCTGCCTGCTCTCTCTTTCTCACCTCACTATCGCAGCCCCCATTTTCCTGCACAGTTGACCCCAGGTACTTGAATTCACCAACTTTCTTTATGTCTACTCCTTGCATCTTCACTACACTCTCATCCCCATTCTCACTGATGCACATGTATTCTGTTTTGCTACTGCTCACCTTCATTCCTCTTCGTTCCAATGCATACCTCCATCTCTCCAAACCCAACTCAACCTCCTTTCTACTTTCACCACATATCACAATATCATCTGCAAACATCATGTTCCATGGTGACTCTTGCCTCACTTCGTCCATCAAGCTATCCATCACTATGGCAAACAAGAAAGGACTCAAAGCAGATCCTCGATGGAGTCCCACCTTCACCTTGAACCCTTCAGTTGTTCCAACTGCACACCTCACTGCTGTTTCACTGTTCTCATACATGTCTTGCACCACTCTAATATACTTCTCATTCACTTCACTCTTTCTCATACAATACCATAACTCATCTCTCGGCACTCTATCGTATGCCTTCTCCAGGTCTACAAACACACAATGTAGCTTTCTCTGGCCTTCTCTGTACTTCTCCATTAACATTCTCATCTCATTATCTCTAGCCACTTTATCCTGTTCTACAGGGTCGCAGGCAAGCTGGAGCCTATCCCAGCTGACTACGGGCGAAAGGCGGGGTACACCCTGGACAAGTCGCCAGGTCATCACAGGGCTGACACATAGACACAGACAACCATTCACACTCACATTCACACCTACGGTCAATTTAGAGTCACCAGTTAACCTAACCTGCATGTCTTTAGACTGTGGGGGAAACCGGACCACCCGGAGGAAACCCACGCGGACACGGGGAAAACATGCAAACTCCACACAGAAAGGCCCTCGCCAGCCACGGGGCTCGAACCCGGACCTTCTTGCTGTGAGGCGACAGCGCTAACCACTACACCACCGTGCCACCCCATTAACATTCTTAAAGCAAAAATTGCAACCGACGTGCTCTTCCTTGGCATAAACCCATACTGCTGTTCACAGATTGCTACCTCTCTTCTCAGTCTCGCCCCCAATACCCTTTCCCATAGCTTCATGGAGTGGCTCATCAATTTTATTCCTCTGTAATTACTGCAGCTCTGTACATCTCCCTTATTCTTGTATATTGGGACTAGCACACTCTTTCTCCATTCATTTGGCATTTTCTCATTCTCTGGGATCTTATTAAACAATCTTGTTAGGAACTCCACAGCCGTCTCACCCAAACACCTCCAAGCCTCAATCGGGATACCATCTGGTCCGACTGCTTTCCCAGTCTTCATTCTTTTCATGGCTGCCCTCACCTCATCCTTACTAACCAACTCTGCTTCCTGATTTGCTGTCTCCAACGAATCTGACCTTTTCTCTCTTGGATTCTCCTCATTTAATAAATCCTCAGAGTACTCTTTCCACCTTCTTAATACACTCTCTGTTTGTCAGCACATTTCCATTTCCATCTTTCATCACTCTTACCTGCTGTACATCCCTCGCTTCCCTGTTTCTCTGCCTAGCTAGTCTGTACAGGTCTTTCTCTCCTTCTTTGGTCTCCAGTCTTTCGTACAACTCCTGGTATGCATCTGCTTTCGCCTTTGCTACCGCTCTTTTTGCCTTCTGTCTCGTCTCTCTGTATAACCGCCTGCTTTCCTCATCTCTCTGATCGTCCCAATTCTTCTTTGCTAGCCTCTTCTCTTTTATAATTTCCTGCACTTCTTTGTTCCACCACCATGTCTCCTTGTCTTCCTTCCTCCTTCCCGATGACCACCCTAGCACCTTCCTTGCTGCCTCTCTTACTAGTACAGCAGTAGTACTCCAATCTTCTGGCAGACTTCCATGACCACTCAATGCTTGTCTCATTTCTTCCCTAAACTCCTTCTGATGTTCAACCTCTTTTAGTTTCCACCACTTAATCTTCGGCTCCACTATTTCCCGCTTCCTCTTTTTCACTTTCAAGCTCATCCTGCACACGACCACTTGATGTTGTCTAGCTACACTCTCCCCTGCCATCACTTTACAGTCTCCAATCTCCTTCAGGTTACCCCTTCTGCAGAGTATGTAGTCCACCTGTGTAGATCTTCCTCCACTCTTAAACGTCACCCTGTGCTGCTCTTTCTTCTCGAAGTATGTATTGACTATTGCCAAATTCATCCTCTTTTGGTCAAGGTTTATTTATTCATTTTTAAAGCACAAATATAAAATTTTACAGTACAAATATTTGTATGAAAGTCAAAAAGCACAAACTTCCACCACCCCCTCCCGGCCACCCAACCAACCATTCCCATCCCTTCACAAAACAGGCATACAAATACATCACAGGCACACAAATCACAAGCAAGGACATCTAAAACATTAACAGTAAGGGAGAACAAAAAAAAGGCAAACACAAGACAAATAAACTGTAAATAAATACAAACCCCTCAAAAAATATAATAAAAATAAATAAATAAAATAAGAAAATAAAAAAAATAGGGGACATTGGTGGCCAGATCCTTGATGGTTGTCTGCATAACAATCACAGTTATGGTGTATTTGTGATAACATCATAACAAGAGAGTAATAGAGGCCCTAAAGTGAAGAATAGGAAGACTTTACAGTACCATTGAGGAGATTAGATACATATCCTAAGTAGGAGGCTGGTATAGAAGGAGAACAGCTAAAAGTTGGTGGGTTAGAAAGTAATCTTAAACATACTAGATCATGGAAGTGTTTGTAAGTCAAGTCAGTAAAGTATTCTATAAAAGGACCCCAGTGCTTGAAGAATCTACTTGTGTCTCCACATAGAGTGAATTTCATTCTCATCTCATCTCATTATCTGTAGCTGCTTTATCCTGTTCTACAGGGTCGCAGGCAAGCTGGAGCCTATCCCAGCTGACTACGGGCGAAAGGCGGGGTACACCCTGGACAAGTCGCCAGGTCATCACAGGGCTGACACATAGACACAGACAACCATTCACACTCACATTCACACCTACGGTCAATTTAGAGTCACCAGTTAACCTAACCTGCATGTCTTTGGACTGTGGGGGAAACCGGAGCACCCGGAGGAAACCCACGCGGACACGGGGAGAACATGCAAACTCCACACAGAAAGGCCCTCGCCGGCCACGGGGCTCGAACCCGGACCTTCTTGCTGTGAGGCGACAGCGCTAACCACTACACCACCGTGCCGCCCCTAGAGTGAATTTGACTTTCTCTAATTTTAAGAAAAACATGAGGTCTTTCAACCAGACAGATAGAAGATTTCCAGTTAAGTAGAATTCTACGCCTAGCCAGTAGGGTGGCAAAGGTCACAACATTTGCATGGGTCTTGCTGAGGACATGTGGGCTGGGTGAAACACCAAATATGGCTACAAGAGGGCATGGTTCCAGAGTGAGTCCTAATATTTTTGAGAGGATCTTAAAGATGGAGTTCCAGTAATATTCAAGTTTGGGGCATAACGCAAACATATGAGCCAAGTGGCAAGGTGTGCCTCCACACTTCACACAGGTGTCCTCAATGCCAGGATATATCTTTGATAGCCTTGAACTCGACAGATGCAATCTATGCACAATTTTAAATTGATTCAAGCCCAAACGGGCACATGATGAAGAATGACGTATTCTGCTAATGGCTCTCTCCCAGAAATCTTCCTCAACCTCCAAGCCCAGCTCCTGCCAGCACAGCTTTTAGAGCAGTGCTCAGTGTTAAATGGCAGAAGACCTCGATAAATTTGGGAGACAAGTGACCTCTGATTGGGTTTGAGCTTAAAGAAGTCTTCCCATGGCTGCTTAGGAGGTAGAGGGGGGAAGTCAGAAAAAATATTTAAGATACAATGCCTAATTTGAAAAAAATTAAATAAATATGTTTTGGGCAAATCATGTGAAGCTGAAAGATCTGTGAAGCTACCAAAAACTCTGCCTGTGTATAATTCGTTGAACGCCTGTATGCCATTTCTCTCCCACAAGCGAAATGCAGGGTCTAAAAGAGAAGGTGGGAAAAGATGATTGCGGGTTATAGGCATAAGAGTAGAGGGGGAGTATGACTTAAAATGGCGCCTGAATTGATACCAAATTTTCAAGGAGGTACAGACAATTTGGTTATCTGTGTAACGAGAGGGAGATGTTGGGAGTGATGAGAAGAGAAGAGAAGAGAAGAGAAGAGAAGAGAAGAGAAGAGAAGAGAAGAGAAGAGAAGAGAAGAGAAGAGAAGAGAAGAGAAGAGAAGAGAAGAGAAGAGAAGAGAAGAGAAGAGAAGAGAAGAGAAGAGAGGACGACACACAAGACCTCAACTCAAGTTGGCACCACAGGGTTTGGGGGTTATGTACCCAAAACAGAAATTTATGGATATTTGCTGCCCAGTAATAATACATAAAATTTGGCAATGAGAGTCCTGGGACTTCCTAATCCTAGGAGTCTTTCCTCCCCATATGAAGGAAATGACAGCTTGAGCAATAGATTTAAAATATGATTTTGGCAAAAATAGAGGGATGCATTGAAAAAGATATAGAAATTTTGGAAGAATGTTCATCTTAACTGCATTAATTTTACCAAGCATAGACAGGGGTAGATTGCGCCACTTCTGGAAAGCAGCCTTCATATGGCTGAGTAGGGGGGTAAAATTTGCATCTAATAAAGCAGACAATGTACGAGTAACAGTTACTCCCAAGTACTTGAAGCTACAGTTATTCAGATGAAATGTTTACATTAGAGCCTTTGAGTTTATAGGGAGACATTCACTCTTTTGTAGATTGAGCTTGTACCCAGAAAAAGAGCCAAAGTTTTGTAATAAAGACAGAGTGTTGGGTAGTTGAGAAAGAGGATCCGTAATGTACAAAAGCAAGTCATCTGCATACAACGCAAGCCTGTGTTCAATGCCCCTACGGGTTATCCCCAGGAATGAGGGTGAATTTCTGATAGCTATTGAGGTATTTCACCCACGTGACCAAGTCACGTGATGCAGCCATTTTGGACGGCACGCTTAAGTCCTTCAGTGCAAGGCGGTATGAGATGGTGGAGACCTTTGCACATTTTAACAAGAAAGTAAGCTGTGATTCGTGTTAAATTGGATCTGTCTTTTATCACAAACACTGTACCCAGCCTTGGTATGGAGCCAAGGTTGTCGACAGAAGTCAACAGTTTGATGAAGGATGACCCCAGCAGTTTGAAACGGTACAAGGTAGGCTATGTTCACAACACTGTCTTGTTACTCAGGGGATCCGAGATCCCCTGAAACAGACATGAGATCCTTTGAAAACATGATTTGGGAAATGTTGGGGGGTCTCTAAAATATTGGCAAAATGATGTTTATTGACATAGCAATCGTGTGTAACGGGGATCATTTGCATATCCGAAGTGTTGTGTTTACATGACAACGACTGCTGCTGCCAGGTTGGTTGTTGAGTAGCCTGACTGTTTTTTTTTTTTTTTCTTGCGTGTGGTATCATTGTTGACGTGAGGTTGTTTTTTGAACATGCCAATGCGGACACGATTTCCCCTGATGAGTTATGACTTCAGACGCGATGCGTGTGTGGAGGTGTGGAGTCCACGTGATATGTGCGTAAGATAGGCTTCTCATGTGTTTGGAGATCCGCACTCTTTTTTTTCTTTTTTTTTTCCTCTTTCTTTCTTTTTACTTAATTTCCCTGTTTATTTCTGTGTCCCGTTTCTTTCTAGCCTCTGTTATTGCGTTTTATGTCTGATGTCTGCTACATGCAACCCTAGACAAATTAACATTGTCTTGTTTCACTGCTCAGATGGGTTAACAAACACTGACCCATTTACTTTTTGCTATACATTTTATCAAAATTGCGTTAACTGATAAACTAACCTGAAATGAAATGATCACTGCAAAGTCTGGAGTACTCTGTTGGCTCCCAATCCTGTCTCTTCACAGCTGTAATCCCTCTTGTTTGGGTCAGTAGTAAACCGGTAGTGATGTGTCGGTCGCGAACGATCCGGTTCAAAGAGCCGGCTCTTTGAAGTGAACGACGGGAGCCGGGTCTTCGGTGGGAGCTGAGTTTGGGAGCCGAAAGAGCCGGCTCCTTATAGTAAGAAGAGCCAAAAGAGCCGGCTCCCGAAAAAGAGCCGAAATTCCCATCACTAGAAACCGGTAAAAGGAGAGTCCTGCCTGTTGTGGCAGCCCACAGCACAACAAGCAAACACCATGGTTATTTATAGAGTGCTTACTGACAAATTAATCTATTCTAGGTGTCTGTAACATGTTTTTTTTCAAGCCGGTTCTCCCTCTCTGTCTGCAGCGTTAGTATGTAGCTTGACGTTCAAAATGGCGGACACTGGGGCATCACGTGACCCTGTGATGTCAGGTGAAATACCTCAATAGAGAGGGGCTCTATAGCAGTGGCGGCTGGTAGTCTTTCAAACAGGGGAGGCTGGTCGATTATGATATTTCCAGATTTTAAAAGAAAAAAGAAAAAACACATCAATTTTGCCCATACTCTTGCCTCTGATCTGGCTGATTGTTGGCAGGGTCACAAACTGTGAAATAACAGGTTCTTTTGGCCCATTAGCCTACTGTCCAATATACATGATGGTGGTGTTGGGGGGGGGGGTATATTTTAACATTTTATATTTTAAAATTGTGGCATGTTGTTTAAAAATTGATCATTATTGAAAGCAGCTCTTTGTCAGGAACCTCAGCAGTAACAGCAGAGTGTTCTGGAATAGACACAAGCACTGACCTTGGGGAGCCAAACATAGAGCTGGGTGCCACACATTTCATTCAATGACACTTTCCCTATATTTTACTTATTTTGACTGAGAAATGTTTTATTGACAATTTTGATAACCCTTCACTTTTAATCCAGGTCTGTAGTGTGAAATGTTCTCGGCTGTGTTTTTGTTTAAAAATGTTTTCCAAATTGTAGCTGTGTTTAATTCATATCCAGAGAAATATATATTCCAATATAATATACTCAGCATAAACATTTTAAATAGATTCTATATTTTTGGTCCATCCATGACATATTACTAAAGTAGCCTATTTACTGTTGTTGATGTGGGTCACTTGCTGTTAGCCAATTCACTTTCTCGTACCAGGAGAGCTGAAAGGAGCGAGTATTATTCCCTATCCTTTTCACCAAGTCAATTTGAGGCGTTGGTCTACCCTGCTCTTTAATTTTAATTTTTTCCTCGAAAGGAAGACTGGCATAAACGAAATTTCTGGAACTAAGATAGCAAACTTGACAAACCCTATATTTACACTTTATTTACAATGAAAATATATACAAATTAAAAAACCTGGTAGAAACCGTATGTAATGAATGAAATCGAAATGTAAGCTGATCTCTTACAATACACCACAGCACTTGTGAATCCGCATGGGACTGAACTGAAATTCACCGCTGCCTGTATATTTGAAACGAGCTGTCAATCAAAGAAAATATCCGTCCGCTTTCACTAATCACCAGTCTCCTCGCGGAAAGCTTTGCCATGTCCCTCCCACTGTGAGGCTGGGAGTCCGTAGGCGGGCATTTTCGCAGTATTTGTCCAATAACCGTCTTGCATTTTGAGATTGAAAAGCGCATAGCTCCCAAATGCCATTGAAGTCCACTGAGGCTGGGAGTCCGGTGGGCGGGCGTTTTCGCAGTATTTGTCCAATAATCGTCTTGCATTTTGATATTGAAAAGCGCATAACTCCCAAATGCCATTGAAGTTCACTGAGGCTGGGCTGCATCGCGCTGTCACGAGGGGGAAAAACTTATGCGCACATTAGGCAAACTGGGGAAAGTTATAACGAAATGATTTCCCACTGTAGTTGGGTTGAGCACATATATTTCTATGATTCTGGATCTGAAATAGCAATGTTATAAGGTCGGCTATAACATAAGCCTAGCGCAATTCATCCTACACGATGTTCGTCATTTTTAGAGGAGGCTGAGCCTCCCTCGTTGTCTTAGAGCAATCACCCGTGGTACAATGTGTTTGCTCATTGCCTCAGAAGGCTAATGGATGATTAGAAAACCCTTGTACAATCATGTTAGCACAGCTGAAAACAGTTGAGCTCTTTAGAGAAGCTATAAAACTGACCTTCCTTTGAGCAGATTGAGTTTCTGGAGCATCACGTTAATTTGTGGGGTCGATTAAATGCTCAAAATGGCCAGAAAAAGGTCTTGACTATATTTTCTATTCATTTTACAACTTATGGTGGTCAATAAAAGTGTGACTTTTCATGGAAAACACAAAATTGTCTGGGTGACCCCAAACTTTTGAACGGTAGTGTACCATCAACTGTTTTAAGTGCGAGAACACTCTAGATCTCTTCACAGGGCTATTCATCCCTTTTAAATTCCAACTCAAGAATCTCAGGGATGAATCAGTTTTAACAAGATCACCCATATCTTAAATCAGGGTGAATAAAACAGCAGGATGGGTATGAGAAATAAACTGGAAATACAGCACATACACCTAGCAAAAACCAAAGGACCTCAGCTAGGAGGGGTAATATCAGAGCAACCACCATATAAACAAAAAACTGTAAGATTAACAAAATCACATCAAAACACATACATGAGGAAATAAACACATAAAAACGAAACAAAGTCACATGCGCACACAGGTAAAAGGATCCCCCTCTTCCTCCCCCAGTCCCTAAATCTCCCTCCCCATGGGAGAGAAATCGCGGGGAAACTCCTCGTCTGATTCCGATGCATCTAAACAAAACAAGTCACCTCTTCTGAACAGAGAGGCTCCCCGGCGAAAAATTCACATTTAGTATTTAAACTAGTTTATCAAAACACCCCTGCGATAAACGCAAGTCAGAACCGTATTAACTGGGCTAGAGCAAGACCGCAGCTCAATCACCTTGAGAATTCTCATTGTTAACCTAACATTAAACACAATGCAAAATCAGTCATATTTATGGATATTAATGTATAAGCAAAGTAAACTAGTAATAGTATTTCAAAACATCTATAAAAGACCCAGGAATAGCAAACCATAGTTAAAATAAAAACATGCACAGGATTATTCCCTCCAAAGCTAGCTTGCAAGCTAACAGAGCTAGGTTAATCTGTAAAGTAACGTTAGCTGCTAATGAGATAGCTAGTTCTAGCCTACCAGTAAGCTAACTGCCATCGATGGGTAAACTATAAGGAGGCAAACCGCCGTACAAACTACAAAAGATCCAAAATTCTGTCGCATATAGAAAGTCCAATGGACCTTACTTCACCCTGAAGGAAAGTTACTATCAAACCAGCTCTGTGCATCAACCGGCGAATTGAAGTGGAGTTTCTCATTGCCATGGTCGATACGAAGTTGGGCAGGAAAACGCAGGGAAAACTGCACCTCTTTCTCCTTCAGACATTGTCTCACGTTGGAGAAAGCAGCCCTCTTTTTAGCGACGCTAGCATTGAAATCCGGGAAAATGTAGACCTTACTACCGTTGTGAATAAGCTGTTTCTTGTTGGCAATCCCCCAGCGCCAGGCTCGCTCTTTGTCCTGATAATAGTGGAACCGAACGATGAAGACCCTCGGCATTGGGGTTCGATGGTTTAGGGCCGATGCAATGAGCTCTGTCCAGAAGTGGTGGTGATTGGAATACACCTGTTCCCAGAACGTCGGCAAAAAAATTGGACATATATGCCACTGGATCAGCTCCTTCTGCCCCCTCAGGTATGCCAATGACACGAAGATTGCAGCGGCGGGAGCAGGATTCTAGGTCTTCCATTTTATCAATTAGCTGCTTGTTAGCCGTGGCAAGACCTTCAACTGCTCTTTCTAGCGACACAACTCGGTCACTGTAAGAGGAGAAGTGTTGCTCCAAATCAACAATACGGCGGTCTTGAGAATCAGTCCTCGCTGTAAATCCCTCAATCGCAGCAGCAATTGGTGCCAGAGTAGTGTCTATCGCCAGTTTAAGTTGATCAGTAATGACCGATGTTAGATCAGACATTAAAGCAGAACGAAGATTGTCCAAATCCACAGATAGTTTAACAGGGGAGGCGCCATGAGTACTAGCAGACGACGCGCTAGCATGGTCAGATTTCTTAGTAGCAGGCATAGCTGTGGTAGTAATCTTGTACCGACACAATTTCTCTGATGCCATTTCAGTAAAAAAAAACCCCAAAATGTTCTAAAACTTTAAAGATAATAATACAGGGGTGTTACTATGTCTGTGAAATATGAAAAATTGTTAGCAACACCCTGGAGCTCTCT